>NC_135310.1:76229694-76539694 GCF_048772815.1 Callospermophilus lateralis | reverse complement strand
CTCACATTCTTAATGAGCAGCTATTTTTTACAGACACTCTAAAAATGTCTCTCAAATTAATACAATTAATATACCCACTTATTTTCTTTAGACGATGTTATCTGACTGTTTTAAAAATTAACACTCTTATTTCACTTTTCAAAATCTATTCATACAAGATTAAATCTTTGGGGTGGCAACAGATAATCTATACTGTTAAGAAACCTCTTTGAATACAAAGGAAACGGTCTTAACATAATTGAAGATTTAACATTTTCTTCCTCTCTGAGGAACTTTCCACTCTTCAAACATATTAAGACATCTGGACAAATACTATTTAAGAAAACATTTTCAATAGAAATATCCAATTATTAAACAAAATCCCTTTTATTTACAATTATTACCTTCACAATTGTGGTTAATAGCAAAAGTACACAATTATTTAGAACTTTGCCATTTCTCTGACCAAAAGCTTTCAATTCCTCTTTAAGAAGATATGTTATAAATTTGTTTATAAAGTTTGAGCAACACCTATTATTCTCCATTTAGTATACCAACTAAAATATATACTTTATTATATATACAAAATTTTACTTACATTTGATTCTTTGCTGCTTGCCTCTGAGCTTTTCTTTCTTTCCTTTTCTGATCTGGTGGCTTAGCAAAAACAATTTCAATATTTTCTCCCTCCAAGTCTTTTCCATTCATTTCTTCCATAGCCTTAAAAAATTAGATGACCATTATTAAAAGTAGGTCCTTCAGAACAACTGCAACTAATTTAAAGGGGGGGAAAAAAACAAGCCATGTGTAATGGCACATGCCTAGAATCCCAGCAACTTGGGATGAGGCATGAGGATTGCAAGAAGTTTGAGATCAGCCTCACCAGCTTAAGACTCTCAACAGCACAGAAAGAATCTGTCTATAAATTAAAAAAAAAAAAAAAAAGCTAGCTGTGGTAAAGCATCCCCTAAATTCAATCCTGAGCACCAAAAATAATTTTTTAAAAAAAACATTTATCATGGGCTGGGGATGTGGCTCAAGCGGTAGCGCGCTCGCCTGGCATGCATGCGGCCTGGGTTCGATCCTCAGCACCACATACAAATAAAGATGTTGTATCTGCCGAGAACTAAAAAATAAATATTAAAAAATTCTCTCTTAAAAAAAAATTCATCATTATGTTGCAAAGAAAGCCTCATTGAAATAAAATAGGGCTGCAAGGTTTTACTAAACAATATAGATCCACTATTCCATTTTTACATCAAAAACTGACTGACTCATCTCAACCAAGGCCAATAAATGTATGCTTCAGTTGGTTTGTAGCCTCTGCATTTCCGACTTCAAAAACTTATTATTGAGTCTATGACTAAAAATTGTTAGTATAATTCAGATGCCTATGGCATTATACCATTTATTTACCTTGACAGCACCATCTCGTTCATCAAAATGAATGAAAGCATAATCTTTTAGTTTCTTCACTCGTTCCAGTTTCCCAAACTGACTAAATGCCTTTTCTAAAATCTCTTCTGTTACGGTATTGGCAAGGTTGCGTACAAACAGCACTTTTACCTGAAATAAAAAAACAAATGTTCTGTATATTACCAAAGAGTTCAATTTCCAAGGTGCTACTATCTCACCCTGCAAAGTTAAGTTGAATTGCAATCACAAGAACATCATGAAAAATTAAATATTTTTTAAAAATAAAAAATTAAAAAAGTTTTCAACTACTTTGAAGAAGTACTATGGAGTCAAGTTGTAGGATCAGGCCTTAAGACCTAAAACACTTTACCAAAGAAGATGGTGAAGCTGTCTCTGAACAGATGCTCAACATCACTTCTCTTTGGGGAACCCATATAACAGTACTCAGGTAATACTAAGTATCTAATAAACTGCCAAAATCCAAACACTAATACCAAATGTAAATGAGGATGTGAAGCAAGCAAACAGTTATTCACTGATGGGGGAGAGGGATGCAAAATGGCACACCTTTGGAAAAGTTTGGCAGCTCCCTACAAAACTAAATATTCTTACTAAAAGATCCAGCAATACTGCTTCCCAATATTTACCCAAGAGTTGAAAACTTACACTCAGATGAAAACCTTCACACAGATGTTTATAGCAGTCTTATTTATAATAGCCAAAAGCTGGAAGCAACCAAGATGCCTTTCAGTACATAAATGGAGAAGTAAACTGTGGTACATAAAAATAAGATATTCACCACTATGAAGACATGAATTATAAAGCCACAGAAAGACATGGAAGATACTTCTTATATGCCTCTTAAAAGAAGCCAATCTGAAAAGTCTACATACTGCATGATCTGAAAAGTCTACATACTGCAAGATTCCAACTATATGACATTCTGAAAAGGCAAAATTAAGACAGTAAAAAATAATCAGTGATTGCCAGGGGCTGGAAGGTAGCAATGAAGAAGCGAAAAATAAAGGATTGTGGGATGGTAACACCTTTCTTTAGGAACCTTCAGGAACTGGGGCCTCACAAGAAGAAGCTAGGTCACAGGAGTGTGCCCTTGGAAGGACATGGGAACTCAGAACCTCCTCTTCCTCTCTATTGCCTGACTGCCGTAAGATGAGAAGCTTCCTCTACTACACATCCCACCATAATATACTGCCTTGCTATAAGTCCAGAAGCCAAGTCAGCCAAGCGACGGGAGACAGAATCCTTCTGCCAAAATAAACTTTTCTACCCTTTTTCATGTAATCTCAGTTACATGAAAAGCTAACCAACATGTCATTATACATTTGTCAAAATTCATAAATACACCAAGAATGAACTCTAATATGAACTATGAATTTTCAGTGTCCAACACTGGCTCAATTTTAACAAATGTACTAATCCAATGAAGGGTACTGATAATGAGAAAAGCCCAGGACCAGATGGAGTGGGAAATCTATTTAAAAGGAAATACAGACTTTATACTTGGTTGCTTTTAATTATTAATTATTCTGCAATAAAAAGGGAATAGATATTTCCTAATAATGTGAACAAGACCCTCTAGGAGAGCTATTCAATGTTTAAACTTAACACAAGTGAACAAAACTAATTAGGATCTGCTGCTGAAATCTTAGAGGAGGAGAAAATATTAAAAATACTGGTAAGAGGGTAAGGATATAGCTCAGTCGCAGAACACATTCCTGGCCCTGGATTTAATCCCACCATTGAGAAGGAGGGCAAAAAAAGATAAATTCTTATTTGAGAAGCTTTCTCAATATATAGTTAAAAAATATAAGTTTTTTGGCTATAAAACATTACCCTTTCTCCTAAAATACCCGAATAGTACCCAAATTTGTTAATCTAAAGTGGTAACCCCATAAAAGCTTTATAAGTCAGAAGAAGCCCAAATATCTTCTGTCCAAGACCTTCACCTTTTAATAATACTGTTTTTCCGTCAGTTCACACATGCCCCTCTTTAGATTGACACCTGGCCTATTAAAGGGAATCTCTAAAAGATAAAACATAGAATAACTTAATTGCAAACTACACTAGTATATAGTGAAGTGTTGACTCAAGATGTTTATTCTCACAGGATGTCTCAACTGATTGCTGAAGCAGGATGCCTAATAATAGCTAAACATTATAATTACAGCAGTTCTGCTGGGGCCAATACATCTCTATTTTTAGGAGTAAGACTTTTAACACAAAAACCATGTAAGCTAATGGCACAAGTCTCAAAACTCAAATTGTTCTTAAAATTCACACAAATATGGAACTGAACCATTTTCTATGGCATATGGGCCACTTCATCATAAGATTATAATAGCTAAGTATCCATGATAAAATTTCCATATTCATTATCCACACACATTTATTACTAGTATGTGGCCCCAAGAAAACATGTTTCTGAATTCAGAAATGTGATTTAAAACATGTACACAATTCATGTTTTTTTTCCTTTACCCTTCTCCCATTAACCCCTCAAAAATATTTGCTTAACTCCCCTATTATTACCTTTGCCATAACTTCAGGATCAGGATCTTCTATGGGATCTGCCCATTCAACAGTTCCAACATTTCCCCAGACCTTGACTTTACCACTCATTAACCTACGCCTTGCCTGGGCCGCTGTTTTGTGATCTTCATATTCAAGAAAGCAAAAGCCTCTGTTTTTTTTCTTGTCATCTGGTTGGTGGTATAAAATGACGTCTGTAAGACCCTCTGAAAGTAAGCAACCATTCCAGGGAAATTAGATAAAGTAACTACCAAGAATAAGGACATGAAAGAATTTGTTTTTTCTAAGATACTAAATATCAATATAAAAAACTTTACATCATCTTTACAAATGACTGTTAAAAAAGACCATTAAAAAAAAAGACCAAATGATTTTCTTAATCTACCCTTTCAAGTTTTCCCAACCCAGAAACCCCCTGAAAACAAAATGTGACTTTGATTATTGCCAAAATGACTGTTTGACTATACTATTTTGTTTCCACTAATTCTATCAGAAACAGTTAATAATCTTTATATAATAATTTAGGAAAATGCCAGAATAAGTCAAACACAAATTTCATTAAGTAAACAAACACTGAAATTCTAATGGTACTTTTCTGACCTCAGGTATTAATATTAATGGTTTTAATTCAAAAGAAATTAGCAAATATTATTGCCTAAGAATTTTGAATATTCCCAAAGACTAATAATTTGCTAAACACTGTAAACAGACAAGAATGTTTTCTAATACAAGCCACCTGTCATTTTCAAGCTGTTATAAAAGATGTTTTACAATTTGAAGAAATTATACCATATTAGCAATAACATTAATCTCAACTTATCAATAATACATATTTTAACACCTAAAAAGAACACACAAACAGAACTGTGTAAAACAAGAAGTAGAACAATGATTTGCAGACTCAGTTCAAATCCCACTAATTTACACAGTTTTCCACAAATTATTTCCCAAAACTTTGTGCCTCTTTTTCCTTATTTAAAACATGGATCATCGACCTCATAAAGTTGTGGCAAGGACTCAATGAATCAACAAATGTAATGTTTTAAAACAGTGCTTGGCAATCAGAAATATATGCCATATGCCATTATCCTCATTATCATTAAAGTTGCACCTCCTTTCAAATAAATCCAACTTACCTGTTACTTTGCTAAATTCTTCAAGAATCTGTTCCTTGGTTTTACTTTTAGGAATAGAGCCCACAAAAAGCCTATTGTTGGCAACTGAGATGCAGACACCAATGTGTTTTCCAGAACGAATTTCATGATTATTATACTGAAAGGGGAAAAAAGTGCACCATTTTTCAATTACTTGCATCAATTAGATGTATTTACCATAGAAGATCCCCAAGTCCCATACACAAAATCAAAATTTTTAACAAATTACCACTGTGTGAAAAGAATTTCATACTTGAAAAAATGGTTTACTTTAATTCCCATATAAAAATGAATTATAATCAGAGATAACACATTGAACAATTTCATGAATTTAATGCAAGAGTTTTTCACTAAATTCTTTAAATCCAAGGAGGAAGGTTTGAGCAGCTTAAATTCAAAAATGATAATTCTACAACACCTTAACTTTTACTTAAATCCATTCTGCCAACCAGTTATTTTCATGCAAAGGAATGCAAGTCCAGCAAGCTTTCTGCCTTCCTAGTAACCAGTATATGAAATCAGTTTTTTCTCTCTATTCTCTTGTAATAACTTGCAATAAGAAATTTTGTGTTTCAAATATATACATCTAAAAACAGAATTCCTTTTTATACTATCCTTTTTTCTTTTTTCTTTTTTTTTGGTGGTGTTACTAGGAATCAAACCTAGGGGAACTTCACCACTGAGCTACATCTCCAGCCCTTTTGATTTTGAAAGGTCTTGCCAAATTGCCCTGGCTGGCCTTGGTTGCAATCCTCCTGCCTCAGCCTCCCAAGTCACTGGAATTAAAGGCATGCATCTCATTTCACTTTCATCAAGCACATAATAAATTCATGAAGGAAAAAGACAAATAGATTATGGTAAAACTATTATTATAAAACTACAGTAAAATGTAAATTCAATTTTCATTTAATCATGTCCTATAAAATGATAAGATATTAAAGGGCAGGTGCAATATGATAAAAAATTATAAATCAAAATACAGAAATATCCAAATTTTTTAATTTAAAAGTATCCAAATTATCTGGAAAAGTGGATTAAATGAATTATGTAGTTAAAACCACCTCAAAAATGTTATTAATAATTGTGGGGGTGACAGTAATTATAATTCCTAACACCTGGCCTTAACATCAATTTCATACATACATACAAGTGGAAATAAACTAAAGAACCCACATTAATTTCCATACAATTTATAGAATGGCTTTATGGGGGGGAAAAACATTCTTTATTATTTATTACTCTCATTTTTGCACAATAGGTACATCAGGTATAACAAAAGAAAACAATCCACAAAGTCAATTCTTCCATATCCCTTTTCCATCTCCAGATAAGTTCACACACTGCACCTCAATTTAGATCAGTTTCATACTTTCTACCTGCCTGGCTCTGTTCAAGCTATCCAAGTCTCTGGACACCGTGGTCCCAAATTTATCTCTATATTTATGTCAAAGACAGAACCTTGGGGCTGGGGTTATGGCTCAGCGGTAAAGTGCTCGCCTCGCACGTGCAAGGCTCTGAGTTTGCTCCTCAGCACCACATAAAAATAAATAAAGGTATTGTATCCAACTTCAACTAAAAAATATTTTTTAAAAAGACGGAACTTTTTTTAAAATCATTTTTCCTATTGAAAAAATTTCTGCAGTGCACAATGGCACACACCTGTAATTCCAGCAATTTGGGATCCTCCCAAGGTCAGCCTAGGCAAATTATCAAGACCCTGTCTCAAAATAAAAAAATGAAAAGAGCAAGAGATACAGTTCAGTGGTAGAGAGCCCCCAGGTTCTCAATGGCTCCCTATCACCAAAAAGATAAAGTTCAATGCTTGAACATCAAAAGCCCATCCTAAAACTCTGGCTACTTTCCCTTTCTCTCCACAGTTCTCGAGTGTGCAATACTTTCAAAGCCTCTGAAGAAAAAAAATTGTGAACTTCTACCAAACTCTTCCAAATACCAATGAAACAGAGTTCAACCATTAAATACTCTGCAATTCCTCAGTCCTATAAAGGTTAACAAAAACACCCTTTCAAGTTAACAAAGACAATAGTCCTCAATGGGAGTAACTTTGCCCCTAGACAAGGCATCTGACATTACTGTGCCTTATTTCTACAAACAGGTCAACCTAAGAACATAATAAATTGCATTTAAACATGTATCAAATAGCCAAGCATCAAATAGCCAGCCTTAGTGGCATGTCAATGATTTTGGATTTGGTTTCCTAGTCTGTAACTCTTAAAAAAGTTGACAAAAACTATAGAAATATATATATATATAAAGGAAGGAAGGCAATACAAAATGTTTAAAGGGAAAAGCAGGAATTTCAAGGGTGACACTAGTGGTATCATCATCATCATCATGTATTTTGTTTTCCAAAAGCTCTAAAAGTGAAGTTAAGAAATACATAACTTAACAAAAACATGAATTCTTGGATATACCAACAAAATAATACTGAAAGCAAAAACAATTCTCAAAAGAACTCTAGCAGTGAAAGGCAAGACAATAGAGGAAAAAAATTCCCTCAAGGCATCAATCAGAAATATAGGGAAGCCAATCCATTGATTATTCTGGTAATGTAGCCAATACTTCCGGCAAGTACCAACATAATCAATGCTACCTCTTATAAATTATGATTATTTTTATTATTATCTACAGAAAAACCATTTCTTTCCTTCTAACCCATCATGCCAGCTTGTCTCTAAACAATATAACATGAATATTTAGCAAAAGTTATAAAATAAACTTTTTCTCCCACATTCAAAGAAAACTTAGAACAGGTAGCACAGAATAAATTAGCTCTCCAATGAAAATAGAAGTCTTTAAAGGAACAAAGAAACCTTTTGGGCATACTATCCAAATAAAACAAAGTACTCTGAAATAAACATTTCTTCAATGCTCCGTCTACGAAGTATGTGTATTTAAATGTCCAAATCCTTAATCTTTCTCACTCCAGTACCAATCTTTCACCTCAAGTAACAAATCTCATTTCAGCAAGCAGGTTAACAACAGTTGAGTTTCACGGTGAAAAGGAAACACAAAATCTAAGCCTGAAGAGAAACTCAAATTTAACAATGATGAACCCTAACCACTCACAGACAAATACGAGATCTTTCCTACTTTTGGAATGTGAGCACTAGCTTTCAGGCCCAATGCCACAGTAGGGTCACCAAATATAAAGATGAACTTTGACCATTCAATGTGGTTTTAGTACTTAAGTATCCAAAATAGGAGGTTTGGGAGTTCTTAAATACAGAACTTAAATATTTCATCTAGGCTTAAATTTTTAAGTCATTTTTTTCCTTATTCATTGACATCAGCTACCAAATTCCCAGAAATTTAGCAGTTTCAGATATGGAATCTGATCAGTTCTAACTCTTCTCAGTGAAGTTACTACCTCCCCCAAGCCCATCCATTTTAATTTTAAGCATTATGCTTATACTGGGCCTGAATCTACTTCCCTAAAAATTCTAAAGTAAATCCATTTCTTCCCCAAATGACAGCACTTCATTTACCTGTACAAGTTCATGACTCAGTTGTTCTCTATGATTGACTAATCATTCCTTCTTTGATAATGGCAAACTAAAATGCCTCCAAGAGACTGGCAGTGTCACTTAAGAATGTCATTCATAACACAATATTAGTAGATGCAGACTAAGATTGAGAATTTTAGATTGGACAGGAGACCACTAATTTTCCACTTCTTGACACCATACACTCCTATTATAGGTAGTCCATGTTATTTAGCTTATTTGGCATTCACATCATATTGCTGACTCACAGCACAGCTTATTTTACAAAGGACTTCAATTGTGTCAACTCCATTCTATTAGTAATGCAAATCTGACTACCTTACGAAGTTTTTCAAACCTTGATTTTATCACCCAAGGCATTATCCTCATGGCTTACAGATTCAACACCTTTCAGTCCAACTATACCCTCACCTAAGGTACTGATAAAAATTTAGATAAGTTATACAAAATATCACTAGAAGCCAATCATTTCTGTATTCAAAATCTTTGCCCTCTCTCTATTGCTGCCATCCTCCTTTTGTCCTTTTTTCTCTTCATCCAAATATCCTTCATTATTCAAACATTTACATAAAGCCACCACACCGAGGCTCAAACTTTAATGGGACTAGGTAGTTCTAAACTACCACCTTCTAGCATTGGTTTTTATTAAAGTTTTATCTCCTACTTATTTCCTCAAAACAGTTTTAACTATGTCCACTTGCTTTCTTCAGTGTGCTGCTCAAATCTTTCACACAATCCTTCTCTACCAAACCTAATTCAAAGCAATCTCTCCTTCATCCTTTCTTCACTTGTTTCACCATATGCTTACATTTTAATTGCAGTTGTCTTCTAACAAACTTCTCTAACGTCAAAAAACTTGCGTATCCATAATAAACCTTTTCATGTTAAGCACAATAAATACTTGCTAAATTTCTACTAAAGTATTTTGGGATCTATTTTGTTACCTGCATTCATCAGAACTGTTTTACCTACATTATGTTGGTAGGAAGACTATGGTAAATAAAACCGTCAGCGGCTATTAAAATTTTGACTTTCAATGTGCAAACAAAGATCTCATCTAGGGCTAGGGATGTGGCTCAAATGGTAGCACACTCGCCTGGCATGCATGAGGCACTGGGTTCAATCCTCAGCACCACATAAAAATAAAGATATTTTTAAAAATCTTCCAAAAAAAAAAAGATCTCATCTACTCCAGTGTTTGTAACATAGACATTTTCATTATTTGGACTGTCATAGCACTGCAGCACCACTGACCCTAGCCTCCAATTCCAGTAGCATACCAAATAAATATACATAATACACTTGCCTGCCCTTCTTCCTGGTTACTTTAATAATCAAAACCCCATATATTCCCAAATAGGTGAGGGGAAAGCTCATTATCACACTTATCTATCTAATCCCTATATCTGATGGTAGCACAGAATAAATAAAATTACTGCAAATGAAGACTACGAAACCTTTGAGCTACATAGAAATATAAATTATTGGGTCAAATGATGTATTAGATGGCACTAGTCAGCCAGTCAGGTTATTTACCCACCATCTATTACATAGTGGCACTGTTCTAAAAGGTTAGCGATATGGGGTGGATGGCTTATATTCTTTTACTAAGTCAAGAAATAATTTTAGCAGGGCACAGTGGTGCATGCCTCTAATCACAGTGACTCATGAGGCTGAGACAGGAGGATTCCGAATTCAGCCAGCCCTTAGCAATTTATTGAGGCCCTAAGCAACTGAGCAAGACCTGTCTCTAATACAAAAAAGGGCTAGGGGTGTAGCTCAGTGGTTAAGTGCCCCTGGGTTCAATCCCAGGTACCCAATAGATAGAAATAATTTAAGCAATGCCTTAAAATTAAATTTTTTTGGCTTCTTTAACTCACAATTACCTACACAAAGCAGGAAGCGCTATTATATGTATGCATGTATTTATTTGCGGTGCAGCACCTGGGACTTCGTGCATACCAGGGAGATCTCTACCCCTAAGCCACACCCCCAGTCCAGCAAAACCTATTTCATAAAGATCAGGATATAACTGGAAGTTAATGGCATAACTGGAAGGTAAGCTGCTCAAAGTCAGGAAAGGCCTTCCAACAGGACCTTATTGATAAGTCATAAGCAGTAACATCTGGGCTGCTTTCCAAGTGTAGAAAAGCAAAATAGCAGAAAGTGGTCTAGAGATAAAAATGGCCATGGTTTATTTGGAAGACAAAAAAGAAGGGCAAGTGAAGCTGTTAAGAGAAAGATCATGAAAGGGGGAAGAGGTAGGCAAGGATCTGATTGGATATGCATGGTTTGGAAGTTTTCAGCATGGGAATATTATCTAATCTGTACTGTTAAATGTAAAGGACAACAGAAGTCAGTGAGAGTAGTCAGGATTCTTCAGTAGTCCGAATGGTACAAATGGTGCCATAGTATTAACAGTAAAGATGGTATAGGTGATAGATGCCAAAAATATCTTGGCAGTGGAGGCATGACTTACCTTGTGAGCTCTTTTTAACACTGCTGAAACTACTAGATAATTTAAAGAATCACACTACTTGGTGCCATAATTTGTACTGATGGATTCAATTGTTGTCTAGTTAATGTAGCACTTAGCACAAAGCCTGTCCCTCAAAAAGTACTCAAGTGGTAACTATTAATTACCTTTTCATAAATTTAGATACTATCTCCCTAGCTAGATTACCATCATTTAGAGATGGGCTTGTTTTACTCCCCCAAAATACAAAGCAGATGTTGGCTGAAAATATGGTCATTCAAGAATGCTGCAGTTTCTTGTAACTCCATGCTTCTTCTGCTAGTAAGATCCATTAACCCATTTTTACAAGTAATCCACATGCAAATTATAATCTGTAAATTTTTAATCTTGGATAACAATTGCTGAATCAGTATTTTTTTTTAAAAAAAGGACAAACACCTGAACAAACTTTCAACCTCAAGATATTCAAGAGGCTCAAATGTTTCAATTTTTTCTGATGTATAAATAAATGCAGAATGGGGCTGGGGATGTGGCTCAAGCGGCAGCACGCTCGCCTGGCATGCGTGTGGCCCAGGTTCAATCATCAGCACCACATACATACAAAGATGTTGTGTCCGCTGGAAACTAAAAAATAAATATTAAAATTCTCTCTCTTTAAAATAAATAAATAAACAAATAAAAATAAATGAAGAGGTACTTTCACAACATTTGTCATGTATAACTAGTGACACTTCAATTATATAAAACTGCATCTTTATATTAGAGTTGTAACTCAAAAAGAGACTCAAGATAAAATAGTTTTTTTATCCTCAAGAAGGGGCAGTTTCCAAAGTATGCTCCCTTGAAGAATGCATTTAGGAAGGAAAAAGGCATTTCCACAACTGAATACAAAGTAGCAAAAAACACTGAAAATCAATGAGGGTTTTTTTGTTTTTTGTTTGTTTTTTACATATTTTTCCAGAATGTGTAAATTACATCACTTCCTCTAAAAACCTAACCCTTACTTTTATTGCTGTATTTAATCAAACCTCTCAAATCCTATCTACAATAAAAAAATTCATTAAAAAAAAGCAAATATGTCCAACTCAACCCAATGGATATACATCAATACCATCCACACACACACACACACACACACACACACACACAAAATAAGGCACCAAAATGCAAAGCCTCCTGTTTGTCAAATAGTAAAATACAATTGTATCCTCAGATAAGGACTCAAATCACAACAGAGAAACCCATAAAGAAGTGGTAAAGGTTTAGGACAAGAGTTAGTTCATAGACCAATCAAAAAGGCTGCTTGGTTATTTATAAGAAATTTATATATGAGTTAGAACATTTGCATCTTAATATTTATATTAATATACAGTAACATAGGCTAAAGAAGATATAAATAAGTGTCCTCTACCAATGCAATTTTGCAATAACTTTGTAGAAACCTGTTAAGCTAAAACAACTATCCAAACTAAAACACTTCAAAATATACTTACTGGCACTCAAAAGACACTGACCTATCTTTACCATAAGCCTTCTAAAAATCATCTAGAAACAAGAATCTACCATAACAAGTATAGTATGACATCAAGAATTAAATAATCTACAATTTCAATTTAATGGTTCTTTTCAAAATTATTCAAATACCACATCACTGGCTAAATTTTGTATTAGGTTTTTGTAGCAAGATAGTTCATTGACTTTCTCAATCATTCTGCATTTTCATATTAAAACTTAACGGCTGCTTTTATTAAAAAAAGAAAAGTGGGGCTGGGGTTGTAGCTCAGTGGTAGACTGCTTGCCTCGCATGTGTGAGGCCCTGGGTTCGGTCTCTAGCATCACATAAAAATAAATTAAAAAAAGAATAATAAAGATACTGTGTCCATCTACAACTAAAAAAATATTTTAAAAAAAAACACCTTACTACCACTTTGTTGCTACCCAGCAAAAATACTCTGAAATTAAGCATGTAATTTCTAAAGTACCTCTTTCTAAAGCTCCAAAAAGTTCTTCATTTTACCTGAACTGATAAAACCAAAATTTTGACAGCTCCAAGGTTACAATGCTATCAGTGAATGGCTCCCTATGAACCAATATCCCCTCTGAAATAGGAAGCATTCTTTTAAGGAGAGCAGTTACTCCTTACTAAGAAGTGACAAAATTCCTGAATTCTCTCTTTAAAGAAACCCATTTTTCTAATGTCAAATCTCCACAACACTCAATTATGTACACACACACACACACACACACACACACACAAACACAATGTAAGAATTCAAGCAATACAGAACAGCAAAATAAAGCATACTGATTTTTCTCCTTAAAGTCTGCCTTAAAATGTGTTACAGGTTGAGCATCCCAAATCTGAAAATCAGAAATCCAAATAAGATGCACAAAACCTTGGAATTCTGAAGCATTTCAGATTTTTACATTAGGGACGTTCCACCATTAAAGCCTATGCAAATATCCCAAAACTGGAATAACTCTGAAATCTGATATCTAATTCTGGTTCCAAGTATTTTGGATAAGGGATACTTAACCTGTATATATGGGGGAAAAAATATATTTTTTAGAAAAAATTACTCTTAAAGAGTTTTCTCAGAATTATCACAAAATGTTAGATAAGGCAAAATTTAAAAACATCTGTCCAGTGAGTGACCCATCTACAAAAGTTTCCTTCTACTTGTACTCCTTGTTAAGTTCCATAGGTTTAAATTAACCTCTGGCTCTTAAATTTTAAATAAATCATAGAAACCTTGATTCACAGAATTTAATAAAACTTTTGGCACACGCATATAGTTCCAGATACTTAGGAAGCTAAGGCAAGAGGATCACTTAAGCCCAGGAGTTCAAGACCAGCCTGAGCAATGCAGTAAGACTCCATCTCAAAGGGGGGGGGGGGGGGGGAGTTTGAAGTTAAATAAACTTTAATGTTTAAAATGGCTTCTTTACAAATTCAGAGAAACTAACTAGGTTTTCACCTATCTGGTATTTTTAAATCTAATATTGCCACTCAACATAAAACCCCTTATGGCATTATCTAGAAATTTATAAATGTCTTTGTAAATTTTTGAAAAAAATATGGCTCAGATGCAGCCAGAAAACTATGAGAGCACTATTACAGTTATTTTCCTAAACTTTTCCACATTCCTATAAATTTAAATTCACACACACAAACACACATACAAAAACCCTATCTTTATACCAGGTGTTTCAAGAACTAGTAACCAGGAATTCTACATACTACTCATAGATCCTGACTCTAAAACTATTTGTGTAAATACTTCACAATGTTTACACAGAAAATGTCGAATATATTGCCTAATGAAAGGCACAATAAGAAAAAACCTGGCAATAAAGATAGTGAATATGAAGATTTGGGAGGAGGGGACAACAACAACAACAAAAAAAACTTACCAATTTAACAGCCTCTTGAGCTGCTTCTTTTGTACAAAAAGTGACAAACGCATAACCTCTATTGAGACCAGTGAGTGGATCCATCATTAGACGAAGATCCCATATAGGTCCAGCTTTCTCAAATAATGGAACAAGCTCATCCTCAAACAGATCTCTTGGGATCTTCCCCACAAATATCTGTAAATTAAATATGAAGTAAAAACCATGGAGAATTCTTTAGGAAACCAGATACCTGAGCTTTATTACAAAAGGTACAAGTTTTTAGTTTCTTTACCTCAGTGCCAACAGAAGGCTGCTGACCTGAATAAACGGAATCTGGAGGCGGTCCCCCATACTTCCTCTGTCCAGTGGTCACATCAAGTGTGTAGCCTGTTCTTTCCAAGAGTGCCTTGAAAAGTTCAAACACCATTGATACTTTTAGTATTAGACTATCTATATTCACACATTTATAGTAGTTAAAAATCAACCTTGTTCAAATCTTTCTAATTATCTTAGCAACATTCCCCCATAAATATATTTCTGGGATCTGTTTAAAATTTTCCCTTTAATGTGTACTTATTGCCCTGAACATACTGTCAAAACTTCAGGATCCTCTGCCAAATTAAAATAATCTCAATTACTGGTGGTGAAAATTAAGCTCCATCAACAACTTCCAGGAGAGGGTGTATCCACTCCACTAATACCTCCTAAAAAATAACTGCACCTAATTGATTAACTATAAATTTCTTACCAAATTCCCTGCACCTGACTCCTAGGTACACACTGCCATTCTGGGCATTTTGTCACCCCTGAAGATATTATACTCCCCAAACCAAGGAAATTGCATGGAAATGGAAGGAGACCCTCATTGTTATACAAAATTACATAAGAGGAAGTAGGGAAAGAGGAAAAAAAAAAAAAAACAAGGGAGAGAAATGAATTACAGTAGATGGGGTAGAGAGAAAAGATGGGAGGGGAGGGGGGATAGTAGAGGATAGGAAAGGCAACAGAATACAACAGACACTAGTATGGCAATATGTAAAAACGTGGATGTGTAACCGATGTGATTCTGCAATCTGTATACGGGGTAAAAATGGGAGTTCATAACCCACTTGAATAAAATATGATATGTCAAGAACTATGTAATGTTTTGAACAACTAATAAAAAAAAAAAAAAGAAACTTGGGAAGTACAGGAAAAACAAACTCATATTATTTGACATTAAAGTACCATGAATCACAGGTTAGCACAGGTAATTCAGAAAAGTCAAAATGACTAAAAAATTTATGACATTGCAACAATGTAACTTAACTTCTACATTTTATCTCCCTGAAAGTGAACTGTTAAAATTTACACAACTCATTTCACTTAAGAGTAGGAGTTTCTCTTCACTCCTTATAATGATAGGCAAAAGTACTAAAGAGTAGCCCATTAATCTTAAAAGAAAAAGTCAAGAATTAGTTCCACCTCTCTACCACCTCAGCCACAAAACAAACATGGTTTTCTCTAAACAACAAAACCAATCTACTAATTAGCTGGTAGTTCTTAAATTTAAAAAAAAAAAAATCCTATGACAAAACTTGTTAAAAATGTCAAATGGTTTGGGGTGGCCACGGTTTTTTTGTTTGTTTGTTTTTAACATTTCCTACCCAAAGAATATTAAATATGAAATTATTAAGCCAGGAATGTAGTATTTGCCTAGCATGCTTGAAGTTCTGGGTTTAATCTCCAGCACCATCAAAAAGAAAGTATCATTCATTTACAAAAACACATAATTCACATGCAAAAAAAGCCTTTGTTCTCCAACTTTATAACCAAGAAGTTCACAAGAAGCTACTTAAAGTAGTTCTTTCTTCTTTAACCCCCAAAGAGGACTGCTTCATAGTACAGTACAACACTGGATAACAAAACTAAAAATATGACTATCATATAAACCAAATGGCTTATTCCTATTCTCACATGTCATCTGTGCTAGTAGAGTATGCTTTCTTTTAACTTAATCTTTCTATGATCCAAATAACACCTTTTGTATTTAAAAAAAAAAAAAAAATTTACTCCCCAAACATCCTATAAAAATGTCTATCACAATTCAGATACCATTAAAGCTTTAAACTACCTTCCAAACACAGAATTGAAAGACATACAAACTCATTTTGTTTATAAAGTTTTAATGTAATAAACTTAACTTCCCAATATATATTTAATTATAAGTAGCATAATTACAATGGGAAAAATCCCCATTTTTTCATGGGGAAAAATACATTTATAATTTAAATTCAATTCACCAACAAATAGACTTTTTAAAGTCTCAAATTCTTGGTTGACATTAAGCTAGTTCCATCTTCCAATCTTATCTATATTACAGGATTCCCTCTTCCCCTCTATTAAAACCTTATCTAACATCTATGCCTTTCTTAATAACTTGTCTTCTCAAACCCTAACTCTTGGCCCAAGAACAGTGTGCAACTATAAAAGAACACAAAATTAAAAACTAATATGAACCATATTTCTATGAACTAGAAAACTCACCAACACAAAGATCAAAATCTAGCTGAATTTAAGGCCATTTAATCTCCCATGACCTTAAAATTAACCAAAAAAGCCTTTCACCCCATTTGTTTCTCATTTACATTCCCACACTGAACAATCTTACTGTTAAAGGTTGCTTTTAGAAATAAAATAAGCTAACCTTAGTAAAAGATGCTAATGCAAGAAGCATTGTTAAAATTACAAATTCACTGGGGCTTGAGCCTTCTAAGATAATAAAACAGCAGCTTACTACATACTTTCTACCAGCAGATAGAAAAGTAAACCAATTCCTCCCAGTTTGATCTGTCAGTAAACTAACTTGTATCTTTATAAAAAAGTATCTAGATATATAATGGATAGGTTTCTTTAAATGTTTTATTTGGCATATTAATAACCCAGATTTAAACATCAGTAGCTAACAAGAACAGCAAATTGTTTTAGAAACAGAAATAATTTTAAAATGTCCAGATACTTTCAAAAAACAGTAATTAGAAAAGACGAACAATCTTTAAAATATAAATACATCCATGTCACATCCAAGGAATATTTATCAAAGCTACAAAATGGTTAAGAGAACTTCAAAAGGAATTTTTAAAGACATACCTTAATTTTTGCTTCATCTGGTCCTTTACTAGAATCTGCAACTTTGGTCCCCTGTTTTTCTCTCTGCCTATAAGTCTTCATGACTCCACATAAAAAGGCACTTTTGTTCTGCAAAAAAAATTTCCATTCATATTTAACAATTACCATTTATATGTCTAATAAAACCAAAATGTGTGTATCAAAACTAATCAAAATTTTTAATCTTTCTACACTGACATTAAATTAACATTACCTGAACATGAGAGAGATCACTGTCTTTAAACTGTTGAAGAACTGCCAATGCGCCGTCTTCATTGAACTCTTTTAAAGCTTCGATAGCTCTTTCATCTAAATCACTATGTGCAACTAGCCCTGGAGAAGAGAAAACTTAATTAGTTATCAACTTTCAACATTTCTGAAAAAGTTAAAAAAAAATAAAAGACCTGTATGGACCAATATATGTATGTTTGTGACAATTTTATTCCCCTTATCTGCCTAATGAAAAACAAACATTCCTTAGCCACTCAAAATTGCATTCTGAACTAAATAATGCCTCTCAACCACACAATACAAGTCAACTTATTTTACATTGTTTTGTATCCAAGTCAGATGGTTCTCAACACTACCTTATTTCTACAGTAAATATACAGACTTACAAATCCTAAAGTCAACCAACAAAATACCAAGCATGACAACTGAACATCTACTCAATTACAAGTACCACCAGAAAAAAGAACCACCACACCAATACAGACAACAAGTCTACAGTTACCAAGTTATTTAACAAGAATCCTATTATAAAAATACCCAAAAAAGTCACATGGTCTGCTCCCAACATTTAGCAGCTGTTGCTACAGTCATATAGTTATCCATCAGGCCAGCCAGCCTTCCCCTAGGGAGGGCCTATCCCTGCTTAACACTTCCCTCCCTCTACACACCTTAACCTCTAGTTCAAACCTAATTAACCAACTATCAGAACAAGTCAAATCTCTAGTTCCCATACTTATTGGAAACCACAAAAAGTTGCTATTTTAGCTCAAAGCCAGAAATCCAATAGAAAAATTTCATAATGTAATTTTGCAAGTGTTAGTTCTTACCTGCAACGTAAATTTCATCTAGTTTTTCAGCAACTTTCTGTGGTAAACCAGCATCAAGCAATGTCTGAAAATTTTCTGAATGGATAACTGCAGAAGTAGTATCCATGGGCTCTTCAGTACCATTTCCATTAACATGTTCTGTAGCCATGTTTCCAGAGATCTGTTCAAACGCAATAAGCAAAATTAAACTAGGATCTTCAAACAGAATACAGGACAATATGAGAGCCCCAATCTTTACTTTCTCTACCACTTACTACACCAATCAACCTGTGCCTCCCTTGAAAAAAAGCCTTACTTTAGAGTCACTATCGCCTGACAAGCCAGATTTGGAGCCCAGGGCACAGAAGGACCGATATGCTATATTCTTCCTGAGCACCACCCCTGACTCACCTGCTAACACTCCCTAGAAAAAAACCATATTACAAAGGAAGCCCAATCAGCACGGAGACGAGTCAGCGTGCCACATGCAGCTGTTCCCGTACGGAGAAAAAGGTGTGTGTAAAGAAAGCAAAGCTGGGCTCGTCCCTCTCCAAGGTAAACCCCCAAAGTGCGCTTTTCCCGCCTGCCGCTTATAGATCAGTAACAACAGCCAGCGAAGAACAAAGCGTTCACACAAGACACCTTCCCACCACCCAATTTCTCCACCCTTCACCCCCACACCCCAAAGCCCGCCCCCGACTCCGCACCCAGAGCGGCAGCCTCACCACTGCAGCCGCCAGGAGCCCATTAGAAACACGTGCTCTACGCCTTCAAAATGTCCTACAACTTCCTTCAACGGAAACCCACCAAGTCCCAGGCCAAGACGACCATCACTGTCTCCCAAAATCAACCCGCAGCCGCGGTACGAGCCCCCAAAACGCTGCAGAAGCACAACCTCGCCCCTCAACACCCAGGCCGCGGCGGCGCCAGGCCACAGGCTCTCCCCGCCCCCAGCGCCGCCGTCTCCGCCGTGACACATGGCTGTCTGCCTCGGGCGCTCCCCGGGCGCCAGCGACCCCCGGCCTCCCGCCCGGCCAAGACTTGACCTGGGGCGCGCGGTGGAAACCCCCATCCTCAGCCCCTCGGTGCAGTGACTGCGACGCCGGGACCGACAAGCCGCGGCATGAGGGCGTTCCGCGGAGAGCCCCACGCCTGCAAGACCCCGAGCACCGCCCAAGCACGCCGCACGGCCGCGGAACCGGCTCCTCTCCGCCCACTCCCGCGGCGACGGCCACGACACCACCAACTCTGCCGCCGCTCGCGGTCCGCGCGGGCCACGGGGCCGCGGAGGCACCTCCTCCTGGAGCGCCGTAGACAAAGCCCGAATGGCAGCAGCACATGGAGAGGAGGAAGTGGCGGCGCGAGCCGCGGCCTACTCCGAGACAGCCCCAGTCAACGTGCTCCTCTGCCCCTTGGAATCCATTTTCCAGAAAAGCCGGTTTCTCCCCGAGCCGCCCTCCCCCAGTTCACTCCACAATGTCATGGAGCTCCCCTCCCAGACCCGGGTCCTGGCGGTCGTTACCTCCCCGTTCGGCTGCGGCGGAGGAATCCTGTCCGAAGGGATCGGGTTGCGGGAAACGCGTGCTCGCTGCTCCCTATGTCCGGCGCGAGTGGAGCTGTTGTAAAATGGCGGCCGAAGCTCACGCCGCTGGCAGCAAACCCGATCCAGTTCCACTCGCCTCCGAGCGCGCTCCCGGTGCGCGCGCGCGCCCCCGCGTGACCCCCCTTCCCTCCCCTCCCTCGCGCGTCCGCTTCTCTCACTCCCTCAGCCCCTGCCCTCCTCCAGCTCCTCCTTCTCCCCCTACCACCTCTACCAGCCTCCGTCCGCCCTCTTCTCTCGGCCTTTCTTCTTCCCCTCCTTGCTCCTCTCTCCCACCGTTTTCACTCCCGTCTGCGGCCGCTCAGGCACGAGTGGCCGCCTTTCCTCTCCTCGTTCGCACTCTCGCTCACTCCCTCCTTCGTTCGCTCTATCTCGGCCCCGTCCCCCAGTCCCTGCCGAGTCGGCTCCTCTCTTTCTCTCTCCCGCGCTGACGTGACGACGTAGCCTACGCCTCGGGACGCGCGCCCGCGGGCACCGCCCCCACGCCCCGCCACCTCCCTCGCTCCTCACCCGGGGGGGCGCGAGACCCCGCCCTTCCGCTCCGGCAGCGGCCGAGGGGCCGAGAGTGAATGAAAGGCCCGCCCCTTCCCCTCCCGACACTCCCCCTCCCACTCCCCTCCTGGCGGGGCGGGCCGGCTCAGCATGTCCCACTCGTTCTCCTTTGTCAGGAGACAGGCATCTCCCCACCCCGCCCCACCCCCCCCCGCCGCAGCCCCACGCGTCTGCCCCACCCCCGCCGGGGCCGGGGGAGCTTGGGGCTGGGGGCGCAGAGTGCGGCCGTAGCTTCTCCGAGGGCACCCACCGGTCGGTGCGCCAGCCCCCGCCCCGGCGCCGCCGCCGCGTAGTCGTTCCAGGCGGTGTCCACGCCGCCGCCACCCCGCGCTCTTCTCGCTCGGGAAGCTGCAGGCGCACGTGTCCCCCGGGGCGGGGCGAGGCAGACAATGGGGCCGCGGGGGAGGGGAGCGGCGGGGAGACCCGCGGATCTTTGCTCTGCTGGGTCGGCGAGACTGGAGTGCGGGAGTCTCCCTGGGGAGACCCGGTTTCCCCAACTGGACAGTGGGGCTTCCCGGAGCCCCGCACGGCTCAGCATTCACGAGAATCTTGCGGGAAGGGAGGGGCGCGCCGGACTCGGACGAGGAAACCCCAGCTGCTTTTGAAGGGGGCACGGGGCAGGCTTTGCCGGAGCCAGGAGTGGCTCCCTCCTCGGGGTGATACCAAGGCCAGATTTGGAAGCGAAACCACCCGGTGGTGAAGGGTTGTGCAACACTCCGTTTCTGTCCCTGGCCTTTTAAGCAGTTAAGGGCTCCTCCTGGCACAGTTTGAGCAACTTGAAACAGCACAAAGCTGTGTGGTTAGGACAACTGTGAGGAAAATATCAGTGTTTCTTTTCAAAAATCTTGGCAACTAAATCTTAGATGAAGTGACATTTCCTTTGTAACCGTTTACTAGGTACAAGAAAGACAAGACAAAGGCGTTTGAATTTCAGACGCTTTGTGGATACTAATTTTATCCAATGCAGCTGTAATGAAAAATGATAACTATCCTTTTAATTAAAAAGCTTATTTTTAAGAATTTATTGTTTTGCCAAATGAGTCCCTATGCTATGATAACAAATCAGTGGTCTGAGGTAAAGTTAAATAATTACTCTTCAAAATGCATAAGCATATGAAATGGGGTTATTTTCATAGGCACCTGGATCAAATACGAAATATTTATTGGACAAAGTACTACTTAGCCAACCTGTTTTAAAGTTTTCAAATCTTAAACTAAAATCCCTTACTGTCAATACCTGCTATGGTATTCAGCTAATTCAGCAATAAGGATTTTAGTACACAATCCAAAGGTCGTGATTAATGATAAAAATGAAGAACAACCAAAATGTTTAACAGCAAAACATAATAAAAGTAGAGTAGTACTATGGATTACACTATAGGTCTGAAACATACAACGTTTTATTTAGAGCTTTCAAAGTATCGAAGTTCCTTATTTTAAAAAAATGTGTCTACTTGGGCAATGTGCTCACAGACTCCCAAGTTAAAATCTCTATGTCTCTTCTCTGACCTCAAATTCCTTTCTCTACCATGCCCTAGACCCTTCTGTC
Organism: Callospermophilus lateralis; assembly: GCF_048772815.1. Taxonomy (NCBI): domain Eukaryota; kingdom Metazoa; phylum Chordata; class Mammalia; order Rodentia; family Sciuridae; genus Callospermophilus; species Callospermophilus lateralis. Next base: position 76,517,314 of record NC_135310.1, on the reverse strand, counting down.
ATTACAAATCAGCATTTAAAGAAAAGATCATTTGTTCTTCCCTCCCTCAAATCTTTCATCTCCAAAGTAAACCATCTCAATAAACATCATCCACAAGCACCCAGCAACATTAATTGGAAAAGGTGGAGTGGTCCAGGACACTTTCTTCTCTTCACTGCCATAATCACTTCATAAAGTCCTACCCATTCTGTTTCCCAAATGTTTTTCCACGTTGGGGTTGCTACCACTGAGACAAAGCCCGCGTTCATCTACCACGTGTACTAATAATGTAACCTCCTGCTATTCCACTCTTTGCTTCTCTCCTGATCCATTCAAAGAAATTCCAGCAAAACATAATAAAAGTAGAGTAGTACTATGGATTATCCAATGCAATTGTAATGAAAAATGATAACTACCCATTCTTCTATGGGTTTCTCTATTTCTTTCTCTCTGCCCCAAGCAGTGGCACATACCTATAATCCCAATGACTCTGAATGCTGAGGCATGAGGATTACCAAATTGGAGGTCAGCCTGTGCAACCTAGTGAAACTCGTGTCTCGAAAATGAAAAGGGACCAGGGTGTAGCTCAATGGTAAAGCATGCCTGATATTTAACAGTAACATGCATACACACACACATACACACACATACACATACACACACACACACACACACACACACACACCATTCTTGTGGAGCATCTGCTAAAAACCCCTCATTGCCATAGTTCAGTAGTAGAGCACATGCTTAGTATGCAGAAGGCCTTAGGTTCAATTCTCAGCCCTAAAACAAATAAAGCCTTTCATCGGGGATTAGGATTGTAGCTCAGTGGTAGAGCATTCTCCTTTCACATGTGAGGCACTGGGTTCAATCCTCAGTGCCACATAAAAATAAATAAATAAATAAATAAATAAATAAATGTATTGTGTCCTTCTAAATAAATAAATAAATAAATAAATAAATAAATAAATGTATTGTGTCCTTCTACTACAATAACAACAACAACAACCAAAAAAAAAAAAAAAGCCCTCATTACTTCTCATTAAACTTAGAGTAAAAGCCCAAATCCTTTACTAGATCAGCAAGGGTCTCCAATATCTTCACCACCTGTTTTCCAGCTTCATTTCAACTACTTTCCAGCTTCAGCTGGCTTCCCTCAATTATTCTAGCTGCTTTATTATTATTATTATTATTATTATTATTATTATTTGTGCATATGTTACTAGGGATGTAACTGTACCAGGCATTTCTGACATTTCTAAGGTTTGCTCACACCAATGGCCTCCAGTCACAAAAGTGACTGATGTCCTAAGCAGAACTAAGTAGAAAGCACTTGGTGGCCAGGCATGGTAGTGCATGCCTGTAATCCCAGCTACTTGGGAGATTGAGGAAGAAGGATCACAAATCTGGGCAACTATGTCAAAAACAAACATAAATAAATAAAAATTTTAAAATAGATTTTTAGAAAAGGGGATGGAGCTATTGCTCAGTGGACAGTGATAGGGCCCCCTGAGGTTCAATCCCCAGTACTGGGAGGAAAAAATCAGCCATGATCTCCATTTGATTCCATGGTTGAAGGGTGAACAGCATCTCACTATATTACCCAGGCTATTCTTGAAAACCAGGGCTCAAGTGATCCTCCCACCTCCGCCCCTGGAATAGCTGGGATTACAGGCCAACCTGGCAACACAATACTGGTTCATTTCACTCCTTTTTGAATAAAACAGTGGTCTAACTTTCCTCTTAAGTCTTCAGAACATCTTATTCCAGGCTTAACTCCATTGAAACATGGGGAATCCCAATAATAAGTTTAAAAAAAAATAGATGGAGGGATTCATTGTCATGATAGATGAATGCTGGGTTAGATGGAAATGTATACTTAAAAGAAAGGAAGCAGTAGCTCACATCTGTAATCCCAGGAATTCAGAAAGCTGAAACAGAAGGATTGCAAGTTCAAGGCTAACCTCAGCAATTTTGTGAGATCTTGTCTCAAGATAAAAAAGTCTATAGAGATGTGGCTCAGTGGTTAAGCACACTGGGTTCTATCCCTGATACCCACCCCAAAAATAAAATTTTAAAAAATACAAAGAAGGGATAACAAAGAAGAACATGTGAAAAAATGTTTGTAAAGCACTACTTAAAAAAGTTACTTTGTTTTACTACTACCCTTCCATCCATATAACCTTTGAAATAGTGAGAAGATGAAAATCTATTGAGCTGGCAATTAATGAAAGGCAGGCATACAGGCAGGACTGTCTAGATTTTTCCTGTAGACAAAATTCTTCCATTTATTCAATGCTACACTGTTCCAAAAACTCATATTTTCTTCTTGTCTTTTCTGCATTTTTTAAACTTTTTTCAATGAACATATATTGATTTTTAAAATGGGACAGCAACCCTAAAATTCATACGGAGAAAAAAAGTCTACCATGTATAATGTTTAATATAAAAGCATAAAAACCTAAATGTGAAAGAGACCAAGGAAGACATTCAATTAAATCTTTCTAGTAATCAAAGTCTTTTTGCAAAATCTGTACATCTTATTTTCATGGTAATAAAAAGGCTGATGTGTTGAAACTTAAAGATTCTATTCTGAGAAAGACACTGCCTAGAGAATTAAAAGTCAAGACATAAATGATTGAAGAAAAAAATCTTTTCAAAAAACATATCTGATAAAGGACTGTTATCCAAAATATACAAAAAGTCTTTAAATCCCAGTGATTTAAAAAAAAAACTAATTTAAAAAAAGAAAGAAAAAGACATTTTTTTAAAATCCCTAATTTAAAAATAGGAATATATCTGAACAGATACCTCGCCAAAGAAGAAATACAGATGTCAGATAAGCACATGAAAAGGTACCTAATATCTTGTTGTTAAGGAATTACAAATTAAAACAACAGTGAGATAGTATTATACACTCATTAGAATGGCTAAAATCCAAGGCACAGACAACAACAAATGTTGGCAAGGATGTGGAGCAACAGGAACTCTCCTTCTGGTGGGGATGCATAATGATACAGATTTTTTGGAAGATGGTTTGGCAGCTTCTTGCAAAACTAAACATGCTATTACCATACATCAATTGCACTCCTTGGTATTTTCTCAAATGAGTTGAAAACATATGTTTACATGGCTATTTATAGCAGCTTTATTCATAATTGCCAAAAATTGAGAGAACCTACATGTCTTGCAATAGACAAATGTATAAATTGTGACACATACAGAAGAGAATATTACTTAGTGCTATAAATAAATAAGCTATAGGGGTTAAGGTAGTGGCTCACTGGTAGAGTGCTCACCGCCAATATGTGAAGCACTGGGTTTGATCCTCAGCACCACATAAAAATAAAAAAGTAAAGGTATGTGTCCTTTACTTGTGTCCTTAAAAAAATATTTTTTTAAAAAAGAAAGAAGCTATAAAACAACAAAAAGACATAGAAAAATGTAAGGTTCATATTGCTTAGTGAAAAAAACCCATCTAAAAATCTATAAAGTTGCCTATAATCCCAGTTACTCTGGAGGCTGAGGCAGGAGTATCACAAGTTTAAATTCAGCCTCAGCAACTTTTTTTTTAATATTTATTTATTTCAGTTGTACAGAATACCTTTGTTTCTATTTATTCATTGTATATGTGGTGCTGAGGATCGAACCCAGGGCCTCGCATGCGCTAGGCAGTTGCTCTACCGCTGAGCCACAATCCCAGCCCTCAGCAACTTTTAATGAGGCCCTAAGCAACTTAGCAAGACCCTGTCTCAAAATAAAAAGGGTTGGGTATGTAACTCAGTGGTTAAGTACCCCTGGGTTTAATCCCCAATACCCAAAATTTTAAAATTAAATAAATAAATAAAAGGCTACAGACTGTGTGATTTCAACTATGTGACATTCTGGAAAAAAGTGAAACAATGGAGACAGTAAAAAGATTAGTAGTTTGCTGTGGGTTCAGGGGAGAGAGGGAGGAATAATAGCAAGTATATGAAAATTTTGAGGTGGTAAAATTAGTCTGTGTGATACTCTAATCATTGATAAATGTCACCATATATTTGTCAAACTTGTAGGATATAAAATATCTGGAGGAAACTCTAATATAAACTAGACTTTATTTAATAATAAAGTATCAGTATTGGTTTGCCAGTTGTAACAAATGTGCCAACTAATGTTCTATGTTAAAAACTGCACTTTCTGCTCATTTTTCTATAAAAGTAAAATTACTTCTACATTCAAATTTATTGAGTTTTTTTAAAGAGGTTGACATTTTTAATACTCTCCCCGCAAAGAAAGTTGGACCTTTTTTAAGGTACCCCCGTCCCCCAGTGCTGGGTATTAAACCTAGGGCCTGTGTATGCTAGCAAGTGCTCTACTTTTGAGGTACACTCCTGCACCCCTGCCCCACTTTTTTTTTAATAAGCTTAGTCTCATTTTAGCTATTTGGTCCTAACTTTGCAATGGGAAACAATGCTTTAAATTTTGATAAGCCTGAGTTTATACCAGTAACTACAAAAAGAACAGGGATAATGTGATCATAACCCAAAGAATGGTTTTATCATATTATTCTAAACTCTAATCTAAATGGAGTCCCAAATAGAGCAATCTTTGGTTGTTCCAATTTTAAGCTGATTCACTGCACACAAATGGAAAAATAGTGATAATTCTTTCACTGAACATGCTCATCATGGTGTATCTCAAAGCTCTTTTCAAGGGTAACTGTGCCCAAAGTTACATTTTTATTCTGTAATGCTCACTTAGCCTTGCCTTGATACACTAGTTGGACCAGCATCAAGCACCAGACCATTCCCAGAGAAATCCCAAAGGTACAGTCAATGTCGTGAAGTGGACATGAGAACTGGCACTATGAGAGGTTATTTCAAATTAGAATTATAGGAGAACAGAAACTGTAAATAGCCAGAGGAATCCACTCACTATATCAGTCATTCCACAAATATATTTTGAGCACCAATCTGGTGTATTTCAAAGCTCTTTTCAAGGGTAACTGTGCCCAAAGTCCCCACCTAGACAGTTACATTTTTATTCTATAATGCTCATTGACTTAAACATGAGGCGAACAAATGTCTTTTCCCCTCTTGAAGACCATAGACTGAGAAAAAATGGAATGATTAAATAAATAAAATATTTTCAAAGTGTGATAAGTGCAAAGAAAAAATTAACATGGTGTAGTGATATGGCATAGCAGAGAGGGTCTATTTAAGCTGGTCAAGCAAAGTCTTTCTGATGAAATGGTGTTTAAGTCAAGATCTGAAAGAATAAACCAAGAAAAGTGAGGAGTGAAAGGGAGCTAGAAGAACATTCCAGATTGAGTGGATACACACAGGAAACCCTCTGAGGACCAAGAATTTGGTCTTTCTGAAAAGGAAGCCAGTGTGACTGGAGTATATTTGGCAAGAGATAGTGGAGAAGTTGATAGGACCTAGATTACACAAAACTATATGAGTAAATCATTGCCAAACCAGTTGCAGTGGTGCATGCCATTCCAGTGAATTGGGAGGCAGAGATAGGAGGATCACAAATCTGAGGCCAGCCTCTGCAATTTATTGAGATCCTGACCCAAAACAAAAACAAAAATCAGTGGGCCTAGATGTCCATAAATGGATGAATGGATGAAGAAAATATTATGCAAGTGTGTATCCAAGCCCGCGCGCACACACACGCACACACACACACAAATGGAATTTTATTCAGCCATAAAGAATAATGAAATTATGTCATTGGCAGAAAAATGAATGGAATTTGAGTGTGTTATATTAAGTGAAATAAGCCAAACTCAGAAAGTCAAGGGTTGTATGTTTTCTTTCATATGTGGAAGTAGAAAGGACAAAGGAAAAGAAAGTTGCAAGGTGGGTGAAGATGTCATGAAAAGTAAAGGGAGACCAGTAGAGTAGAGGAAAGGGACCAGGGGAGGGAAGAGGGGGGTAAAAGGCAAAATGATACTGACCAAATTATATCGTTACAGCATGGTTTATATGAATATGTAACAACAAATTCAACAATTGTATTTTATAATAATGCACCAATAAGTAATATGGAAAAAAAAAGTGAAAAGGGGCAGGGATATAGCCAAGTGGTACAGCACTCCTGGGTTCAACCGCCAGTACAAGAAGAAAAAGGAAAAAGAGAAGCCATTGAAAAATTTTACATGTTTAAAATTAAAATTTAGAAAAGAATAGATACTGGGAGTTGAGAGTGGAAGTGGAATCAGGTGAGGGATGGGAATTACATGGACTAAGCATGTTACAAAAAAATGGAGAGAAATGAACATATTTACTGTGCATTGCCCCCTCCAGGTGTATGTTTTTTTATTTTGTAATTTTTTCTAATTAGTTATACATGACAATAGAATGCATTTTGATACGTTGTACACAAATGGAGCACAACTTCTCATTCCTCTGGCTGCAGACTCACACCCATAGTGTAATCATATACATATATATAGGTTAATAATGTCCATCTCATTCCACCATCCTTCCCATTCCCAAATTTTCACTATTTTTCTATTTCCTCACCTCACTTCCCTCTGCCCAATCAAAAGTTCCTTCATTCTTATCTACCAATGCCTCCCATTATGGTTTAGCATCCGCTTATCAGAGAAAAGTATTTTGTGTTTGGCTTATTTCACTTAATGATATTCTCCAGGTCCATCCATGTACCTGCAGTATCATTCTTCTTTAAGGCTGAGTAATAGTCCCTTGTGTATATATACCACATTTTCTTTATCCATTCCTCCGTTGAAGGGCATCTAGGTTGGTTCCATAAGTTCAGCTACTGTGAATTGAGCTGCAATAAACATCAGTGTCTGCATCACTGTAGTGTGCTAATTTTAAGTCCTTTGGATATAAACCTAGGAGTGGGATAGCTAGGTCAAATGGTGGTTCCATTCCAAGTTTTCTTATGAATCTCCATACTGCTTTCCATAGTGGTTGCCCAGGTATATTTTTGATGTCTTTTTCCAAGGACTTAGTGATTAACTAAAAATATGGGGTAAGGGGAAAATTGGATGGTTGTTCTGTCCCACTTACTGAATTGAAGAAGAGAGTAATATTTCATAATTATATTAATTAGGAATCAATCATGGGAGAAGAATAACTATGAGTATTGCAAATAAGAGGTTTATTACAGGAATAGAATTTATATGAGATGGGTAAAGTTAAGGAAGTAATGGAACAAAAGGGTGGGTTGGAAAACGAGAGACGACTCACTAACCAGCCCTCCTCAAGGCTGGGTGAGCAAGGAAAGCCTACAAGAGAATCCGAGAAGCCAGACATGTCTGTTTGCTGGAATAGGACCATGAAAAAAAAAAAAGCAAAAAAAAAAAAAAATTAAAAAACAAAACACTAATTCATATGAAAGGCTGTTTTCTGGCTGGTGGCAGGCCTGGGCCTGCTATTGGTTGGCAGGATTCACACTTGGGGGGAAAAAGCTAGATAAAGATGAGAGGGGAAAGAGGTCAAGATAACACCATTATCTCCAAATCTATCCTTTATGATATTTAACTAAGTTCACACATTGTATTTCTGTTTGTTTTATTTTGTTTTTGAAATGGGGATCTCAAATTCCTGGCTTATGTGATCCTCCCACCTCAGCCTTTGAAAGAGCTGGGACTATAGGGGCAAGTCACCATACCTGGCTCACACATTGCACTTTGTTATGTTTCTTCAGTTTCTTTCCATCTAGAATCAACTAATGAAAAACATAACCACTAACTATGGGTGGTTACCTAATTAAAAGTGAATAAAATAAAACATTCAGTTCCTCAGGCACACTAGTCATATGTTATTATTACTCTCTTCTTCAATTGTTAATATTACTCTCTTCTTCAATTCAGTAAGTGCTTACTAACTACATATGGCTAGTCACTATGGTACTGAACTGTTTCAATATAGAGCATTTTCAATCTTTGCAGAAATTTATCATTGGGCATGATAATCCGCCCCCCCCATTTTGTTTGATCTAGCAAAAAGGGGCTCAGAAGATATCCATTTGAAATTGAACTATTATTTATATAAATTGCATTATTGATTGCATATTTTCGTGGTGTCTAATAAAAATAACATCATTAACTAGTTCTTCTCTCCTTACATAGACATGATGATTAGTGAAGGGATGAGAGACTAGCAAGAAAAATATGAGGAAATAAAAATCTCAGGTAAATGAATCACAGAATCCTCCAAGAAAGATAATCCCAGTTTATCAAACTACATACTTGTGTATCTATAGATTCATTTTTATTTTAAATATATTTTGTTGTTATGTTATAAAAGATGATTTATGCTGTGCATAAAAATTCAATCATTATATAAAGTTATTAAAGTAAAAATTCTATAATTTCATTGCCAGAGGAGATTACTATGTAAAAACACAACTGGTATACATTTCTTCCAGCTTTTAATCGCTCCAGGTTCTAACATTATATTCATGTATGAATAATAATTGTTTTATATCATATATATCATTTTATTAAGAAAACTAACTTCTCTCACCTAATATTTATAGGGTTTTTTTGTATTTATTTTTGTTTGGGGTACTGGGGATTGAACTCAGGGTGTTTTACCACTAAATTACATTCCTAGCCTCCCCCTTTTTTTTCAATATTTTTAGTTGTAGATGAACACAATACCTTTATTTTATATACTCATTTCCATGTGGTGAAGAGAATTGAACCCAGTGCCTCATGTGTGCTAGTCAAGGGACTCCTCCACTGAGCCCCAGCCCCAGCCCCCCTAGCCCTTTTTATTTTTTATTTTAAGACATGGTCTCATTAAGATGCTTAGGGTCTCAGTTACTGAGATGGCCTCAAACTTGTGATGCTCCTGTTTCAGTCTCTCAAGTCACTGGGATTGCAGTCATGTGATAGGAAGTTCAGTTGATACGTATATTTTGAGCAAATTTTTATGTATTATTATTTATATAAATTACACTTAATTCTTTTAAATACTTGCATAGAATCTCATTGCACAGATGCTTCATAATTTATGTAACCAACTATTAAAGTGCATTTGAATTTTTTAAAAATCATTTTATTGTTGCAAATTAATTTGATAATTCTTTGAGTATTTCTGTTGAATAAGCACATTTAAAATGATCTCTTTTTCATTATTTAGACAATCATCTAAGCTTAGTGGTAAATTAGTCATTTTATGTAGGGAAGTTTGCATGTAAACAAAGGAAATTTTTACTATACAGATTCAATTTTGTATATATTTACTTTGTGTAAATGTTGATTAGGGAAAACAGTACAAATATGAACCCTGAAGTCTAAAAATACTCAAAGTCTCTCATAAACTTGGAAAAGAGTTAGAAGTGATTCCAACAGAAGGAAAGTTATTGACCAGTTGGAAAATAGCTATAAGGAAGGCTGGGGCTGCAGCACAGAGTGCTTGCCTGGTACATGTGAGGGCACTGGGTTCTATCCTTAGCACCATACAAAAATCAACAACAAAGCAAATGACATGCTGTCCATCTACAGCTACAAAAATAAAAATAAAAATAGCTATCAGGAGGTGAAGAAATAAAGCAGCATCTATAAGTCATGGTTGTGCACATCTGTAATTCCACTGACTGGGAAGGCTGAGGCAAGTCTGAGGCCAGCCTGGGCAATTAGCCAAGACCCTATCTCAAAATAAAATAAAAAAGATCTCAGGGTGTAGCCCAGTGCTTGCTTAACATGTGAGGCCCTGTGTTCAATCCCCACTACTGAAGGGGAGCAGAGGAAGCAGCATGAAAAAGAAACAAAATTGCTACAGAAGGTTTCTTTGTACCCTTGCCAGTCAATTTAGCAAGACCCTGTTTTGTTTTTGGCAGTTCTAGGGATTAAACCCAGGGCCTCATGCATGCTAAACAAACACTGTACTGCTGAACTACACCTCTACACCTCTAGCCCCCCAAAGTTTTTGTTTCCTATACCAAAGGTGACATTAGAATGCTGATCCTATGTTCAAATATTAAATATATATCCAATGATAAGTTTTGTTCATGTTACTGATATACTTACTAAGATTAAAGATGATGGTAGTCTGTATGACCACATGGTCATTAATTACACACAAATTCACAGATGTCAGGAATTTTCTAGTCAGCATTTGATAATTCAGTCTTCCATAGACTAAAACCAAAGTATAAGAGTTTAACAGCGGACTGTAACCTAATTTTGAAACAAAAGATACATTTTGGTTTAACTATTATAGCAAAATGTGTGGCCTACAGCCAAAGCTGCACTGAGAGGCAAATTTATAATATTATATATTACATGAAAACAAATTAGGTTAGTGTAACATTCCAATCAGAAATAAAGAACCACAAAACAACATAAATTTTGAAAAGGAAAAATACAAAAAAACAGGAAAAAACTTGACCAAGAAGACAACACCATCATTGATATACACTAAAACTTTATTTTCCTTTTACAGAATCAGTAATTGAGACAAATATCAGGCAGTCTAATTGTAGAATGAAGACAAACACAATTCAAAAATTAAGAACAATGATAGAATGACAGGTGTAAGATTGCTGTTTTATTTTTAATTATGAATATTTTATGTATTACCACATAATACCTGGACATAAATTTTGAAATAGTAACAAAATTGTATTAAATTTGAAAAAATATATATCACAGAAATTCTCTAGTAAAAAATAGAAAGAGAGAAGAAAAAGGAGAAAAAAACTCCGGGAGAAATTGAAAAAAATGTTCAAGAATTAACTATCTAAAAGGGTCTTTACCTCCATAGTTTGAAAAATGGATTCTTTCATGGAAAATATAATTGTAAAGTCACATAAACTGTCACATATCATATAAAAAGATGTAAAGTTTCTTAGTTTACTTAATCAAATCAGCACAACTCTGACAGTGCACACACACACGTGCAGACCGTAATTCAGACCAATTAGCACTATGAAAAAGATGTACAATTTTTAAATAAAATTAAATTCTATAATTGTTTTAGAAACAATACTTGAGTTTATCTCACAATACCTGATCTAATGTATTACATTAATAGATAAAAAAATAGGAGCTTATGTGTCCATTTAGATAGATGTTGAAAAGGATAAAATAATATAAAGAAAGTACATAATAAATATTTATAAATTTAAATAAATGTCTGTTTTTGAGCTTTGTCTTAGTTTGGGTTACTATAATGAATTACCATAGGCTAGATGGCTTAAACAACAAACATTTGTTCCTCACAGATCTGGAGCTTGGGAAACACAAAATTCAGATGCTGGCAGATTCAGTTATTGGTCAGGGTTCTCTTCCTTGTTTGCAGGTGGCAGGGGTTTCAATGTCTCCTCACATGATGGAAAGCAGAAAGACAGGAGGCCCATTTCTCCTCCCCTTGTTATTAGGGCACTAATCCCCTTATGAGAGCCCCACTATCATGAACTAAAAACCCTAGTTTCCTCCCAAAGACCCTACCACCAAATACCATTACAGTGGGGATTACGATTGGGATTAGGATTAGGGTTAGGATTTGAGCATATGAACTCTGTGGGGGGAGATACAAAAATTTACTTTATAACATGTTTTAATAGTAGTAAACAAGAAATTGTATAAAACTTCCTTACAATAAGAAAGAAATACCTTCGTGAAATCCCTGGGTGGGCGTGGTGGCACATGCCTGTAATCCTGTGGACTCAGGAAGCTGAGGCAGGAGGGTCACAAATTAAAGGCCAGCCTCAGCAATTTAGCAACACTGTGTCTAAAAAAAAAAAAAAAAAAAAAAAAGGACTGGGGATGTAGCTCAGTGGTAAAGCACTCCGGGGTCACTCCCTTGTACCAAAATATCTAACAAATAAATAAATAGATAGAATAGAATAGAATACCTTTATGAAATCCAAGCAATGTCACATTTAACATTTAAATTCTAGTGTTTACTTTGAAGTCAGTACTACAAATGGGATCTGCCCTTATCACCATTATTTATACCAAGTTCTGAAAACTCTGATAATTAAAATAAGAAATGAAATAAATAAGCATAATTATGGAAAATAGAAAATAAGTGTATCAATAATTTACAGATGATAAGATTGTATACACTTATAATTACAAAGAAAGTTCAATAAACTAGCCAGATAAGCTTTTTTAAATTTTTTTTATTTAAAAAAAATTTTTTTTAGTTGTAGTTGGACACAATGCCTTTATTTTATTTATTTATTTTTTATGTGGTGCTGAGGATCAAATCCAACACCTCGCACATGCTAGACGAGCGCTGTTCCTCTGACCCACAACCCCAGCCCCTTTTATTTGTTCTTTTTAGTTAAGCATGACAGTGAAATGTATTTTGGCATATTATAAATACATGGAGTAAACTTCCCACTCTGTGCTTGTATATGATATGGCGTTACACTGGTCATGTATTCATATTTGAACCTAGGAAAGTTATATTCAATTCATTCCACTGTCTTTCCTATTCCCATTCCTCTCTCTTTGCTTCACTCCTCTTTGTCTAATCCAATGAACTTCTATTTTTTTCTTCCCAGCCACCCTTATTTTGTGTTAGTAGCTGCATATCAGAGAGAACATTTGGCCTTTGTGTTTGGGGGATTGGCTTATTTCACGTAGCATGATATTCTCCAGTTCCACCCATTTACCAGCAAATGCCATAATTTCATTCCTTTTTAAGTTTGAGTAATATTCCATTGTGTATACATATCACATTTTCTTTATCCATTCATCTGTTTTAGGGCACCTAGATTGGTTCTACAGTTTAGCTATTGTGAATTAAGCTGCTATAAACATTGATGTGGCCACATCACAGTAGTATGCTGATTTTAAGTCCTTTGGACCAAGGAGTGAGATAGCTGGGTCAAATGGTGGTTCATTCCACGTTTTCTGAGGAAAACTCCACACTGCTTTACAGAGTGGTTGCACCAATTTGCATTCCTACCAGCAATGTCTGAGTGTACCTTTTCCTCCACATCCTTGCCATTTATTGTTACTTGTATTCTTGATAATTTCCATTCTAACTGGAGTAAGATGAAATCTCAGTGTAGTTTCAATCTGCATTTTTCTAATTGCTAGGGATGTTGAACATTTTTCATATATTCGTTGATCAATTGTATTTCTTCTTCTGTGAAGTGCCTGTTTAGTTCCTTTGTCCATTTATTGATTAGGTTATTTGTTTTTATGGTGTTAAGTTTTTTGAATGCTTTACATATCCTGAAGATTAATGCTCTATCTGGGTGCAGGTGGCAAAGATTTTCTCCTATTCTGTAGGGTCTGTCTTCATGTTCTTTGTTTCCTTTGCTGCAAAAAAGCTTTTCTGTTTAATACAATCCCATTTATTGATTCTTGATTTTACTTCTTGTGCTTTAGGAGTCTTGTTGAGGAAGTCGTTTTCTAAGCCAACCTGATGGAGAATTGGGCCTACTTTTTTCTTTTATAGGTGCAGGGTCTCTGATCTAATGCCTAGGTTCTTGATACACTTTGAATTGAGTTTTGTGCAGAGTGAAAACAGGGGTTTAGATTCATTTTGCTATATATGGATTTCTAGTTTTCCCAGCACCATTTATTTATGTGGGTTTGTTTCTGTGTCTTCTATTCTGTTATATTGGTTTACATGTCTGTTTTGATGCCAATACTATGCCATTTTTTCTTACTATAGCTCTGTAGTATAACTTAAAGTCTGTTATTGTGATGTCTCCTGCTTCACGTTTCTCACTGAGGATTACTTTGACTATTCTGTGCCTCCTATTTTTCCAAATGAATTATGTGACAGCTTTTTCCATTTCTATGAAAAATGTCATTGGAATTTTAATAGGAATTGGATTAAATCTGTATAGTACTTTTGATAGTATGGCCATTTTGACAACATTGATTTGCCTATCCAAGAACATGGGAGCTCTTTCCATTTTCTAAGGTCTTCTTCAATTACTTTCTTCAGTATTCCATAGTTTTCATTGTACAGGTCTTTCATCTCTTTTGTTACATGATTCCCAAATGTTGTATTTTCATCTCTTTTGTTAGATGATTCCCAAATGTTGTATTTTTTTTTGAGGCTTTTGTGAATGGGATAGTTTTCCTAATTTATCTTTGTTGATGCATCAGTGATGTACAGGAACACCACTGATTTGTGGGTGTTAATTTTATATCCTGATACTTTGGTGAATTCACTCGTGATTCTAGAAGTTTTCTGGTGGTGTTTTTATTTTGGGGGAGTCTTCTAAATATAGAATATGGTTGTTGCCAAATAAGGATAGTTTGAGTTCTTCTTATTCATATCCATTTAGTTTCTTTATTCTGTCTAATTGCTCTTAGCAGAGAAGTTTAACCTTAGCTTTCCTAATTACCAGCAATACTTGGTAACACTATACAAAGAAATTCTTTCTCACAACAATGATGATTTTATAGGTGTGTGTTTGTATTTGTGTACGTATACCTATACAAACATACATAATACATTTAGACACCTTTAAAAGGAATATAAAGATCACATATCAGAAAAATAACAAAACATATTGAGCAATATAAATAAGATTTATATAAATGGAGAGATACAGCATAGTCCTGGATGAATTTGATTGAATGTTGTAAAAATCTCAAGAGTTCTGAAAATGTTTAAGATAATAAGCATCTGGAAATAAATTTGGCAATACATATCAAGACTTTAAAATGATTATATTCTTTGACCCAGTAATAATTTTGCTTCTGGGACTTTCTCCTAAGAAAATAATCAAAGACCTTGAAAATATTTAAGTGTAAGGACATGCATATATAGCTGTTAACATACTTTATATATAAAATAGAAAACATATTTTAATTCAATGCAACTTAACATTACTTATTGAGCATTTCCTATGAGCCAAATTCTGTACTAAATGATAGAGACACAGATGAACAAAATAGTCAGTGTCCATTCTCCCAGATCCTGCCTCAAAATAAAAAATAAAAAGGGCTGGGGATGTGGCTAAGTGGTTAAGCACACCTGGGTTCAATCCTCAGAGAAGAAGAAGAAGGAGGAGGAGGAGGAGGAGGAGGAGGAGAAGAAGAAGAAGAAGAAGAAGAAGAAGAAGAAGAAGAAGAAGAAGAAGAAGAAGAAGAAGAAGAAGAAGAAAGAAGAAGAAAGAAGAAGTAGAAGAAGAATTTAAAGGGCTAGGGATGAACTCAGTGGTAGCTCGGAGCCTCCTGTGTGTTCAATCCTAGTATGGAGGTCATAGGTGGGATAGCGTACTAAACATAAAGCTTTCTCCATTTTTCTGCAATCTTTCTCTTGATTTGCTGTGTATTTTCTATTTGTTATTTAATGTCATTATCAGTGAAGAAAAATTAGCAGTTTAAATATTAGCATGAATTTGTGATGCTAGCTTTAAATGCAAATATAAGAATGTTTTTAACTCATGAATAATTTTTGAAATTATAAAATGTGCATATTGTAGCTTGTATGTGTATATAATGTTGTCCTCTCAAAACAGTGGAAACACTGCCACAAAACAAACTCAACTGTTTTTCTCACTTTTGATAGGTGTACCTTCTACCAACATTCTCTATCTTTGGCTTTGTTATAAATAAGGAAAGACTAAATGGAAATTATGGACTGCTTTATCTTTCCCTTTTCTTTTATGTCATTATTTTCAGCATAACTTGTTGACTAATGAAGGGAAGGAACATGAACCAAAAGAATATCATAGTCGTCTGTGATCATAGATGTGTCTTAGAATGCTATTGTCCTTTTTCTGCCTTTAAAGTAAGTTCTGAATACTCAGTAGATAGCCTGGCCTTTTTGTGTTGACTTGGACAAAACACACTTACCTCATTTTGAGCCTCACTGAACAGACATTGTGGGCCTACTAGAATCCTGTGCTCATGAGGTATGGTGGTCACTTTATGAAAATGGAGTACAAGAAATGGCAGACAGCTGGGCGGGATGGCACATGCCTGTAGTCCCAGATACCTAGGACACTGAGACAGAAGGATTGCAAGTTTGAGGCTAGTGTTGGTAACTTAGTGAGACCCTGTCTGAAAATAAGAAATAAAAAAGGGCTGGGGATATAGCTCAGTGTAGAGGTCCCCTGGGTTTCAATCCTCAGTTTTCCCGGTAACACATATGTTGTGCATATCTTTTTGCTCACACACATATTCTATTGTCCCATTGGACAACATTTACAAAATACACGTTTAATAGTGAAATTTTTAAGAATTTAAAAATGGCAGCAACAGAGCTTAAAGTTAAGCATGGGGGGCCTGGGGATTAGCTCAGTAGAGTAATTGTAGAGTGCTTGCCTTGCATGCACAGGGCCCTGGGTTCAATCCCCAGAACCACAAAACAAAACAAACAAATAAACCAAGCATAGGTTCCCCAGTCAGTGCAGGACCCTGCATGAATGCACACATCATCTGCTCAGTAATCTAGTTCAGAGAGTAACATAGGAGGCAAGAGGGCCGTCTAACAATGGAGGTGAGAAAGGGTGATGGCTGAGAATAAGGGAAGGTGGATAGCTTCAAGAAAGAGTTGGACTGTCAGATTAACTGTATGTATTCTTGGTTGGAAGGGGGAAGGGGATAAAATAGAGAGGGGTTAAGAATGAACCCAAGTTATGGTTTTGGCAATAAGAGCAATGGAAATATCATTTTTGCATACTGGGAATGCTGAACAAAGTCATAGAAACAAAAGAAATTTCCCAGGAAGAGTAGATAGAGTAAGAACAGAAAACTATGGAACTTTAAGTAACACCAACATTTATATGGAAGATGTGTGATCAAAAGAATCTAAGAAAGACAGTCAGACAATGTTACAAAAATAGAGGAGAGGATGGTGTCACACTCACCAAAGGAGAAGAGCATTTGAAGAAGGTAGAAGTGTTCAGCATGGTCAAATGCTGCCAAAAGGTCAAGCAAGAAGGGAAATCAAGGTCCCATGGGATTTTGGGATAAGGAGGTCATCTGTCAACCTTGGCAAAAGCGTAATTCAATGTAATTGTAGAAGCAACTGTGAGACTGCAGTAGGCCAAAGCATGAATAAGAGAGCAACATATGAAAACAAGTGTAGGCAACTCTTTCAAGAAATCTAGCTATAAAAGAGGAATGAGGGATAACCTGAGAGCTAGAAGGGAACTAAAAAGCATGGGATATTTTAATTCTTATGTTAAGTGATATGTGACATTTAGCCAGGTGAGGTGGCACACATTTGCAATCCCATTGGCTCAGGAGGCAGAGGCAGGAGGATGGAGAGTTCAAAGCCAGCCTCAGCAAAAGTGAGGTGCCAAGCAACTCACTGAGACCCTGTCTCTAAATAAAATACAAAATAGGGCAGGGAATGTGGCTCAGTGGTCCAGTGCCCCTGAGTTAATCCCCAGTACCCCACCACCACCAAAAAAAGAGAAATGTGACATTTAAAGTTGGCAGAAGCCAGAAAGGCAGAGGTTGAAGGTAGAGGAGAAAGAAGAAATCTTCGTTTTGTTTTACTCTTTTGTATCTAGAAATAGTGCATCAGTTTCCTAGGGCAGCCATACAAAGTACACAAACTGGGTGGCTTAAAACAACAGAAATTTATTGTCATTGTTTTGAAGGCTAGAAGTTTGAAATCAAGGTTTGTAGAGCTCTGCTTCCTCTGAAACCTCCCTTGCCTTTTCCTAGCTTCACGTGGTTTGGGGGCAATCTTTGGCATTCTTTAGCTTGCAGCTGTGTAACTCTAAGCTCTACCTTCTAGAGTTCTGTCTATTTCTCTGTCTTTGCCTACCCTTCTGATCACAAAGACGGCAGACATATTGGATTAGACTCACACTACTCCAGTGTGACCTTATCTTAATTAATTACATGTTCAAACATTCTAACTCCAATGAGGACACATCCTGTAATGATACTGGTAGTTAAGACTTCAACATATCTTTTTTTTTTTTTTTTTTGCGGTGGGGAGGGTACAATGCAATCCATAATAAACATAGTAAATCCTGAGCTAATATTTGTTGAATGAATGAATGAATGAATATGATTCAAAGCACTGGAAGAGAAATTTACCTTACTCTGGAGGAAGGGTACTATTCCACTGTAGTGAGAAGGGATTAAAAAGAGTGGATATGTATAAATGTTGGTGTAAGGAAATAGTGTCATCTCAGGACTTCAAAGTTCTGCACGAGGAGGAAGGTAAAATCATCTGCTGAGATGAAAGAAGTTGATAGGAAGGGAAGAGTTAAGAGGTGTAGAGGAGGAGAAGAAACATCTGAGATGGGAAAGAAAACTGGCAAGGACTGTCTTATAGCTTTTGGGGCCCAGGTGAGATTGGAGATGATGGATTTATGGTGGCATAACTCAGCCCTGCTGTGTAATTTCTGCAGCAAAGTTTGGAACAACAGGCATGTCACTTACTGGCAAAGGCAAATGATGAGATTAATCCAGAGTTGAGGTTTTGTCTCCACAAAGATGGATGAGTAATTGTTAAGAAGTAGCAATAGGGAGCAGGGAAGATATTGACCTTAACTTCACATCTGAGGGAGGTAGAATAAGAAGGCTGCCAAGAGGAAGCAATGTCCTCCCAAGAGAATCAGATTTTAATTTGGAAGAAATGCACAAAACTCTGGTTATGGATATAGGGCAGTGGAAAAGATTGGGAGAGAGGGCAACTTCTGGAGAACAGCATGGACTAGAATGACTGCAAATGTATGTGACAGGATTGATTTCCCAAGAAGTTTAAGTTTAGGGGAGCAATATAAACCCACTATGCATAGGTAACTAGTGAAGTCTTAATCATTTGGAATATTTATTGCTATAAATCTTGTCATCATGACAAAATTCACAAGGAACCTAAGTTTCCAATATTAGGGAATTGGTTAAATAGTTACTTAAAATCCATTAAAATGAAATGCTCTTGATGTTGTCAATAAGAAAAATGAGCAGATGAATTTTTAATGACATTGAAAAGTATGATAGAACATTAAAGTTAAGATCAGGGGTAACAACCATACATAGTTTAATTCAAATTTTATTAAAATTTATATCTGCATTGAAGATATATAAATTGTTATAATGATCATCTTTAAGTGGTAGAATTATGTTTTTTTTTTCACTTTCTTCTTCATGTCCTTGTTTTTAAAATTTTATAAGATATTTCCCCTCCCCTGATTCTGAGACTCAAACCCAGGACTTCACACATGCTAGGAAAGCACTCTATCATTGAACTACACCTCCAGCTCTCTCTATTTTTTTAATAGGTTAAAAAATAGAGAATAAAAGACATTAGAAGTCTGGGGATGTAGTTCAGTGGTACAGTGCTTACCTGGCATGTGCAAGGACCTGAATTTGATCCCCAGCACCACAAAAACAAACAAACAAATAAAATAACAATAACAAACAAACAAGCAAACTCAATGTCACTACTTACCAGGGAAATAAAAGCTAAAACAACATAACAACAACAATATGCCATTATTTCATGCCTATCAGACTGACCAAAATTAGAAAGAAGAGAAAAAAATTAGTTTAATTTAAACACCCCAGAAACCCACAACTAAAATTGAAAATGTATACTTTACTTACTTTGGAGGTTTGTGTTCTTTAGATTATTCTTGATTCAAGTTAGAAATTTATTAAGAAGAAAAAAACCAGGCATGGTAGTGCATGTCTATAGTCTGAAATACTCTGAAAGCTTGGAGGATTGCTTCACCCCAGAAGTTTGGGGCCAGCCTGGGCAACATAAGACCCCATTTCTTTAAAAAAATGATAAATAATTTAAATACCATGAAAATGGCAAATAGAAAACTGCATAGAAGAGAACTTCTCATATTTGGATTTCACTAGATTTCCAAGTTTAATAGGTTATATTTATTTATTTAATAGGTTGTATTTATTTATTCATTAAGAAGAATGTTCCAAGAAATTTAAGTTTCTATATGTAAATCTCTATTAATTAAAATCTTCAAAAAATATCTAACATAGTATTTGAGCACATTGAAATCCCTGAGATATGACGATTTAGTAAGATAGACTATACTGTGGGCAAGACTGATGTCATTAGTTGATAGAAGTGTTTAATTTGACAAACTCACCTCCCCAAGTGCTACTAAAACTGAAGTGATAAAGTACTTACTCTTTTATTCATGTCAGTAATTAGCTTTCTAGAGTTGGCTTGTTAGATTCACCAAGGAACTTTTTTGGGGATGACTGATCAGATGTTTTGAAGATGTGTTGCAGTATTATAAAGAATGGAAAGTATCAATATCTGAGGATGGCTAAATTTTTTTAGAAAAAATTATTTAAAGCAAATTGTAGACATGCTCCTCAAACATCCTATTAGTCACATATACTCAAGTAGAAGAGTTGAAAGATGATATTGATTCCCCAGTATTCCTTCTACCTCCCTTCCCTGAGTTTGATCCCCAGTACTACAAAATAAAAAAGTCCACATTACCCATTAATTGCAAAGTCATTCCCTTATGTACCTTCATAATAAGTGGGTTAGGAATGGCTATGTGATTTAATCCTAGTAAGTGAGAGGGCAGAGCTTTTTGGAAATTATTTCCTTATTCCCCAAAAGAAACAAAAGTAAGTAAGAGATAGACCTGCCTGTGGTTTCACATATTCAATGCACTGTTGTTTCAATTTTTAAAAATTATGTTTGAAATTTGTATAATAAAAAGATGGGCTAGGAAATAATGAAGTAATAGCATACAGTAGAACTGATAACAAAGAATATCAGAATATTATCTGCATGGTATGATACGATGGTGTCCCATAACCAGGTAGTCAAATTGTTCTCTGTGAGCCAAAGGCAATGAGATATCTGGATAATGTTGTATGAGATAATGTAGTATATGGATATAATGTCTGGAACTGCTGTTGCCATCCTGTTACCATGAAAGAAGGCATCCTGAGATAATATTTGTAAACTGAGGGGGTAGAGAGGACAAATAAAACAAACCAGAGTTTTTTTGTATACTAAATGAAACGCTAAATCAATGTGCCTGCCTATAGTCCCAGATACTGAACTTCCCAAGAGCTAAGAAATTTATGCACATCTTAAGACATTTTGACTTGAGTTTTATGCTATATATTCAGGTGAAAGCATCTCAAGAAAGAGATGGCATTAATTGAGAGGTATATTGGAAAGTTCTGTCAATTTTAATCACCTGTCCTCTGAAAAATATTTCAAAGAAGATAATGTCTAAATTCAGACTAGAACTTTTTAACCTGCCTCAAAAGCATATAATGTCCTTTAATTTTTACAAAATGCAAAAGCAGTGAGAATATTCGATTAATATGAATTTTTAAAAATGTGCCTATTAAATTTTCAATGTGCCTATTAAAATAGAGTTTATAGCTGGACACAGTGATACACACCTGTAATTCCAGCAACTCTGGAGGCTGAGGCAGGAGGATCCTAAGTTCGAGGTCAGTCTCAGCAATTTAGCTAAACCTAAGCAACTTAGTGGCCCTGGCCCCAAATAAAAAATAAAAAGGGCTGGAGATGAAGCTCAGTGGTAAAGCACCCCTAGATTCAATCTCCAGTGCCCCCCATATATATGTGTAGATACTGTATATACATATATATAATATGTACACACATATATAGAATACAGATATTTAATCATTTGGATTAAGAAAATAGGCATGACTTGAAAAGGGAGAAGAAAAATGCTGTGGCTTCAACATATTCAATGCACTGTTGTTTCAATTTTTAAAAATTACGTTTGAAATTTTTATAATAAAAAGATGGGTTAGGAAAGCATGAAGTAATAGCATACAGTAGAACTGATAACAAAGAATATCAGAATATTATCTGCATGGTTTGATACGATGGTGTCCCACATACATCCAGGTGGTCAAATTGTTCTCCGTGAGATATCTGGATGTAATTTCCAGTAAGATATTTTTTTCTTACTTACCCGGCACAGTCCTAATAGTTAACCCTAATAATCCTCCAATCTGATGATAGATCTAAACATTATAGAAGCTGAGTTTATCTCCCAAAGACAAAGGAACTACAAAAAGAAAAAGTAGAGATCTTACTAGTTGTTCATGTCAAAAGATGTTGATGAGCCTGGTATGCCTCAAAACAGGAGTTTTGTCAGTTAACTCTGCATCATTCTTTGCTTACGATGAAAAAAATGTAATGACAATTTCCTTCAAACAGATCATGGAACATGTATAAGAAGTAGAAACAGAGTAGAGGGATTATAGTTATTCTAATTTAGTGTATTTAAGTCATAAGAACTTGACATTTGTGTGGTGCTGAGGATCAACCTAGGGCCTCATGCATGATAGATAAGCATTCTACCTCCATTTATACTCCCAGCCTGATCATATATTATTTAATTAAAGGTATCTAGTGGACTTATTGAAATGTAGTGGATGACATATTATTGTGTTTAGTGGTGCACATAGAAACACTCAACTTTACTAACAACCATAACTAATGCATGACAAGCACCGTATTTGGCATTTAAATTTAATTTAATTTTGGTAACAGGGATTGAACCCAAGGGCATTTAGCCACTGAACTACATCCCCAGCCCTTTTTATATTTTATTTTGAAACAGGGTCTTGCTAGGTGTGCCACTGTGCCTAGTTTAGGATCTCATTAAATTGTTGAGGCTGGTTTTGAATTCACGATCCTTCTGCCTCAACCTCCCAAATTGCCGGATTATAGGCGTATGCCACTATGTCTACCTATATTAGGCATTTTACATGTATTATTTCATGTAATGCATGTAAACTGACTATAGAGTCTATGTACTGAACTGTATGCCCTCAACTAATCACAGAGAGAACACTTGTGAAAACACTGTGAATCTGTGATGACATGATATACAAATATGACAGGTGATTATGCACGGGGCAGCAAGAAGTTATTCCATTTTCCTATTACCTAGAATATAGTCAAATTGTGAAGAAACAAGGTGCTTGTTAGAAATGAAATCAACTTTTTTTTGGAAGGGGTTCTACTGGAGATTGAACCCAGGGGCACACTGTCATTGAGGTATATGCCTAACCCCTTTTATTTTATTTTTTTTCATTTTTCATTTTGAGAAAGGGTCAGGCCAAGTTGCTCAGGCTTACCTAGAATTGCAATTCTGCCTCAGTCTCCTTAGTTGCTGGGATTGCAGGTGTGTGACACTGTGCCTAGCTAAAATCAATTTATTAAAAAGGAATTAATAGATTAAGAAAAGTTATTATAAATTTTTTGGGGGGAGGTACAGGGCATTGAGTCCAATCACTGAGCCACATCACCAGCCTTTTTTTTTTCTTCTTCTTCTTTTCTTTTCTTTCTTTCTTTCTTTTTTTTTTTTTTTTTTTTTTTGAGACAGGGTCTTACTAAGTTGTTTAGGGCCTCACTGAAAGTTAAAGCTGGTCTCAAACTTGCAATTCTCCTGCCTTAGCCTCCCAAGTTGCTGGGATTACAGGTATGTGCCATCATGCCCATCTTATTGTAAAAATTTTAAACACATACAAAAATAAAGAATGTATGCTCAGTGGCTCAGGAGGCTGAGCCAGGAGGATTGCGAGTTCAAAGCCAGCTCCAGCAATGGAGAGGTGCTAAGCAACTCAGTGAGATCCTATCTCTAATAAAATACAAAATAGGGCTGAGGATGTGGCTTAGTGGTGGAGTGCCTCTGAGTTTCATCCCTGGTACCGACCCCCCAAATAATCTATAATAAATTCCCATGAACTTATCACTCTGCTTTCAAAATAATCAGTGTAAAGCTAATCATGTTTCATTTATAACCTTCAACCAGTTCCTCAAATTTCTGTATTATTTTGAAGCAAATCTCAGACATCAAATCATTTCATCCGTAAGTAATTCACTATGTATATCTAAATGAGAGACTCTTCAATAATGACAAAAACCAGTTATACTACCATTATTATACCTAACAAAAGCCCCAATTATTGTATGAAATACCAAGTCAGTGTTCAAATATCTATATCATGAATGCCATAATTTGTTAAAATATTGAGTCAGAATCCAAATGATATACAAATATTGAGAATATTGATAGATCTTTCTAGCTTGTCAAATTACAAGTTTCTCATTCATCTCTTATTTGGTTGGTTTATTTTTCTTGCAATTTACACATTAAATAAACCATTTGTGCTACAGAATTTTCAATAGTTTGGATTTTGTTGATGGCATTTCAGTGATGTAGCTTAATATATTTCTCTGTCATCTAAAAATTGGTAGCTATATTCAAATGCTTTATCTCATTTTTGTTTTTGTTTTCAAGCAAGAGTACTTCATAGGCAATGCTAAGTTCTTCCTTCAGGAGTCCATAATATCTTTTTGCCTCTCTTGTTTAGATGTTAGCAATCATTTGAGGATCATTGCTTATATAGTTTAATTAATTTAATGTTGCAAAACAGTGATTTTCTAATTATGCCAATCTTTTCCAACTGTTTGCTGGAATGAATCAATAAAAAGAAACTTTTCCTCACCCTGTATTTGGTTAGCTGTTTACTAACAGCTAGCATTGAAAAATTTGAAATTGTTAATTTGGTTTACTAATATTCTTTAAAAGTATCAAATTTATTTTTAAAGTATCATGAATTCTTAGGTTGAACATGTCTTTTAAGCTATTGTGGTTATTATCCTTAATAATAGTCATTTTAAAAAAATCTTTAAACATTGTGAGACTCTCCAATCAGATCTTGAGTCCTTTTAATACAACTCTAGAATTTTGTTTTCTTAGTTATTTGCTACAGGAAGAGGTAACAAGCTCATCTTGTACATTTCTTTTCTCAGATCTATAATCAGTTGTTTTTTCTAATGAGCCCTGGTTCCTTTAAATAGTAAATGGTATTTAGAGGCCACAATCTGGACCCTGAGCATACAGTTCACAGATTTGATATGTAAATCATTCCTGGAGTTTCTCTGTTTACTCTCACAGTGGTTCCATTTTACACAGAAGAAAATATTTTCAGTGATCCCTAGGCTCTGCATAGTCTGCATGCCCTGTTTCCTCTCTTTCTTTACTATGCACGCTCCTAGCTCTACACCACTGCCACAGAAATGCCCTTTCCTCAGGTATGTTTATAGCTCAATCTCTCACTCTCTGAAAATCATTGCTTAATTAATTTCACCTTCTCATGTCAACCTCATTTTAAATTACAATAATGGGCCTGGGATATAGCTCAGTGGTAGGTGTGTCCTTAGCATGCGTGAAACTGTAGGTTCAATTTCTAGCACTCCCCCCGCAAAATGTTGCAATAGTAATAACTTCCCCAAGCCCACCCCAATATTGCAAGTTCTATTTTAAAAAATTATTTTTAAATTATATTAAATTTTTTTTTTAATTTTAAGTTTTTTCATTTTCTAACACTTTACAATGTCTTTATTCTATAATGTTCTTCTCCTCCTAAAATTAAAGTTCTACTGGACAGGGATCTTTTCTGTTTGGTGCATAGCTGTGTCTTCAGTGCCTACAACAGCATGTACACATGGTAGGTATTTGGTACATTCTTGTTCAATGAACAAGTTAATGCAAATCTTAGTAAATTTATTAATCATCATATACCTAATCTATTAGTATGATTCAAACTCCAAAGGAACAGATTAAATTTAAAACAAACAACATCTTTCAAGTTATCCAGATATGTTAAAAAAAGTCAGAAATTTCAAAACTGTCCTGACATTTCTATAGATGTAGTCAAACTATGAGCACTGTTTGTAATTCATTTTTGAAAAAGAAATGTAATATACAGACAATATGACGTCCAGTTATGAACAATATGAATATTAGCAGTAATAAAAATAGGCCAAATAACTTTAATCAAATATTTGTATTTGAAAGTACAGTTTTAGGGTTGTCACTAAATCTTGACCAATTTAATTTCACATCAATTAAATTTCACCAATTTAATCTCAGATCAGTGAGAGAAAGGCACTCTGGGATAATAAAAAGGTATATTTTCTGGGGTGAATCTTAATTTTGACTTTTGAACTTCATCATTGATGAAGACTCTCAGCTTATATAAAATTTCTTTTTAGAATACTTCAGTGTATGAATTTAGAGTAGGATATACAAACAGTCCATAACAGCTTTCATTTTTATTTTTGGTGGCACTGGAGGTTGAATCCAGGGGTGCTTTACTACTGAGTACATCCCTGGTCCTGTTTATTTTCTATTTTGAGATAGGGTCTTGATAAATATCTGAGGCTGGTGTCAAACTTGAAATTATCCTGCCTTATCAAAAAAATCCAGAGTAGCTGGGATTGCAGGCAGGGGTCACCACCCTGAACTGTCATTTCTTTTATATCTCTTCTGGAAAACTTATATTATACATCAGTGCTCACCCTAAATATCGACATTGAATTTCACTCAATTAGACAAATATTTTATGGATGCCATTATATTGTCCCAGACATTATGTTTTAGAGATTAAAGGACACAATTTCTGCTTCCAAAGAACTCACATCCTATCTAAGAGATAAAATGATAATCTAATACATCATGCTATAGGTCATTCTGTAGAGTAACTGGGGAGGGCCTCATTTTATCTTGTTGTTGTTGTTGTTATTAACACTTTCCTATGACACATCTGATCTTTATCATTGCCTGGGACAATTTTCTGACATGCTCCTATCTCCCATTCTCCCCAGTCAGCCTGGATCATAGTTCACTAATTTTAATACTTTTATATGCATCCTCAATACCCTTGTCTCATCACTGCTCTGCTCCTTCTAGCCAGTTTATTCCTAATTTTGGATTAATTTAGTCATCTGATTTCTGCTCCCAGGCAGATAAGCATTTCAGGAGAGTAGTGAAGAAATATGTTGATTAATTGTTAAAGCTAGTAGTTTTCAGCCATAGCTAGCACTTAAGCAATGCTAGGCAAAGCTATAACTCATCTATGGTCAACTCTATTTTCTTTAAGTCCATAGTATCTAATGAAAACCTTAATACTTATCCTAAATCCCTCATCTCATTCTCTCCTAAAGGTCACTTTGTTACTTTGCAAAATTGTCATCAGATATTAACTCCTTTAATTTTCATG
This sequence comes from Callospermophilus lateralis, assembly GCF_048772815.1. Taxonomy (NCBI): domain Eukaryota; kingdom Metazoa; phylum Chordata; class Mammalia; order Rodentia; family Sciuridae; genus Callospermophilus; species Callospermophilus lateralis. Next base: position 76,490,409 of record NC_135310.1, on the reverse strand, counting down.
CTATGCAATGCTGCATTAAATTTGAAGGTAATTTTTAGGCCCACCAACTCAAGCAAATTGTTTTGTTCTTTCTCACTCTTGCTTTTTCTCTGTTCATTTCACTCTAGGCCTCCTTGGTTTTCTGCCTAATTTCTATTCCAAATATGGTACTTGGACTTGACAGCAGGTTTTTGTTCCCTAATTTTCCTTATCACAAAATAATTTCTAGATTTGAACTAAATCTGGAATGGTTGGTCATGGAATGCTGCAGGGCTCAACTCTTGTACCACCTTTCTTTTCTATTTCTCCTTTGGTGATCTCATCTAATATTTTGGCTTTATGGGTACAATGATGCATGACTATGGTCCCAGCTACTTGGGAGGCTGAAGTGGGAACATTGCTTGAGCCCATGAGTTTGAAACCAAACTAGGTAACTTAGTAAGACCCTGAATAAAAAAAAATCCCCAAACCAAACAAAAACAAACCAACCCAAAATTTAGGACTCTAAACATATTCTCCATTTGCTGATGACTTCTGTTTTTATTTTTCCAGCTCAGACCTTGTCCCTGAACTCCAGACTTCTTTATCTAACTGCCTACTGAAAAATCTTAATTTGGATATCATCTCATGTTCAAAATCAAGCTCCTGATGGGCATGGTGACTAATGCCTGTAATCCCAACTTCTCAGGAGGTAGAGGCAAGAAAATTGTAAATTCGAGACCCATTCTCAGCAATTGAGGAAGATACTTTCTGAAAACTAAAAATATAAAAAGGGCTGGGGATGTAGCTCAGTGATAGAGGGTTTCTGAGTTAAATCCCCAGTACTATAAAACCAAACCAAACAAAACCAAGCCACTATATGGGGATAATTTTGAGAGTGATGGATACAGTCTTTATCTTGATTCTAGTAATAATTCATAGATGTATTCCTATGGAAAAAGTAATTAAATTGTACTGTTAAAATGTACAATTTAATGCACATAAATTATGCTTAATAAAGTTAGGAGTTAAGGAGAAGTCAAAAGTTTTCTGACATTATTAAAGTAATGCATTACATTGTAAACATTACTTTTTAAAATATATATATTTTAATTGGCACCTTATAATTGCACATATTTATGTGGGTGCTGTTTGTCATATCAACACATGCATGCAATGTGTAATGATCAGGTCAGAATAACTGGCATATTTATCACCTTATTAATAATTTTTCTGTATGGGGAACATTTAAAAACTGCTAGCTACTCTGAAATATTCAACTGTCAACCAGAGTTATCCCTTTGTGCTATGAACATTAGAAGTTATTTCTCCTACCCCAAAGTACACCAGTACCTGTTAGCCATCCTTTCCTTATCGCCCCTCCTCCTCATCCTTCTCAAGCTCTGGTAACCTCTATTCTATCCTCTTCTTCTAGATGACAAGCTTTTTAATATTCACATATAAGTGAGAACATGTGTTTCTTTCTAGGTCTCATTTATTTCCTTAACATACTTAGCTAGTTCCATGTTGTAACAAATGACTGGAATTCATTCTTTTCATAGATGAATAGTGTTCCATTGTGTATATGTGTCACATTTCCTTTATCCAATCACCCATCCATGGACACCTACAACGATTCCATTGTAGGTGTCCATGGATGGTGAACAGCACTGCAATAAACAAGCAAGTACAGACATCTGACATGCTGCTTTTGATTCCTATGTAGATATGCCCACAAGTGGGGATTATTGGATCACATGGTATGATGGAGGTTTTTGAGAAATCTCCATTATACCTTTTTTTCATAATGGATGTACTGATGATGCACATTCCCTCAATTATGTCTGAGAGTTCCTCTTCCCATCCTTGCCAGCATTTGCTATTTTCTGTCTTTTTGCTAATAGCCATTCTAACTTGAGTGAGATGATATTGCATTGTTTTGATCTGCATTTCCCTAGTAATTAGTGATGTTGAGCATTTTCACATACTTGTTGGTATATATACACACATATATACTATACACATACACACTTTTTTTTTTTTTTTTTTTTTGCTGGGCGGGGAGTACTGGGGATTGAAGTCAGGGTACTTGACCTCTGAGCTACATCCCTAGCCCTGCTTTGTATTTTATTTAGAGACAGGGTCTCACTGACTTGCTTAGCACCTCGCTTTTGTTGAAACTGGCTTTGAACTTTCAATCCTCCTGCCTCAGCCTCCCAAGCTGCTGGGATTACAGGCATGTACCACCCCACGGGCTGTCTTGTCTTTTTTTGAGAAATGTCTTCTCAGCTCATTTACCCACTTTAAAAATTGGATTACTTGATTTTTTGCTGTTGAGTTATTGGAGTTCCTTATGTATTCTGGATATTTAACCCTTTGTCAGATGAATAGCTTGCAAATATTTTCTCCTGTTCTGTCGGTTGTCTTTTCACTCTGCCATCTCCATTGCTGGGCTGAAACTTTTTAGTTAGATGTGGTCCCTTTTGTCTATTTGTGCTTTGGGGGTCTTGTGCAGAAAACCTTAGCCCATCCCAATGTCCTGATGTGTTTTCCCCAGTTTCCTTCCAGTAGTTTCATAGTTTCAGGTCTTTGACCCATTTTGCTTGAATTTTGGTAACCGGTGAGAGACAGGAGTCTAGTTTTCTTCCTTCTGCCTGTGGACATCCAGTTTTCCTGGCACCATTAATTGAATGAGACTTTTTCCTTTCTGCAATGTATGATCTTGTTATCTTTGTTGAAAACCAGCTGGCTATAAATGTGTGGGATCATGTCTGGGTTCTCTCTCCTGTCCCATTGGTCTGTGTGTCTTGTTTCCATGCCAGTACCATGCTGTGTAGGTGACGATGGTTTTGTAAAACCTGCCTTCAAGTCAGGTATTATAATGCCTTCGGCTCTTTTTTGCTCATGTTTTTGATTCTTTGGGGACTTCAATACTGTTGAATAAAAGTAGTGAAAGTGGACATCCGTTTTTTATTCCAGATTTTAGAACAAAAAAGCTTTTGGCATTTCCCCATTAAGTATGTTAGCTATTGGCTTACATGTGACCTTATTAGATCTTTTTTATGTTGAGGTACTTTCCTTCTATACCTATTTTATTCAGGATTTTTATATGAGATTGAATTCTATTAAATGCCTTTTCTAGTTTTTTTTTCATTTGTAATTTGTTTATGCTTTTGAACAACCAGCTCATTTCTTCATTTTACTGGTTTTTTTTTTCCTACTTTGAGTATTCTGTTTTTTTCTACTTTATGGGTATTCTCTTATGTTTATAGCTTTCCTTCTAATTTTGGATTTGGGTTTTTCTTGTTTTTCTAGTTCCTTGAGATACATTTAGAGGTTGTTTATTTTGGGATACTTCTGCATTTTGTTTTGGTTCTAGTGATTGAACCCAGGGTTTCATACATGCTAAGCAAGTAAGTGTTAGCTTCCATGTATTTGTGTTAAAGTACAAAAGTTTAATGCCACCACACAGAGAATGATTTTAGATATCTTACTGAAGAATCATAGTTGCTTGGGATTCCACAGTGACCAAAACATCAGTATTTTAAGTGTAATTCTAAGGAAGAGAATCTTAGCATTTTTTTTCTGGGAATTAAGATGAGGTAATGTGCCCTGCATAGATCATTCATAGGAAGCCTGAGATGTCTAAACAGACATGAATTTGAAGGAGCCAGCCATATGAATGGCTGATTTCCAAGTCTGAGGTAGGTGCTGTTATTACAGAGGCCCTGAGGCTTCATGAACTCCAGGAGAGAAAAAAATAATTTGGCATAATGGGTCAGATACGTAATAGAGAATCTCACTGCATGTTCCCCCGCCCAGCTTGGTACTGGGGGTTGAATCCAGGGGCATTAAATCACTGAGCCATATCCCCAGCCCTTTTTTTATATTTTATTTAGAGACAGAGTCTCTAAATAATAAATAAGGTTTGAGTTGTTTAGGGCCTTGCGCTGCCTTTGAACTCACAATCCTCCTACCTCAGTCTTCTGAGATACTGGGATTACAGGAGTGCGCCACCACACCAGGTATAATAAAGGATCTTGATACTACCAAGTAGAATAAGGAAAGCTATGGGGCCTTGAAAAAGCAAAATTATTTGGAGATCTAAAATGTACATTCTAGCGAGGTGTGGTGGTATGCACCTATAGTCTCAGCGACTCAGGAGGCTGAGGTAGGTAGATCATTTGAACCCAATGTGAGGCCAACCCTCTCTCCAAAAAATCAAGAATAAATAAATAGAATAAAAATGCAGTTTCATTAATGAACATGAGACAGCATATGTGATATATAATGAAAAAATAGTTGACTTGACAATCTTTTTTAAAAAATATTTTGTTTTTTTTCCTTTAGTTGTAATTGGACGCAATACCTTTATTTTATTTTTATGTGATACTGAGGATCAAACCAGTGCCCCGCATGTGCCAGGCGAACGCTGTACTACTGATCCACAACCCTAGCCCCTGACTTTGCAATCTTGATGATTCCCTACCCTGCTCTACTTGAAACTAACATGCTTAATAAATCTGTCATTATCTTTATTTCCAGCTCCTAGAATCTAAGTTTAAAATGCTAACTCTTAGAATTTAAGGGCAAAGATCTGTTTCATTTACTAATGTCTTAGGTACCTAAGATAGAGCCAGGCACTTATCTTACAATAAATGATAAATGACTTTATTATGACACAAAACCTTGAGGGGAAAATGCCATTACCCTTTTGTCAAAGCTGGCAAATACTTAAAAACAAGGCAATGTTGTGAAATAGTTTGTTTTGGAGCCCTCTAACCTCTTTCTCCTGTTCTTTCTGTTTTCATTCCCTTGACTTCCAGTGGACCTTTTAATATGTCACATTTTCTTAGTTGATATAATCCAAATTAGTACTGGACATTCTCTTTATGCATTATAGTGGACTAGTCTCTGCCAAGGAGGCAAGAGATAAACACTTCTTTATTTTTGTCAATAGTGATTTAAGATGCCAAGAAAAATCAAGGGCAACCTACACAGAGATACAAAACACAAGAGAAATACTATCAGGATTAAGCTAGTATATTTGAGTTGGTCTTGACCAACTCATATGTGGGGAAGATACAATTAGTCATAAGAACACTAAGCAATTATAGTATGGTCGAGAACCAAAGAGTGACAAATTTGGAGGATTTAGTTACCAACAGGTTGGATAGATGTTGAAAAAATTAGGTGGAAGATAAGGCAGAAATGTTAAATATCCTTACTATGGTTCATGAGCAGGGGAGTTACAATTTTTTATAGGCTATTCTTGTAATCATTTGATTTCTCTAAAACTTGACATTCAGTAGGAAGACATGATCAGAACTTAATTTCTCTTGTATTGTCTGTAGGATCTTCACCTGAATACTAAGTGAATAAAATAAAAAATCACTTTTGTGGAACTAAATTTGAAAGCTTAACATTTTATAATTAACATCAGATTCCATTAAACTTATTCAAACATTTTAAGATACACATGGATGTCATTTTTCAATCAAGTGTGAAAGACAGACTTCTAGATTACAAATACAACTGGGTAATACCTTTGGTTACTAAAGTGATCCAATACTTAAATTGTGAGCTTGATAAGAAATTCCTCTAGTACATCTACAACCTGAAAAATTCATTAGAGGCTCAAAAGCCTTAAAGGCCTAAAGGGACTTGACTGCAATAGACTCTGATATGCTTGCTTCAGACTAGTTTTTAGAAGTTGAAAGCAGAATTTACACGTCTGGCTTTAGTAACTTTAACCAATAGAAATCCCTTTGCCTTACACCAAGTTTCTAGAATCTTAAAATATAGTAGGCTCAGGCCTACCATTTGGTGCTTTCTAAAATTAGTTCTATTACCAGAAATCCAATATCCACTGTACCAATCAAGTGCCCTCTGAACTAAGTAACACACTTCTTGTAATGCTTACCCAGTGTATGTGAAAGAACTCTGGGCTATTTTTGTGACTTTTTCACCAGTTGCCCAGTTATGATTACAGCATTTATTTGAACCTTAGCCTACTAAGATAGCCTGCTTATCTTTTGTCAGTCTCTCCTCTTTGAAAGGGAAGTTGGACCCTTCTCATCTTTCTTCTTAAAAGGTTGGTTCTGGATCTGAACAGTACTTCCAGTGCAGTACTTAAAACTGTCTGACTGAATATTGTGACTACATCTGGTCTTGTTCCACTTCTCTGGTCATATGTATTTGAATATGTACAGAGATCAAACTACATCCGAATCTATCATGAAATTTTGGAAATTTTATGAGCCATCTTGGGATAGGGGAAAAGGTTCCTTTTCAATATGAGAGCCAGGATCCTTGGACTAACTATACTGCATCCTGTCTTCCTCATCTCCTCCTCTCATCATTAATCCACTGTTTGAGATTTCAGAACACCATGTAGCTAAGTCTGTCAGAATTATTATAGAAAACAAGTACTTAGTCTGATAAAATACCAATCAAATACAATACAATCCAGCCTATTTGAGAACTTTATCAAGTTAGCTATGACTACTTAATTGATTCTAGGTCTCTTCAAAAAAGCAATGGAAGGGCTGGGGTTGTGGCTCATTAGTAGAGCGCGTGCCTAGGGTGTTTGAGGCACTGAGTGGTTCTCAGCACTGCATATAAATAAATGAATAAAATAAAGGTCCATCAACATCTAAAAAATGTTTTGTTTTTTTTGTTAAAAAAAAAAAAAAAAAAAAAGCTTAAAACCAAACAAACAATGGAGCCAGTCATGGCAAAACACTCCTATAATCCCAGCAATTTGAGAGGCCAAGGCAGGAGGAACTCAAGTTCAAAACCAGCCTCAGCAATTTAATGAGGCCCTGTCTCAAAATAAAAAGAGCCAGGCAAGGTGGCACATGCCTATAATTCAAGCGTCTTGGGAGGCTGAGGCTGGAGGATCACAACTTCAAAGCCAGACTCAGTAACTTAGTAAGACTCTGTCTCTAAATAAAATATAAAATGGGCTGGGGATGTTTCTCAGTGGTAAATACCCCTGGATTCAATCCCCAGTATTAAAACACAAAACAAAAATAAATAAATAAAAGAGCTGGGATATGGCTCAGTGGTTAAACATTGCTGGGTTCAATTCCTAGCCAAAAAAAAAAAAAAAGCACTGCAATAAGGAAAAACACTTTAGGAGATATATATATATCATCATTTAATAATGATAAATAAGAATATATTTTCGGGGATTATTTCTATAGTTCATTACTACAAAAGTTTCTCTGAACACACTGAACACCAAGCAAATAAAAGATTATATACCATGATCGTGGGAATATTCCAGGGACAAAAGAGTGGTTAAACATGTGTAAATCAGTAGACATATCACATCTTTAGAACTCAATAAGTGCAGAAAAAAATTTGATGACATTCAACATCCCATGATTAAAAAAATAGGTATAGAAAACACTTAATACAAGAAAGTCTATTATATGACAAGCAATGAACATCAAAATAAATGGGGAACAGCTGAAATTATTTTCTCCAAGATCAGATAGGGATGTCCACTTTCACTACTTTTATTTAATATATTATAGAAATCTTTGTCAGAGAAATAAGTCAAGAGAAAGATAGGGTACCCAAAAAGAAGAGAATGCCAAATTATTTATTTGCAGATGACATGATTTTATATATAAAAATTCTACACTCTACCCCCAAACTGATAGAATTTAAAAACAAATTCAGTAATATCACAAAATATAAAATCAACCTATAAAAATCAATGTACCAGAGATGTAGCTGAGTGGTAGTGTTTGCCTAGCATGCATGAGGCCATGGGCTCAAATCACAGTACTGCAAAAAGGTAAAAATCAAAAGCTTGTGTGTGAATGAGTGTGTATATATGTGCACACATGAGTGCGTGCACATACTGGAGAAAAAATACAGGACTTTGCACATGTTAAGTGCCCTTTCTACAACTAAGCTATGCTCTGATCCTTCAGTAACATTTTTAATATAATAATTAAACAGCTGAGGAGAATATATTTTTAAAAATCTCATATAATCGCTACAAATATATATATGTATACATATGCATATGTGTGTAAATATATCACTTAGGAATAAATTTAACCAAACATGCAGAATATTTTTACAAATACTATATAGCATGGATTAAAAAAATTCACACACAAAAAATGTTCACAGATTGAAGATGTGAATATGTGTCCACATGACCCAAAGCATTCCACAGGGTCAATGCAATTCCTACAAAAATAATAGTGACATTCTTCACAGAACTAGAAAAAAATTTGTGTATGGAACTATCAAATTCTGTAAAGAGCCAAAAACATCATGAGTAAAAAAGAAGAGAGCCAAAGGCATTATAATACCTGACTTGAAGGCAGGTTTTACAAAACCATCGTCACCTACACAGCATGGTACTGGCATGGAAACAAGACACACAGACCAATGGGACAGGAGAGAGAACCCAGACATGATCCCACACATTTATAGCCAGCTGGTTTTCAACAAAGATAACAAGATCATACATTGCAGAAAGGAAAAAGTCTCATTCAATTAATGGTGCCAGGAAAACTGGATGTCCACAGGCAGAAGGAAGAAAACTAGACTCCTGTCTCTCACCGGTTACCAAAATTCAAGCAAAATGGGTCAAAGACCTGAAACTATGAAACTACTGGAAGGAAACTGGGGAAAACACATCAGGACATTGGGATGGGCTAAGGTTTTCTGCACAAGACCCCCAAAGCACAAATAGACAAAAGGGACCACATCTAACTAAAAAGTTTCAGCCCAGCAATGGAGATGGCAGAGTGAAAAGACAACCGACAGAACAGGAGAAAATATTTGCAAGCTATTCATCTGACAAAGGGTTAAATATCCAGAATACATAAGGAACTCCAATAACTCAACAGCAAAAAATCAAGTAATCCAATTTTTAAAGTGGGTAAATGAGCTGAGAAGACATTTCTCAAAAAAAGACAAGACAGCCCGTGGGGTGGTACATGCCTGTAATCCCAGCAGCTTGGGAGGCTGAGGCAGGAGGATTGAAAGTTCAAAGCCAGTTTCAACAAAAGCGAGGTGCTAAGCAAGTCAGTGAGACCCTGTCTCTAAATAAAATACAAAGCAGGGCTAGGGATGTAGCTCAGAGGTCAAGTACCCTGACTTCAATCCCCAGTACTCCCCGCCCAGCAAAAAAAAAAAAAAAAAAAAAGTGTGTATGTGTATAGTATATATGTGTGTATATATACCAACAAGTATGTGAAAATGCTCAACATCACTAATTACTAGGGAAATGCAGATCAAAACAATGCAATATCATCTCACTCAAGTTAGAATGGCTATTAGCAAAAAGACAGAAAATAGCAAATGCTGGCAAGGATGGGAAGAGGAACTCTCAGACATAATTGAGGGAATGTGCATCATCAGTACATCCATTATGAAAAAAAGGTATAATGGAGATTTCTCAAAAACCTCCATCATACCATGTGATCCAATAATCCCCACTTGTGGGCATATCTACATAGGAATCAAAAGCAGCATGTCAGATGTCTGTACTTGCTTGTTTATTGCAGTGCTGTTCACCATCCATGGACACCTACAATGGAATCGTTGTAGGTGTCCATGGATGGGTGATTGGATAAAGGAAATGTGACACATATACACAATGGAACACTATTCATCTATGAAAAGAATGAATTCCAGTCATTTGTTACAACATGGAACTAGCTAAGTATGTTAAGTGAAATATGCCAATTTGAGACTAGTATTTTATTATCTCATATGCAGTGACTAAGAATAGGGTAGCTAGACAGGATAGGGAAAGGCTGATAACCATTACATAGTAATTATCAGGTACCATTCCTTAAGATATGGGCTAGCCATTTGGTCATTTCTCAGGGATGAAAACTTATAGAACTAAATTCCAAATATAATATCTATATAAACTTTTGTTTTAAGATTTCCCAACTATTTTAACATGCCAGTGTCAATAATTTCATGGGAATAGTTTCAGAATTGAAAACTTTGGACTCAAATGGGTTAACAAAAAAACCTTTATTGTTATATTAACCAGTTATTGCGATCAATAACCAGACATCTCTACAAGAAACTAAATTATAAGGCATTGTCAACTTTGACTCAGCTTTAATTATTTTTATGTATCTTAAATTCAAAAGAGGTGATTAATGGCAAAACACTCAGGAATAATTTGACAAGGTCAATTATGCAAAGGTCAAGACCTTTCTGTTAAAAACCCTTAGTTCATGGTTTAGCTATGGTTAAAAAAAATAGAATCCCAAACTGTATGTTTTCTCTTCATGCCTGCTTTTTCTGGATTATTCTTATCACCAGGTTTTCATAGTAGAAAAAGGAGACTCTGTGGTACTAGTCCTAGAAAAGGAAAAACAAAAATTACAAGATGATCAACATTAAAAACTTGTTTAATAGTATTAAAAAACTTTGTCCTCAATGGTTTATCTCAGAAGCCAGATCCGTAAATTAAGTTTTTTTCAACAGGAGTTCAGTTTCGGGATAGGATCATCATAGATAAGACCAAGGACAAAATATTATTAAAGAAAAAAATCTGCACTTACAGAAATTGTTCTATCCTATGAACTTCACAGCAAACTGGCCTGAGTGGGCATACAGTCACAATCACTGTTGGCATAAAAACAAACACATCTGATTTAAGGTGAATGAATGGAACAAAAAATTAACACATTTCATCTACAGCTATCGGTCTTCATCTCAGAAGCCGAATCCGTACATGATTTTCTTCAGGTAATCAGCTTCGGGATAGGTTTCATCACTGATTTGACCAATCATACATACATTATCTATACAATACTAGGCCGAATACATACCAAGTGTTGACTGTCAGGTTTTAAGCAATTCTCTGCTAAACATCCCATGACATGTTTTGGGATTTTCTTATGCATCTAACAAACAAAAAAAATTTTAAATTGTTACACACCCATTTTCTATTACATTAAATAAAAAACATCAGCTTCGGTTTAAAAAATAAGCTCAGGAACCCTTACCTGTTTATGTCCATGTAGCCGCTCCGATAGACCACTGAAAGCTAGCGCCATCATTACTGCGGGGGATCGATGCTTGCAATCAAGCATTCTCAGAATGTCACGTTTAAATTTTTTTTCCTGCAGTAATTCTCTCCCACTCGTTAAATCGTACTGCATAAAGCGCCGCCTGGGTTTCAAGCAGCACCAGGGTCCATACAGAGTTGGGGCTGTTCATGTTGAAATAATCTGGGGAAAGTAAAAGGCATTCGCCATGTTAATAAGTGCCCCTTGATTCTTTTCTTTTCTTTTTTTTTGTGGTGCTGGGAATTGAACCTAGCTAGGGCCTTTCTTGCGCAAGCGAGGGAAACACTGTACCAAGTAAGGTATATTCCCAGTCCTCACCCCTTGTTCTTAAATTAACCTAATCATCCCTTACACATGTACACAGTATCCATAAATATACTTTTGTACCTGTTGTAAATCCTCAGGTGACTTTCCCGCCGACGCTCAGGCTCAGGCCTGCCCTGGGCCTAAGCCAGGAAACCTCCGCTCGTGGCGCCATAGGCCCTTCAGCATGCTGTCTGCCAGACTCCATTCAAGGCACGTGGCGACCGGGCGGCGGGTCCCCCAAGTGCAAACTTCCAACAACTAGCACTCTAGGATCTCCGAGATCGCTTCAAAGTACGCCAGTCCCAACGACACACTGAGCCTTGGTAATGGCGTGCGACACCCATTCTCACACATACCAAACAACTCGTCCGCTGTCTCCCCGAAAAAGAAAGCAGCAGGTCCAGCGCAGCTCCTTATATAATCTCTCCTGAATCAGACCGAGGCCGCCCCTCCCTCCCGCACCTATTGGATGTGGGAGATGATGGGGGCGTGGCCTCTTCCGGAGGCGAACGAGCGGGAGCGCGCGCGGCGGCTCTTTTTTTTAGGGGGCCGTTCCTGGGCGTGGTGCGCGCACCGCCCACTGCCGCGTGCCCGTTCATCTCCTGGCGCGCACCCGTAGGCGCGCAGTGGTCCGTAGCTTCCGAGTCTGGCGGGCGACTCGGCCCTACGTGGCGCGGGAGTGGCGCCAGAATTCAAACTATGATCCGCAGTTGGAGGCGAGGCCATCGCCTGCCTCGCGCCAAGTTCGACCTGGACAGACTGGGTCCGGGAGTGAACTTCAGTTTTACAGCGTAGATCAGCCTCACTTTAGCACCAACTGGAGAATCTGAGCTGGCTAGGGGGCGCCGTGCGAAAGTTGGCACCCAGCGGCGGTCGCTGAAGGAGCTGGCGAGCACTGGCTACCACACTCTCTGAAAGGGGAATTGGCTAGCAGAATTGCTCGGTGAAAACACTGAAGGCGCCGCGTTTGTCCTCCCATCCACAGCGAGAAAGCCGCGCCTCTCCTGAGGGCCGCCCAGTCGCGCGGCACGCGACACAGCTGAGTCGCAACGCTGGCGCGAGCGCCCACCCTTATCTATACGCATCCCACTCCAGTTTGTCTGTGCTGCTGTTATACTGTAACCAGTCCATAGAAGGCTTGCTGAGACAGCAAACTTCAGCTTAAACTCTCCATTTTATAGAGGAAACTGAGACCGAAAGCAGCTAAGTAATTTGTCCAAGGTCACACAACTAAATTGCTTTGCTATTTTTCAGTTTTTTATACCAAATTAGTCATAGGGAGTTGAGGAGCAAAGTTAATTTGAGAAGTATCCTGAATACTTAACCCAAACGACAAAAGTTCTAAAGCAATGCTTCCTATAATTAGCATGTATGAGTGAATATGTGTGTGTGCATGTACAACATTTGAACATTCGAGGAAGGATGATTCCTTTTGACTAGGAGTTCCAGACCAGCTTGGGAGCATGGCCATGAGGCCCTGGATTGGATTCCCAGCTCCAAAAACAAAACGGCAAAACAAAACAAAAACAAACAAAACCCCCCAAACCCTAGGAAGATATTCAGGTCTTTATTTCATAGCACTTCTTACTGATTAAAACTCTTAAGGTGTGCGTTTGTTTATGGTCGGTTTCCTCTTTTAGAGTGGTGTGAGGAGCACATCTGGTTTGTGCACTGCAGTTCAGTTTTCTGGTTTAGAACAGTGACTAGTGTGAAATAGGTTTTCGGTGATTACTGGTTAATGACTAAATTAATATATTTTATGGTTATTCAGAAAGCTAGAATGAAAGGCAAACTTCAGATTAAAAGGTAATAGTAAAAAGCAAATTTCCCTAACTGGAACCTAAATGATGAAGTATTTACTTAGCTGGGCTTTATATTGTGTTTTTATATTATTTGTAATGTACAATGTAAGTTTGCATATTGTTCATAGTTTTTTTTTTTAACTAAAACAGCACAGAAAGATATAAAAGCAAAGTAAGATCTCCTTTCCACATCCATGGGAATATTTTTCCCAGTTCTATATACCAGTTGTAACCACAATGTATAACTAACTATATGTACATATTTTTTCACATACAAGGGGGATCTATCTATATACTCTTCTGCAACTTGCTTTTTCTTGTAAACATCACATATATCTTTCCCTATCAGTACGTATAGAATACCTTATTTTTCTTTCTAGCCTACATAATATGTAGTTGGATATAGCATAAATTATTTCATCAATTTCAATCTTTGAAAATTCCAAACAGCACATAGGTGAATTACAAATATATAGAACTTGTGACAACATACCTGCAAGATTATTTTGTAAGGATCAAAGGTTAAGCATACTTAAATTGGTGATAGATACTTGCTTAATTGCCTTACCTTTAGTTATATAAAAAGTCTATATGTTGTGATTATAAAGTGTTTTGTGAATTAAAAACACCAGCATAACTATAATGGATGGCAATTATAACAGAATTGATATTGAGAATCAATATTGGATTTGTTATCTTTCAATCTTGGCTGTGTTGAAGCCTATCACCAACATCTGGTCAAATTGAATAAAACATTTATTGATTTTTGTGTGTGTGTGTGTAAGATTTTTGAGTTCTTTATATAGCTTAGAGATTAGTGCTCTACCTGATATAGGTGTGGTAAAAATTTGCTCTCATTCTGTAGGCTCTCTATTCACTTCACTGATTGTTTCTTTTGTTGAGAAGCTTTTTAGTTTGTATCCATCCCATTTATTGATTCTTGATTTCAATTCTTGCACTATAGGAGTCTTATTAAGGAAGTTGGGCCTAATCTGGCATGATGGAGATTTGCACCTAATAAGTGTTGGTGAGGATGTGGGGAAAAAGGCACATTCATACATTGCTGGTGGGGCTGCAAATTGGTGCAGCCAATATGGAAAGCAGTATAAGAGATTCCTTGGAAAACTGGGAAAGGAATCACCATTTAACCCAGCTATCCCCCTCCGTCTATACCCAAAGGACTTCAAAACAGTATATTACAGGGTCACATCCATATCAATGTTTATAGCAGCTAAATTCACAATACCTAAATTGTGGAACCAACCTAGATACCCTTCAGTAGATTAATGAGTAAAGGAAATGTGGCATATATACACAATGAACTATTACTCAGCATTAAAAGAGAATAAAATCATGGCGTTTGCAGGTAAATGCATAAAGTTGGAGAATATAATGTTAAGTGAAATAAGCCAATCTCCCAGAACTGAATGCCTGAATGCTGAATGTTCTCTCTGATATAAGGATGCTGATTCATAATGGGAATGGGAGGAATAGACAAACTTTAAATAGGGCAAAGGCAAGAGAGGGGAAGCGAGGGAGAATGCCAGTAGGAAAGACAGTGGAATAAGACAGACATCATTACCCTAAGTACATGTATGAAAACACCAATGGTGTAATTGTACTTTGTGTACAATCAGAGACATGAAAAATTGTGCTCTATTTGTATAATATGAAATGAATTGCATCTGCTGCCATATATAACAAATTTGAATAAATGAAATTTAAAAAATGCAAATGCACCAAGTTGAGGTACAAATGAAAATACATAAATAAATTTTTTAGGTTAAAAAGTGTATAAAACAATGATTCCCTACCCTAATTTACCAGTTTAAACCCCATAAACTTAAAAGATTATGAGATTTTGGGGTTCCAACCAAAGCAGAATCTTTCTGGGACACAAGAATCAATATTTAACTTTTCAGTAATGGGGATTGGACCCAAGGGTGTTTTACCATTGAGCTACAGTTCCAGCCCTTTTAATTTTTTATTTTGAGACAGTTTCACTGAATTGTGGAAGCTGTACTTGAACTTGTGATCCTCCTGCCTCAGTCTCCTGATCAGCTGGGATTACAGGTGTATGACACCATCTCCACCCATGTATCAACATTTTAAACAAGCATCAGGGCTAAAGTTGTCCAATAGAAATATAACGTGAATCACAAATGCAAGTTACATATGTATTTTTAAATGTACTAGCAGCCATATTTTTAAAGTAAAAGAATCAGATGAAAGTACCTCTACTAATATACTTCTTTTTATTAGCATTTATTTATTTATCAATTATGTAGTGCGTCACATGTGCTAGGCAAGTGCTCCACCACTGAGCCACAACCCCAGCCTAAAATATATTTCATTCAACCCAATATAGCCAAAATATTTTCATTTCAACATAGCAATATAAAAGTCATTGAGACTTTTATTTTGTTCAGTCTTTGAAATCTGATGTGTATTTTACACTTATAATATTTCAATTTGAACTATCTGTATTTTAAATATGTAAATACTTAAATTACAATGGCTACTATATTAGCACAGGTATAGAATGACTCAAACACATACAGAAGTTTGAGAACCACTGCTTGGTGTGAGATACTGCATACACAACACTTCCTAGTCTTGGGAAAAAAACAAAACAAAACAAAACCCTTCTTTATTATTTTTGACTCACAAACTAATAACTTTAACAGGCAATGCAAAATGAAATTAATTCAGAGCTTGATTATTGAAAATGCCCTCCGGTGAACATGGGCAATGCCTGTGAAGTCAATACAAAACCCTTTCAAGATGTTTATTGCATCAAGAAACCAAAAGATGAACCCACAGATGTAGCCATCAGTCACGGCCCCCATACTTAAAATATTCAATCAAACTGCTACCAAATATTTTAAATGATTTAATAAAGACCACATAAGTACTGCAATCAAGGGTTTTTGAAGAATTCATGATACTGAAAATGAAATCTAATTTCCTTTAACAAACTTCCAGACAAGATCATCATTTTTATCACTTTTTTGAAGAAATGTTCATTGAGTTCTTGGTACATGCTTTGTGCATCAGACAAACCTAATAGGAATTCAGAAGACTCCTTGATGTTCCCAAAGGAGTTTATAGTTCATTAAGAAGTGTTTGCTCAACTTTTGACAGAGTTTAGAAATCAATGCAATTACTTAGATGAGATATTGTGAAGGACACCACTTGGAAATGGAAGGCAGGGGAAGAAAACATATGGTAAGAACTTGTTACATGATGTCAGATTCTTACATGTATTATTAAGTCATGTAATTTTCAGAAAATTTTTGGTATGTATTTTTAAACTTGTGTGTTAGATAGCTTTCTGTCACCATAACAAATCATCATCATCATCATCATCATCATCATTATCATCTTCATCATCATCATTAGTGGAAATTGAATCCAAGGGGACTTTACCACTGAGATATATCCCAAGCCCTTTTTGTTTTTTATTTTATTATTATTATTTTTTGGACTAGGGATTAAACCCAGGGACACTTTGCCAACTGAGCTACATTCTTACCCCCACTTTTTTATTTCTATTTTTTTATTTTGAGACAGAGTCTCATTAAGTTGCTTAGGGCCTTGCTAAGTTGCTGAGGCTGACCTCAAACTTGAGATCCCCTGCCTGAGGCTCCCGAGTTGCTGGGATTATAGGCATGTTGCCACCCTGCCTGGGTTTTTCTTTTCTTTTTGTAAATTTGTGCATTCTAATTATTATAATAGTGAGATTCATTGCTATATATTCTGTGACAAAATACTTTAGATAATCAATTTACAAAGATAAAAGATTTATTTTGGTTCACAGTTTTTGAGGTTTCTATCTGTTATTGGTTGGCCTTGTTGCTTTGGGCCTGTGGCAAAGCAACACATCATGGAGGAAGTGTGCGGCAGAATCAAACCGCTCATCTCATGGCCAGGAAACAAAAGAGAAAGAGGAAGGGATCAGGGTTCCACATCCCCTTCAGGGATACACCTCCACTGATGTAAATGCCTCCCATTAGGCTATACCTCCTAAAGTTGCCACTATCTGTCAATACTGCCAATCTGAGGGCCAACCCTTTAATACATGGGTCTCTGGGAAACATTTAAGATCCAAAATATTGCACCTTATATTAGAAATCGGAAAAGTGAGGCACAGAGATCCTAGTGAACTAATATTCTGAAGTCTTTCTGACCCCAAACTCGTTTATGTCACTAGGGTATGATATAGCTGTGTTAAAGGAAGAAATAATAGGTTGTGATAATGAACTGTTCATGAAGAGGGGAAGTGGAGTAGAGCCTGGGCAGCCAAGAGAACGGTAGCTATGTTGACAGGAAGAAGGAAGCCAAGAGTTACTGGTTTGGAAGCAAGGAAAATAAATTGATTGAATTTTGGTTGTGTTAAATTTTGGATAGAATATTCGGTTATATTTGTCCAGTGGGTCATTAGAAATGTGAAACTGAACTCGAAGAGAAAAACCAGGGCTAGAGTATTACTATTTGGCTAACACTAATTTATGGAGGATGATTGAAACCATGTGAAAGATGAGCATGGAGAGAAAAAGAAAAAGGGCCAATAGCAATGGCCTAGAATTAGAGGTACAGTGTATGCTGATATCTTGCAGGAGATAACTTTTGAGAACACAGTACCCATAACAGAGAAAAAAGAGCACTGTTACAATTTTTGGTTAAATTACGTGAGAAATACATATACCAACTAAAGTATTGCAAGTATTATTATTCTCTCTCTCTCTCTCTCTCTCTCTCTTCTTTTTTCTTGTATTGAGAATTTAACCCAGGGACCTTTACCACTGAGCTACATCCCCAGATCTTTTTTATTTTTTTGAGATAGGTCCTCACTAAGTTGCCGAGGCTGGTCTCAAACTTATAATCCTCCTGCCTCAGCCTCTGGAGTTGCTGGGATTACAGGCATGAGCCACTGTGCTTGTTTGTAAGTATTATTATTTTATTTCAAAGCAGAGAAAATAACTTTGCAAAATTCAATAATTCTCTCTCTTAATTTGTATAACAACACTCTACCCTCAACACCCCCCAACCCCAGTGTCTGAACTGGTCAGTAAACTTTAGGTTGGATACAAGACAGACAACTGAAAATCATGTGAATACTCCAAGAAATAATAAAGTTAAAAGACTCAATTAGGAAAAATATTTCATATATGTGGAAACATTAGGGAAACAGATGTATGAGTCTGAAGTTCAGAGCAGAGGTCAGGGCTAGAGTGTCTCTGGCATTAAGTAAGGAATTTAAAGCATGACCCAAGTGAGATAATCAGGAAAGAGTATAAATAGAGAAGAGGAGAAAGCCCAGAGAAGAGCACTAGAAAAGTCTATTTTGTCTATTAAAAGAAAAAGCAGGTGTTGATAAAGGAGGTCACGTGCAGACCTTCCACCCTTGCATGGTTGCATAGAAGCATGCTTTGCTTGGGCCTGGAACATTTTCTTACATGCAGATAAGATATCCTTACAGCCTGTGTTAGGCATAATGCCATGTTTTGGAATCACTTTCTCTATTCCAGGCTTGGTGTGTACTTCTTTGTTTTGCTTAAAGAATGCACATCTATGATACCTGGTCAACTCTACTATTATATCTGATGCTGTTGGGAAAAAAAGGGGTTCTTTTGGCCACTACCAAAGACATATAAAGACTATCACTTTATGTCTGCTGCAAGACAAGATCTGCTGGCCATTAGGGACTCATACTGTTGAAGCAGATCTTACTCTCTCTGTTCTCTTTGTGAGTAAAGCATTGTTCTATCCGGTGCTTGCGTGAGGTTGCTCTTTCTGGGTGGCCCTGACCCTTATAAACCATGTAGCAGGTGACCTATTGAGTCTTCTGCTCCTGGTGGTAGGCAACAGGTGTCATTTGCTTAACAGTTTGATGCAATAAAAAGGGTCAACATGGCATGGAAAATATTCAGGGCCCATAATGGCAATTCAGCCATCTCAGGTTGGGGAAAGCTCCTTGAGAGAGTGTCAGGCTCATTGAGGTGATGGTGTCCCTCTGGTTGCATAGGGGTAAATAGAATGTAGACAATCTTCTGAAGATAAACTAGTGCAATGGATGAGAATAGGAATATAAGAGGTTGGTCCTGAAAAATACAGGAAAATGATGACTTGGCTCTTAAAATAATTTTGCACTCCCATACTATCTGCCAACTTCCACTGTGTCCCAGTGATCATAGACTATGCCTGAAGGGAAATCAAAGGTTCCTGTGCAGGAAGGTTCACTTGGTCTGATTGCTTATAAGACTGAAATAAAATCTGTTTTCATTATCACAAAATTGTGGGTGGTGTTTATGGAAATGAAACTGTTGAAATGAGATCCTTCTCTGAGAATGAAAAACGAAAACTGAAACAATGGGCAGAGGCCAGGAAAGTCCCGTGTGGCTTGGGTGGTTGCCTATTTGATGAGGGGACAGACATTGCAAGGCCCAAATATTTCACCATCGACCTCCTGCTACAGTACATTTTTGAACAGGACGTCTGTTGGAAAAACACGAATAGCCCGTTTTTTCTTTTATTCTCATGCCACAATAAACACAGAACACTTCTGTGACCTCCAAAGGTATGGAGATTTTCCCTCACCAGTAAGCAAGCAGTTCTATGGCAGATACCAGCTGGATGTCCCCTAATGAACATGGAGACAATTTCAGATCTCACAGGATGAGGGTTTAGTTCCCAAGACTGCCTTCCCTTACTTTAGATATCAGTTGCAAGCCCCCCATTTTTTTTAACTGTGCTTCTGACCTACCAGTATAAATTCAGGTTCTCACAACCCCTCTTTGTGTTGGATTAATTTGCTCAAGTGGCTCACAGAACTCAGAAAGACATATTTACCACTTTATTATAAAGAATATTATTGTAAAGTATACAGGTGAAGAAAATTCATGGGTAGAGATATTGGAAAAGGGTTTCAGAGTTTCCATGCCCTCTCTGGGTGAGTGCATCATCTTCCAGAGATCTCCATATATTCAGATGTTCAGAAGCCTTTGAACTGTCCTTTTTAGTTTCTATGGAGGCATCATTACATACATGATGGATTAAATCACTGCTCATTGGTGATCAACTTAATCTTCAACTCCTCTTCCTGCTAAGGAGGTTGGGGATGGGACTGAAAGTCTTAATCCTAGAATCATGCCTTGCTCTTTTTGGTGACCACCTGTCACCTTGAAGATACACACACACACACACACACACACACACACACACACACAGTTTGAAGCTATATATACATACATATTATATATATACACACACATATATATGTGTGTGTGTGTGTGTGTATAATATATATATTGAACTCAGGGGTGCTCAACTACTGAGCCACATCCCTAGCCCTTTTTAAACATTTTTTTATTTGGAGATAGGGCCTCACTAAGTTGCTGAGGCTGGCTTTAAGCTCACAATTCTGTTTCAGCCTCTCAAGCCTCTGGGATTATCATCTTGAAGCTATATATGGGCTACCAGCCATCATTCAATTCATTAACATACAAAAAAAAATTATCACTTCAGATAGTCCAAAGGTTTTATTAGTATGCCAGGAAATGGGGAGAAAGACCAAAAATATGTTTATTATATGTATATGTGTGTATATATGATATATGTACATTACATACATATATACATTTGTAATACACATGTATGCCCATTATGTAGCATCACAACATCCAACAAGACAGAGACAGAGATGAGTAGTGATCTCTCTTGAGCTAGGTAGCAAAAAGCATTTGGAATGGTATTTCCAGTTTTGGGAGACTTCCCTAAGACTACGACTCCCTGGAAATCCATTCATGAAATCATAATTGCTCCTCAGGAAAAAGCCACATATACCTGACTATGTGACCCTGCCCCCAGGAATGTGGAGGCCTCCTCAGTGAAATACCCTATTGTCTCTACTATTGTTCTCTGAAATGACTATGGGGGAAGCAATGGAGAAGCTCCACTGAAATGTGCTGCTTTGTGATAAAACCAAAATGGTTTCAATGATTTACAACAATTTAGGCTGTATGGTTATCCAACAATGGGAAGCAACGCCCAGAACACCAAAAAGGGGAATTCCTTTGATGACAAAGGGAAGAAAGAGAAAATGAGCTGACCCATACACCAGTATGACCTAGGTTGTTGTAGTGGAGAATAGATAAAATGAAAATTGATGGGATCCCTTTAGAAGATTTTAGCCAATGCTCTAAAGCAAAGAGAGGTCCTTGCAAATTAGAGGCTAAGAACATAATCTAAGTCATAAAAACAAACAACAAAAAGAACTTGGACTCGGGGCATGACTCCGTGGTAGAGTGCTTGCCTAGCATGTTTGAAGCCCTGGGTTTGGTTCCCAGTGCTGGGGTGGGAGTGGAAGATTCATGAGATTGAAAAGCTTTAGAATCCTGTCACTTAAGAAGATATACTGGGAGAAAGTACAAGGGAGTGATACTGGCTAAATTACATGATCATATTGTGTGCATGTACGAATATGTAACAAGTCCCATCAATATGTACAACATAATGCACCAATAAAAATGTGGGGAAAAGAGAGAAAAAAAGAAGACAAACCCCTCATAACAAAGGATTTAAACATAGAGTGAGGTATGTCCATTCCTACCCACCATCTAAATTATTCAAACCCTAGTAGATTATTTAACAAATTGTGGAAAAAAGGACACAATACTGTTGGTACAGAACCTGAAGGTAGGAGTATTATGCATTTGCTGTTGCAGTGTAATAGTCTAATCTGGACTGTAAAAAAGGCCTCAGGATATTGTTGGCTGACAATACAATATTGAAGAATAGGTGCTTAGGTACCTCCCTTGGTTCTTGTACCCAACAGCCTTGCTATTACTTTAGCAGTGGTACCCCACACAGGACACTTACATGCTTTTATTAATCTGGTTGAGACTTTCTTTGCAATTTCTTTGTAGGTTAAAAATTAGAACCATTTTGTGTTCATATGAGATGACTGACAATATACTTTCACTGTAGTTCCACAGGGATACATTGATTCCCCTGCAAAATACTACTAACGGACAGATCAGTGATAAGTTCAGTCATCTCCAGACATACATTTTGTCTACTGTATTGATGTCATCTGTTATGATTTGGGTCTTGAGTGTCCCCCAAAGGCCATATGTTAAAGTCTTGTCCCTAGCTGATAGAGCTATTGGGAAGTTGTGACACATTTAGGAGGTGGGGCCTGGTAGAAAGAAGTTAGATCACTGTGGGTGTGCTCTAAAAGGGGATACCAGGACCCCTACCTCCCCTCTCTTTTTACTTCCCTCCCCATGATGTGAGCAGCTCTTCCACCATATACTCCTAATCATGATGTTTTGTTGCACCACAGGCCCCCAAACAATAGATCCAAGCAACCACGGACTGAACCCTGTGAAGCCATGAGCCGAAGTAAATCTTTCCTCCTCTTCAGATGATATCTTCAGGAATTTTGTCACAAATGCAGAAAGATGACTAACACAACATCTTCATTGCTGGCTTGCTAAGACACAAGTTGATTAGGCCCTATGGAAAGTTCATAGACACTATGACAAAGGCAACTTGGGCTTTCAACTGTGATAACATTCAGGGACCTGCTTCACAAATGCAGTTCTTTGGAGCAATCTGGGCTACTAATCAGAGGAGTATTCTTGATTATGCCAAGTAAAATCACTGTTCTAAGAAGCATTCACAAATCATAAAGAAGCTCAATTAGTGAGCCTGTTTGGATATTGAAGATACCACATACCACATCAGATATTCTTTTGTCTCCTTTGGTCAAGATTATCTGACAAGTGCCCACCTTTCAATTTAGGAGTCCCAACAATAGTCTGTAAAGGTCAAATAGCATACCATGATATGGGTCCTGACACTGGGGCCAGTGAAGCCTATCAGAAATACAGGTCCAGTGACTCTTACTCACACATTTGAATCTGTGACAATAGACTGCTACCTAGATGTGTTGGTCCCTCAGGTTGGTCTTCTTTCTTTCTTTTTTTCATCTTTCCTTCTTTTGGTACTATGGATTAAATCTAGGGGCACTCTACCACTGAAATGTACTACCAGTCTTTTTTATTTTTTATTTTAAGGCAACGTTTTTTTAAGTTGCTGAAGCTGATCTCAAACTTGTGGTCCTCTTGCTTAAGTCTCCCCAAGTCAATGGGATTGCAGGTATGCACCACCATGCCTGGCACCCCTTAGATTTTAAACTCATAAATTACTTAGGTGGCCATTAGATAAACCACCTTCAGGCAGCTCTTAGTCTACTATTGGGCCCTCATGAAAACAGAGCATCTGACCACTGAAGTGCCCTATGTGAATGTGAAACCTAGGCTTCCTGTTCTCACATGGGTACTCATTAATACTACTAATAAAATGAAGCAATCTTGGCAAACTCTTTTATTAATTAAGCATGATATATCCAAGATAGAGTTTGACTCCAAGGGCTAAATCAACTCCATGAACAAATAGCCACCTTGTATTTGGAGGGGATTAATGACTTATAGGGGACATTTTCTTTTCTTCCTTAACTAAATAAGGCAGTTTGAAGATGTTCCAGTGATGGCATGGCGTGATTCACTGATAGATCTTCAGAACCTAAGGCTAATGGAGTCCAACGGGTTAGTGTGGCTAATCTCTCCCAAGGATGGTCACCCTCTGAAACCTGATAGAAAAAAACCAATGGACCAAACTCCATACAATAATGATGTCTATTTGGGCTAGTACAATAGCAATTTCATGCCACATCAATATGGACTTATGGGCCTTACATATAAGCTAATCATATGGTTCAATAACTAACAGATTAAACTTTCCTATGTTCATATATAAATATAATACTAATGTAATTCCACATCATGTACAACCAGAAGAATGGGAATTGTACTCCATATATGTATAATATGTCAAAATACATTCTATTGTCATGTATAACTAAAAAGAACAAACAAAAAAATGGACCATGAAAGAAAGCCTCCAAATATGAAAATAAAAAATAGGAACAGCAAACTTGTGATCTTTAAATCAATTATTTCTTCTTCATTTATTTAATGGAACACTTTAACAAAGAGAAATTTTATCTAATCTCAATTTTGTTACCCCATGGTAAAGTTGGTATAGGAAGACAATTACTCAAATTTACATGTAATTACATTTATATTTAACTAATTTATTTAGGAATAGGTAATACAGTCAGATTGTTCCAAATTCAAAAGCTATAGTCAAATATCTGTTCCAACTCCTGACTCTCATCTATCCCATTTACCTCCCTGGAGGGCAATTAATGTTATCAGTTTCTCATGTTTCCTTTTAGAGATATTTATACATATTTTGTTCTTTCCTGTATTGCATGCTTATCACAAGCATAAAATACTTGTGGTTGTCCTTTGTATGTAAACGGTAGCACATGATACATGTGTTCTGCAATTTGTTTTTTGAAAATCTAGCAATAACTTTGGTGATCCTTTTATATCAATATACAATATGGGCTTTTTTTCTAGCTTTTAAGTATTCCATTTTATGGATGTACTATTGATGGACATTGAGGTGCTGTGAATAGTCTTGCATGTAACCTTTTATACATTTGCAAGAATGTCCATGGGATAAATTTTTCCAAGCAGAATTGCTGAGTCAAAAGGTATGTAGATTTTTAGTGCTGACAGATGTTGCCAAAATGTCCTTCAACTTGTCATTTGCAGAAGTCTTTTGACTAATCTTTGTGCCTTCAATTCATCCCTGCCCCGCACAATGCTGGCAGAGGCAATTTCTAATATAAAACTCGAATCATCTTACTCTGCTTCTTAAAACTTAACCGTGACTCCCCAGTTACTTACCAACTAAAATCCAAACTCTTTAGTATGGAATATATACTCCTCCTTATTGGATATTTGCTTGTCTGATCAGACTCACCTCTTAGCATTTCCCTACGTATATTTTTACACTTTAGTTAAATTATTTCCTATTTCTCATATAAGTTGTGCTTCATGCCTCTGTACCTTTATAGACACTATTTCCTTTGCTTGGAATACCCACTCATCCTTCAATACCCAATTTAATTACCTCCTACTTAAATGGAGCAGGATACACCTTTGTTTCTGCTACCACAGTTTCTGTATATAAATGATTACCCTGTCTTGCTGAATAGCAATTACCCATTCATATGTGTCAATTAAATAGCTATAGAATTGATGTCACATAAAAAAATTACAAAAGAAATGCAGAATCTAGTCAGGCAACAAGAAGATTAGTTGAATCCAATCAGCCAGGGAAGGAAATTAGCTGTAGCCCTAGGTGGGGTAAATCATGCCATCTGCCCAAATGAGAGAGAAGTTATGACAAAAATTGGGTAAACGTGAAATGAGAACGACACCCTGGGGAACATAATGTCAGTATGTCTTCTTTCCTGTCTCTTACCTCTCTCTTTGTCTCCAGCCTTATTGGGCTGTATTATTTAGTTGATTTGCAGACCAACCCCACTGATTGCAAAGAGTGTTCTCTGCCTGAAACCCCCTTTTCTATTTTAGCTGCATGGTGAATGTCAACTCTTGCCTTAGAACCCAGATCAGAGGTTATTTTCCTTAGGAAACGTTTCCCCAAATAGACTAATTTTCTCCATTAAAATTAAACCCTTCCCCTCCCCCCATTAATCTATCACACAATCTTCTAATCTGCTATTGACCTTGCCTAGTAAAATCAAAATCTCTTTGAGGGCAGAACCATGTGCCTGTATCTTCAGTATCTTCTGGAAAAGGTTTGGTACATAGTAGTTGTTCAATCGATGTTTGTTTAGATGAATTGACTGTACTTTGTGTATCATCAGTAGTGTAATTCAACAGCCAAGAGCATGCGCTCTGGAGTCAGACTGCTGGTTTTCAATGCAGGTTTTGTCGTTTACTAGCTGTGCGACCTTGGAAAAACTACAGAATTTACCAGTGCTTATATTTCATTGCTCTGTTAGAGATAATTAGTACCTACCTCATAGTATAGTGGTGAGAATTAACAGAGATAACTGTCAGAATATTTCAAGTGCGAATTTAAGCATACCTGGCTCTATTAAATTTTTTCTTTGGTCAGTTTTCTTAAAAATCATTCCCACATTCCAAGTAATTCCTTATGTCCTTCGTACGAACGTCAGCTCCAGAGTCCTTACTCCAGACTCTAAAGTGCTTCCCATCTCCCCAGCATGATGTTGAGCCCTGGCAACTTTCTTGAAAGGGTCAGTAGTATCTGGCATATGAGCCAAAAGGAAGTAGTGCTGTTCAGGACCTAGTAAGATTCATTAAGAACTAGAGTTGGCAAATTAATCTTATTCCCCTCTTTTTAGAAAGGATTATCAGATTCATACCTCAGAGGATTCATGGACTCCAAAAAGGATCTGACATAGCTACATAAATATTCACAGAAAAGAAAAAAAGTATCAGCAGCAAAAGAAAATTAGGGTGAGAGATTCAAAGCAAGTCAGTTAATATGTACTATATTTGTTTTTTGCTAGGGCTGCTATAACAAAGTACCACAGACTATGTGACTTGAACAAAATAGATTTATTTTCTCATAGATCTGGAGGGTTGAAGTCTGAGATTGAGACTTCAGTCTCAGGGGTTTGGTTCTTGAGCAGGTTTGGTTTCTTCTGAGGCCTCTCATTCTGTACCTGTCTGTGTCTTAATTGCCTCTTAAATGGACACCTATCAATGAATTAGGGTTCCCTCTAATGACCACATTTCAACTTGATTACTCTTGAAAGATCCTGTCTCCAAATATATTCACATTTTGAGGTATTGGGAGTTAGGACTTAAATATATGGATTTTTTGGGGGGAGGTGGTGGTGGTTATAATTCAGTCCACAGTATACAACAATCTATAGCATCCATGTCATATTTGGTGAGGAACATAGACTTTATTTTAGTTACTATGGAAAGGCTTTGGAGGGCTTGAGATGGTGGCAATATGATGTCACAAATGTGATAAGCCTAATTTTTTGTTGCTTGTATAAAGATCGATATGTACGGTATATATACATAAATGGATGAGACAAGGAATAATGTTACTCTAAATGTTGGTCGGTGAAGAGAAATAATTTTCTCCAGAATAAGAAATGATGCAGTCTTTTTTTTCATCCAGAAAGTTTTGCTATGAAAAAAAAATTGTTAGCTGAATTAAATATTGTCCTTATCAAAGTGGTTGCTTTTAATCAAGGACTAGAAACAAACAGTTCTTGTCTGTAGTCTCACTCTGAGTAACACTTCCTAGGCCGTTGCAGTAGTATAGGTTAGAGATGACAATAGCTGGGACAGGGGTGCTAATGGTAGAGATAGAGATGGTAAGAAATGAATGTGTTGGGCTCTATCATGATAATAGGAACAGCAGAACTTGCTCATGAATTTGTGGGTGTAGACAAAAGAAGAATCAAGAATAACTCTCAGAGGCTGGGGCTGTAGCCTCTGTGAGGCACTGGGTTTGAGCCTCAGCACCACATAAAAATAAATAAAGATATTGTGTCCATCCACAACTAAAAAAAAATTGAAAAAAAGAAGAATTCTCAGATTTTGAACTTGAGCAACAAGTAGATGGTATTTATTAAGTTAGAGGAGAGTGGGGGAGGAACAGGTCTGAGGAAAGAACTCAAATGCTCTGTTTTGGAAATGCCATTATCTGAGAATCCTGTTAGATGTCTGAATGGAGAGGTTGGGCCAGTGGACTTGAATTCCAGAGAGAGGTCAGGATTTACCTTTTTTATTTTTCTTAAAGGTTTTTTGTTCATGATTCAAAAATAAAAAACTTAAATCATACAAAATAGTCTTTCTTCCATGCTGTTCCCCGTTTGTCTAGTTCCTACCTTACTCCCTCCCCTCTTAGCTTCTTATGTATCCTCAAAGTTTTTTTTTTTTAATGCTGTACAATCACATACAAATATACATTTTTGTTTTTACTACCATCTTATAAAAAATTCTTGTAGGTTTTGTACTACATGTTTGAGTTCCTTCAAAATTCATATGTTGGCTGGGGATGTGGCTCAAGTGGAAATGTGCTCGACTAGTATGCGCAGGGCACTGGGTTCGACCCTCAGCACCACATTAAAAAAAATAAATAAAGATGTTGTGTCCACTGAAAACTGAAAAATAAATATTAAAAAATTCTCTCTCTCTCTCTCTCTCTCCCCCCCCCCTCTCTCTCTCTTTAAAAAAAATCATGAGAGAGAGAGGAAGAAAAAGAAACACGTCCATTTAAAAAATAAATTGCAGGATCTGGGGGCTTAAACATGGACATGCACCTGAGGAACTTCCGGATCCGAGGGCCTAAACATGGACACCTGAGGTGTTTCTGGATCCTAGAGCTTAAACATGGATGCCTAAGGAACTTCCAGATCCTGGGGCTTAAACATGGACGTGCACCAAAGGAACTTCCGGATACTAAACATGTACGTGTGCCTGAGGAACTTCCAGATGCTACGGCCTAAACATGGAGGACTGAGGAACTTCCGGATCCTAGAGCCTAAACATGGACATGCACCTGAGGAACTTCTGGACCCAGGGAACTAAACATGGACGCCTGAGGCACTTCCGGATCCTAGAGCCTAACATGGATGCCTGAGGAACTTCTGGACCCCAGGGGGCTTAAACATGGACGTGAACTCAATGAACTTCCTGATCCTAGGGTTTAAACATGGACGTGTGCCTGAGGAACTTTTGGATCTGGGGTCCTAAACATGGACGTCTGAGGAACTTCCAGATCCTAGAGTCTCAACATGGACGTGCACCAGAGGAACTTCCAGATCCTATAGCCTAAACTTGGACGTGCAACTGAGGAACTTCCGGATGCTACGGCCTAAACATGGAGGACTGAGGAACTTATGGATCCGAGTGCCCAAAGATCGATGTGCACCTGAGGAATTTTTGGATCTGGGGGCCTAAACATGGACGCCTAAGGCACTTCTAAATCCCAGAGCCTAAACATGGATGCCTGAGGAACTTCCGGATCCAGGGGCTTAAACATGGACGTGCACCAAGGAACTTCCGGATCCAGGGCCTAAACATGGACATGCACCTGAGGAACCTCTGGATCTGTGGGCCTAAATATGGATGCCTGAGGAACTTCGGTCCTAGAGCCTAAACATGGACGTGCACCTGAGGCATTATCGGATGCTACGGCCTAAACATGGATGTGTGCCCAAGGAACTTCCGGATCCGGGTGCCTAAACATGGACGTGTACCTTTGGAACTTCCAGATCCAGGGGCCTAAACATGGATGTCTGAGGAACTTCCGGATCCGGGGACCTAAACATGGACACTTTAGGCACTTCTGGATCCGAGGGCCTAAACATGGACGGGTCTCTGGAACTTCTGGGTCTTTGTGCCTATAAAGGGCAGGGTGTGACTCTCAGAAGGGACGTGGTCCATGAAGAGGAGTGGAGTTTGGGGCCTGTTGGGGGGCAGACTGAGCTATCGCACCCTGAACTTGAATGTGATGGTGGCCTCACTTCCTGGCCTTCCCCTGGGTGTCACTTCTTCCCCTTCCAGGTGGTGCCGGGGAGGAAGTGAGACCAGGCGCAGGGGCCAGGCCCTGAGGAGGGACACCGTTTTTCTCCTCACTTAGCCAGGCGCCCGGCCTGGCTGGGGACAGGGATGTCTTGTGACACTGGCTGCCTCCTGCATCCCTGCCCCAGGACCTCAGGGACCACAGGTGGAGACAGTCGTTGATTCTCCCCTGGCCGCTGATCCTCAGTCCGGGGGTCTGCCCAGGGAGAGCTCTGTCTCCTAGAGGGTCAGGAGACCCCTGTGACCTGCTGCTCCTTACCACCATCATCCTGGGTGAGCACAGGTCAGGACACCAGATGCTACTGAGAGTGACATCTCCTAGATGGGTCGCTGGGGACTTTGCCTCTGTCCCCAGGCCTTGGACACAGGACGATCTTCCCCCAGAGACAGAAAATAACCCCACACTGCCCAAGACTTATTTTTAAGCTTTGGATTCTGAAATTTTCCTGCTGCCACCTTCTTTGTGAAGCCAGTTTTTCAACAGAGACAGTATTCAGGGTGGGGGGTCAACAACATAGAGTTAATCAAACCAAGCTGACACATCTGGTCCTCCAAGAAAAATCTGGATTGGAGGGAGAACAGCCATTCTCAACTGGCGAAATAGTGAAGTTCCCTTGTCCTTTTTCTGTGTAAGAAAAATAAATAATCTGATGTTAACTCATCAAATTATTTTTGATGAGTGCTTGACTCATAGGAAAAAAAAAATCATATGTTGATGCTGAGTGAAGTAAGCCAATCCCAAAAAGCCAAAGGCTGAATGCTCTCTCTGATAAATGGATGCTGATCCATGATGGGAGTGGGCATAGGAAAAATGGAGAAACTTTGATTGGGCAAAGGTCAGGGGAAAGAGAAGGGGTATGAGTGGGGGAAAGATGGTGGAATGAGATGGAAATCATTACCCGAGGTACATGTATGACTAAACATATGGTGCAATGCTACATCATGTACAACCAGAGAAATGAAAAGTTGTGCTGCAATTGTGTACAATGAATCAAAATACATTCTGCAGTCATATACACCCAATTAAAATAAATAAATAAATACACAAGCAAATAAATAAATAAATAAGAAAAATAAATAGAAAACAGAAAAAAAAATCATATGTTGAATAATAACACTCAATATGATGGTGTTAGGGGGTGGGGTTGCTTGGAGTTGTATTGTCTGGGCTGCTATGACAGAATACTGTAGACCAGGTGGTTTCAACAACAGTTTATTTCTCACAAGTCCTCTACTTGACTAGCCCAGGACTTGGGCTTCCCTCTCTGTCCCTGTTGAATCCAGTTTGAATAAGAATACAGTTAAGTGAGTTTAGGATAATTCCTCATCCTTGGTATCTGACTGTCTTCTTGTAGCTTCACATGGTGAAGGAAGAAGAGAAAGGGTGAGAGAGAGAGGGAGTAGGAGAGCAAAAAGGGCCATCTGCAATCAGCATGAGTTCCCTTACCACACAGCGCCTCCGCTGCAGCCTTGCTGTCGGCTTCCTGGCCTGCAGAAATGTGAGAAGTGGATGCTTGTTGTTTAAGCCACCAAATCTATGGTATTCTGTTATAATAGGTCAAACTGATTAAGAGAATATATATTGTTCTGAACTTGACTCTTTTTCCTCTTAGTAGTGTCCCTTGAGGTCTTTTTTAGTGGTGTGTGGCTTCAACCTTCTTTTATTCTTCAAACACCTAGCATTTGATTACGTGGCTATACCATAATTTTAGTTAACCAGTTCCCTATTGATGAACAACAGTAGGAAAGTTTCCAACTATAGTCATTCCTTGATATCTTCAGTGAATTGATTCCAGAAGTCATATATATCCTAATCTACAGATCTTCAAGTTCATTGTAAAATGATCCAGTATCTGGATAAACCTATATATATCTCCTGTATATTTTAAATAATCTGTATGCTACTTATATTACCTAATATAACATAAATGTTATATAAATATTTGTTATACTATATTGTTTAGATAATAATGACAAATCCTGTACAAGTTCAATACAATATTTTCCCAAATATTTTTGATTTGCTGTTGGTTGAATCTACCAATATGGAACACATAGATATAGAAGGCTGATTGTAGATGATTTCTAAGGTTCCTTTTTATTTCTAAGATTCTTTTTTTTTTTTTTGCAGGGGCAGTACCTGGGATCAAATCCAGGGTTGCTTAACTACTGAGCCATATCCCTAGCCACTGTTGTATTTTATTTAGAGACAGGGGCTCACTAAATTGTTTAGGGCTTTGCTAAATTGCTGAGGCTGGCTTTGAACTTGTGAACATCTTGTCTCAACCTCCCCAAATGCTGGGATTACAGGCAAGCACCACCTAGACCAGTTCTAAAATTCTTAATACTCTTTAGCAAATAATTATTCTCAGTACTATCCCTCTCTTCTACTTTCCCCCAAAAATTTTTAAAGAAAAAAATTACTTATGACAGATGTTAAGGATGGTAAGGTAGCCTTTATTTAGGTGGAGGCAGCATGGTGACAGGTGTAGGGACCACTGCAATGGAGTCTAGCAGTAGGGGAGAGAGATTGGATTCAATCCTGACTTAAACAAGGACAAGCAGAGATTTATACCAAGGAGCAGCATAGAGGTCATGGATTGAAAATTACTCAGATTAAATATCAAGGATAAAGAATTTTAGCCAACTCCATAGGGATAGGATTATTGCTGGAGGTAGGCCAGAGTTATAAGACCCAGAGGGTGGTCAGATATCAAGTGTGAGGGATTTTCTCCTAACTCATTAAAAGGATTATTGCTCAAACTGGAGTCAACAAAGGCAGAGAAGGAAAGGCCTTGGGCCTAATCAAGTAAAGGACTTAGAGGAATCTGATTAAATTTTGGTCAAAAGAGAGAGAGCCTTTTCTGGGCACAGTAGTGTATATCTGTAATCCCATGAATTTGAGAGGCTGGGGTGGGAGGATTGCAAGTGCAAAGCTAGCTTCAGTGACTTAGCAAGAACCTAAGCAATTTAGTGAGACCCTGTCTCAAAATAAAAAAATAAAAAGGGCTGGGGACATTCTCCACGATTAAGTGCCCCTGGGTTCAATCCCTGGTATGAGAAAGAGAGAAAGAGAGAAAGAGAGAGGAGGTGGGGAGAGATAGAGTGCCTTTTATTTTTAATGTTTAGTTGTAGATTGACACAATACCCCTATTTTATTTATTTATTTATGTGGTGGTGAGGATCGAACCCAGTGCTTCACCCATGTGTGGCAAGCGTTCTACCACTGAGCCACAACCCCAGTCTGAGAAAGGGAGCCTTTGACAGAATACGTAAATTGTTTCCTGATAATTTTAATTATTTTTAACAAGTTATTTCCATGATTAGTTTACAAACTCTTCAACATCTACTTAACAATATTTTATTGAGTATCAACTAACAATATGTGTCTAACACTGTTGTAGATGTTAGATATTGGGAATGGAGCAAAGTTCAAATGGACAAAAATCCCTGTCAAGGAATTTACATTCTATTGTGAAAGATGAAGTAAGACAAAGTACGTGGAATGTTATATTCTGATGAGAAATAAGATGAAAAACAAGAAAGTTAGGGAAGGAAATTGTAAGTGTGTGTGTGTGTGTGTGTGTGTGTGTGTGTATGATCCTATTTTAGATAGGATCACCAGAAAAGTCTTGGCTATGAGGGACACATTTGATCAAGTTCTGAAGGAAATGAGAAGATAAGTTGTATAGACATATAGGAGAAAGATATAGGAGAAAGTCTGTGCTGGGCAGGAGGTATCCCTCAGTTCCAGATTGTTTTCAATGATTACACTGCCTGGGTTGTTGGAGAGCTCTTTTAAGTTCCTGTTTGCTTGGATCTGTTTTTTTTTTCTGCTACAATTCTACTGACATTCTGTCTTTTTTACCTAGCTCCTTAGCTTCCCTCTCTGGATTCTAGGATGGCTACATTGAGTCACCTGAGTTGTCATTCCTACTCTTTTAGACCTTGATTTCAATATTCTTTTCTGGGATTTTTCACATGTACTGTCCTTCTGTTTGTCTGGTTATGGTCCTCTGTCATGTGCCATCTTGGTCCCTGATTACTGCCATGATATAATACCTTACTCCACCTCTGTAACTTTAATCCAAGCACCTATTAGGTCAAAGCCTTTTCAAAATAAAGCTGAGCCTGGTAAAGTGATCTCTTTATTAAGTAGAAATTAAGGAATGCAGACATTTCAACTATAAAAACAAACAAAAAAAGAAACAGGAAAACCAAAGCCAAAATCCAGGTCAATTACTGGCATTTAAAAACACCCGCAAGCTTTACACTCCTTTGTCAGTGTCCCCAGGGGGGTCCCTTCTAAATTCAACAACATGACCCTCGGCCAAAGATATCCCATTGATCCTATTAACTCTATTTGCTCAACTCTGATCTTCTATTCTCACTTTCGGTATCCCATTTCGTTCTCTATTAGGACTTTGCTCAATTCCCTGATGTGTGTTTGATATGATATTCTAGCTTTTTAGAAAAATTCTACCTACATTTCTCCTTTCTCCTTAGTTTATATTGGTTTCTAGTGTATGGGTTTCTGGGATTTTTTTTTTTCTTTCTGTTGTTTTGCTTTAGTGCCCCTGTAAGTCTTAGTTCCTGATCTTTTAATTCTCTTTTCTGAGAGGATCATGAAGTACTTTTCAAATTTGCTACTCTTTCCTAATAACAGCCTGAGTAGTTCTGTCTTTCCAGCAAGGTTAGCTGTTGGGAGACCACTTTATGAAAACATTAGAATATATGGAATGGTACTATAATAAACATATTAGTGCTAGGAAGTGAATAAAGCCCAGGGATTAGAAAAAGTCAACAGACTCAAAGAGTTACGATAAGTGCTAAAAATTTATGTTACAAACAATGTTAAAGTTTTATGTCAAACTTGCTGCAGGGGCAAATAGCCTCTCATAGGTCCATTCAAAGATCAGTCCCATTAAGACCATTTGATAGAAAAAGAGAATGGCTTAGGTAATGCTGAAGCTAGCTCTCTCTCTCTCTCTCTCTCTCTCTTTCTCTCTCTCTATCCATCCATCCATCTAGTTCAAGGTCACTAGACTTACTGTCAATCAACTAGATGTGGGGAGTGCAGTTTCCTAGAACAGGTCTCCTTTCAAAATTAAGAAACTAAATATAAATTGAACATTTATATGTATGAGGTACTCTACATGTACAATCTCATCTTGTCCATACAGCCACAGAGGGAGATAGAATAATTTGTGTAAGACCATGTAGTTTTTTTCTTCCTTCCTTCTTCCCCCTTTTTTTGTACCTACAAATTTTAATTTCAAAACAAGTAAATATCGATCTCCATAACCCACTGAAGCCAAAAGCTTCCAGAGTCCTTTCTTACACTTATGAAGGTTGAAAATGTCCTGGAGGCCAAAAAGTGAGATGACCATTAGGAGTTATGCCTCGGCATGATTGGGTTATTTCTTGCTCTGACCTTGCAAGGATCCATTGTGAGGGAATTTCAAACACTGGCTGTCTAAGAGATTGGCTGTGGCCTGGTTTTATTCATAAGAAGAGAAAGCTCTTGGTGATGACCTGTCAGACTCTCAGAGTGTTTGGTGACTGGTGGTTTTGTTTTTGTTATTGTTTTATTTTTAATTTTTTTCCATTTGTTATTCTTTTTTAGTTAGAATTTTTAGTTCCTGCTTAGGACATGTAGTAAGAGTAGTTAGAGTAGTGTAGTGCTGGGAACAGCTATAGCACCACATTCAGGTGTTGATGGCATGTGGGAGGTGGAGGCTAGAGACTATTCAGGCAGATCATGTGCTACTGCCATGAGAAGGGCATTATATACTAAGACCTGAAGGTGAAAAACATCCTGGTAGATGCCAGAGGTAACATCAAACTTATCAACTTTGGATTTGAGCACCAGGTTCATAGTTGGGCAGAAGCTGAACAAGTTCTGAGGCAGTCTTCCATACTTTGGCCCTGAAGTCATCCAGTGGCAAGAATATGAGGGCCACCAGTAGATGTGTGAAGCCTGCGCATCATTCTGTATCTCAAAGATAGATACCCATTTAGGGGGACCACCACTAAACAGCTGAAGGAGCAGATCACGTATGCAAGGTACAACATTCCCCCATGCATTTCTGCTGAAGCACAGAGCTTCATCAATCAAATAATGAGTGTGGATCCCATGCAGAGGTCCATACTAGAGAACATCATGGGGCACCCATGGATGAGCCAGGGTAAGAGATATTTACCCAGTCATTCTACTGAGCCTCTCCCTAAACTTCCAGACCCTCCAATTAGTGACAATCATGTTTGACATGGATTATGATCCATATAATTCCTGAGTGTCCCTGGTAAATTGAAAATACAATGAGGCAATGGCTGTGTACCATACTCAAAACACAATGAGGCAATGGCTGGGTACCATACTCCAAAGAGGAGTGCCAGTGAGCCTGCCCTTGCCACCTTCCCCTTTCCTTGTGAGCATCAACTGCCGGAGGAGGTAAAGCAGTCAGGGAAGACTGTGAACAGAAGTGGAAGAGCCACTGTGCCTACTGGCTTCCTGCACATGAGGGCTCCCACTCCCAGCATAACCTCCCAGAAGCACCCCGTGTCCCACATACTCAGCTCCTGGAGGATCCAGTAGGTGGGACACAGCAGACAGCACTAAGTCCTCCTAAGATACGAGGTCAGAACCCCTCTCTCCTTCACAGGGAAATCCAAAGATAATAGAAAGAGCTGGAAGGAGGTGACGAGGAGGATCACCACCATATTCAATAGCTGTGTTGTTGCATGCCATGCTTTTGCCAGCTGGCATTCAGAAAAAATGAAAAGAGGGCAGAAATGTTCTAGATTCAGAAACAGAGTGACTCCAATGAAAATGGAGACCTGAGACAATCAAAGCCATTGGACAGCCAGAAGACCTTGAGCTCTGGGGATCCTGACATCATGGTATGGGCATTGGTCAGGTATGGACTCAAACAGTTGAGTAAGGTGAGCAAACTGGTTTCAGCTTCTCCACACAAATTCCAGCCAGGAACTTATCTGGATCTACCAGGAGTCTTCTTTGCCCTGACCTTGAGACATGTAGTCAGGGACTTGCTTGTTGTAGCCAGTATAGATAGAGACTTGTTCCTCTTGACCTAGCATAGGTGGGGAGTCTCCCTTAGGCCACTGTAACATAACTCTGAACCTAGTTCTTTCCGATTCTAGGGCCCCTGCTTTTTACACTGTACTTGGTCTTACTTCCTCATAAAATCCTTATTAAAAATGCATATTTCCAAGTCTTTTTCTTGAGATTCTTAGTGGGTTTGGCACAGATTCCTGGAATTTTTTTCTTTTCTTCTTTAAATCAAGATCCTTGATAGAATATAGCAGGAAGATGAATTTAGGAGACCCTACTCTATACTATATTGTCTCTCTAATGCTAGGTAATGAAAATAAGCTTTTTTTCTATACTCAAATTCCTAGGAATTCCTAAATTTCTATTCTACAAAAGTGAAACCAAATCAGAATATATTATCTTCTTTGTAATGAGAGGCAAAAGCTTTTATTCAGAAACAAAAGCTCAACATCTAGTTGTGTAATTCTCTTTTCTTTCCACATATAATCAAGTATCTATCATGCTTGAACATAAGCTGCCCCTCTCTTTCTCCTGGGTTTCTTACAAGCATGGTCTTCAATTCCTTGCTTCTTTATTCCTTGGCCCATTTCAGTTTGGTTTCTTCTTTATGTCTCCATAGAAACTGTGATAACTTCCTAGTTGGATTCATATCCCTTCTTACCTAACCCGACTTTCCTAGAAAAGTCTTCATTCCATTAAAGTTGATGTGAATATTGTTTAGGCATTTTATCAGGAATGTGCATTTATTTTTTTTCCCAGAAAGAGGTTATTAATTACATCAAGTAGAAAGTTCTGTCCCAGACCAAGTTTGGAAAATTTTCTCTTTTGTAATGGCAACTGATTTTGAGAAATAAGGGATAATAAGTGCAGTCTAAAAGAAAGAATTGAAAGCCAAAGCAGAAATCTGGAAGAAGAGAGCTTTGCCAGATGGGATGGAATCCAGAAGGAAGAGTGGACCTTGGGCAGAAGGGACAATGGTGAGCTATCTGACTAAAGTATTTCAGGAGAAGGGCAGAGGCTTTGTGTTTATAAGATGGATGAAAGCAGAGACAAGTTTGCATATTGATTTACTTGTTGACCTTACTACATATAATTGGAGAGTTAAAACTAAAAAATTATTTTAACCTCATTTCACTTTACCCAGAATTTCAGGAGAAAATTTTAAAAAGATTAACACCATCTAAAAAAACATTCTCTTGAGTGACTATCTGATCTTGCTCTTCCAATTTAATGATCTAACACAACCTGGGATCCTAAAATAACACTGTAACAGCTAGTAATTTATAGTTTTGTAGCTACTTTATCAAGCTAAATTAAGTGTGGCCAACACTGAATTCCTGTTCTCCCACATATAATGATGAAATATTCTTTATTTCAAATGTTGTTTTAGTACTAGCTCTAGTTTGGCCTCTAAAATAACATTTTAATTTTTTCCTGTTATTCTGTTTTCTCTCATCTACTTACTATTTTACCTTTTTATCTTATGACATATTCCTGGCAAACTTTTGCATCATCATTAGGCAATCTCCCCAAACTCAGAACTATCTAATAATTTATTCCAGTTATAATCTTTAGTAAGTGCTTAGCTTTATTTAAGACAATGTTAGTATTTGCATGTATTTCACGAAGGGCCTTCTGGACTCTTCTTTCTTGATAAGTGCTTACTGTATTTTTAAAGAATTTATTTTATGTTTGATCCATTCATTTAAAGTTGTGGTTTTAATAGCTGCATCTGGTAAATCTATAGTATTCTTATGCAAAGGAGTAATACCCTAGATAGCAAACTTCCTGGGACAGAAGAAATCCAGCAAGTGAGGTTTACAGCTTGTCTATTAGTTACTCCATGAATTTGAACTGACAAACTATGGCTACTTGTCCCCACTCTTAGTGCTGGAGATTGAATCCAGAAGTGCTCTTCTACTGAGCTACATCACCAGCCCTTTTCATTTTTTATTTAGAGACAGGGTGTAAGTTTCTGAGGCTGGCCTAAAATTTGCCATCTTCCTGTCTTCCTCACCTGAGTGCCTGGGATTACAGGTATATGCCACCATGCCTGTCTATTGCTACTCATTTTTTAAAAAGCATGACTTAGATGACAGTGAACAAAGATTTTAATTTAAGCTCCTGTGTTTCTCTATTTTTATGATTGCTGGATAGTTTATTGTTACCATGGTTACAGTATTTAGGATTAAGTGGAAGCTGCAACGGAGCCTACCTTCCTTTTTACTACAGCATGCTGTCATGATTTATGAAAAAATACATCATTTAATGACATTAGGGTAGATATGTATTTTTATAAGGCAACATGCAGAAAGGAGCAGCATTACATTTTAAATACTTTTACTGTTGTTGCTGTCAGAGCTCATGCAACAGGTGCCTAATACATATGCACTGCTTTGGACATAAATTATATGTCAGATGACTCATACGTAAAACCACTTTATGATTAGGCCTTGTCAATGCTCTGTTCTCACCTGGCATGGATTCTTCCTTCTCTCCATTTCTTCCAGGTACACTTCCCTTGCCTTGGCCTCTGACCTAAATATTACCTCCTTGGTGTGGTTTTCCCAGGCTACCCTATTTGAAACTACAACTGTCATCCAATGCTTTCCATACACTTCTTTTTTTTTTTGTTTTAATTTTTTATTAGTTATTGATGGACCTTTATTTATTTATTTGTTTATATGTCATGCTGAGGATCGAACCCAGGACCTCACATGTGCTAGGTGAGCACTCTACCGCTGAGCTACAACCTCAGCCCCATCCATATACTTCTTTCCTTTTTTATTTGTGTTTTTTTTGTTTACCTAAACAAAATACAAACTCCATAAGACCAGGGACTTTTATCTGTTTTATTTTAGGTTTGGCTAAGAACAGAGCTTGGCACATTGCAGGGGCTAAATAATTCTTGATTAAGTGATGTATAAATACACATATTTTGGTGCTTTGGCAATTATACTCTCTCACGGAATCCAAAGAAAGACAATCACATATGAAAATCTTCTAATCAATGTGACTGTTACTGAGGCTCCTGTGTAAATCAGTGGAAAAACAAGAGCACATTGTAGGTGCTCAAAAATTTAAATAAATATTATAATTCAGAGAAATATTGACCATTTAAAAATTTTGCTTCAATATATTCATAATTGGCTAAGGATAATTAGAAAGTAATTTAAAAAGTGAGGTAGACAATCTTTTTATCTGACGCTATAGTTGTTCTTGTTGCCATGAAAAAGTTGTGCTCAGACTTGCAGATAAGTCATTTGGATTTGTTTAAAATGGTTATATAATGCCCTCCTTTGGTGAGGATTCCAGACAGTAGTTGTCTGCATAAAATCTTTTACACCAGATATTGAGGTCAGCAATATAATAACAGTGTATTTTTAGGGGTCAAAAGTTCATACAAATATTCCCAGATGTTAGATTTTAACCAGAGACAGACTTCGTGTATTTCAGATCACAAAGACTCAAATTCATTTTAATCGGGGTGTAGACAAATTCCGTACAAGTTTTTATCTAAATATATATAAAATATGAACAGCTAGGGGAAAAACACCTTTCAGGGTCAGTGAATCAAAAAACCCTGTTAAAGTAGAAAATCATCCAAAAGAGAATATGTACCAAAAAGATTTCATTTTAGCATAAAATGTATAAAATCATGTTTTACAAATCTTTTGATGTTGAACAAAAGTTTTTATTACAAATTATTTTAAGTCATCTGCTGATATTGTGAAGCTTTTGAATTTGGAATTCAGAATTCTATGACTTCTATTCTCTCTTTTTCAGTTTTCTTGCCCACATAGTTTCAAAAAAGCTTTTCTTCTCCCAATTATCTTTTCTGAAGTTATTTCAAAGCATGTAAACCTAGTTATCTTTTACTTAATAGCACTTTTTCTTTTAATAAATTATTTTGCATATTATTTAATTAAATTATATATAGAATTCAAGCACACTAGATATAAGTAGTTTGGAATCAAATGATTTGCCCTTGGAAAACAAACACTTTACTCAGTAGGAGCCAGAGAATGGAAGCACACAACACACCTCAGGCTACTTGCTTGGTTCTGAGACTTCCTCTTGTTCTAGTAGTCTGTGTTTCAAAGCAGGAATGGAATGCCTTTGCCAGACAGTTACGTGACGATCAGTTTTATGAGCCTGCACTTTGCAAAGTTTTTATTTGAGCAACTAGTGCAATCAAAGGAATAGTATTTTAATGTGAATTATTCATATTGAATATTTAACATTAACCAAATTCTTCAGGTAATTGTTCTTCCCTCACTTAATAATACTGATACAAATTGACCTAGTAATAGAGGGCATTTTATGTTTGCAAAATAATTTGGTTCAAATTATTTCATATGCAACTGAAAAATATTTACAGGTGAATTTAAATGCCTAGTCTATCACAAGAGGGCACTCATGTCCCATTCTTTAAAGAAAGTGTGGTTTCAGGCATTGATTCTAGAGGCATTATCTCTGAAATAAAATTTAGACCTACAAATTAATTTTCAAGTTCAGTAAACTCTGTATTATCTGACAAAACTGGGGATTGATGGTTTCATTTACACAAATACAGACATTCTTAATGCCTTAATAGTAATAAAGGATTTCATGGACTGAATATACAAATATACAAAGATTACTATGTTAAACAATATTTTGACAAGTCATTCTAAGGTCTTTATTAATTTTAAATGCAATAATATTTTACTGATTGTGTAATTATCATAATAAGGATTATAATCACTTATCACACAATGAACATTACTGGACATCCACTCTTCACAGTTTCTGTTCTTTGGACAAGAGTTTACTGTATTTAGGTGTTGTGTCAATTCATTTAAAATTGTGGTTTTTTAATGTTGTAGTTTATATTAGTCATTTATTGCTGTCTAAAAAATTACTCCAAAATGTCATGGCTTTGAATAACAATAAGCTATTATTTTAGAATTTGTAGAGGTCAGGAATCCTAGAGTGGTTTAGTAGAGTGCCTTTGGCTTCAAGTTTCTCACAAGGTGGCAGTCAAGCTCTTGGCTGGGGCTGCATGACATCCAGGCTTTATTTGAACTGACTAATCTGCTTCCAAACTCATCCACGTGGCCCTTTCCACAGGGCAACCTGTCAGAACTACAGTTGGCTTCTACCAGGCCCAGTGATTTAAGAGGAGCAAAAGAGAGTAATCAAGATGGAGGCCATAGTCATTTTATAAGCTATTCTTCAAAGTGATATCCCATTACCTCTGCCATATTTTATTTATTTATTTTAGAAATTAATCATTAATGGGATGGCATCAAATTAAAAAGCTCCTGAACAGCAAAGGAAACAATTAAGAATATAAGGAGAGAACGTACAGAATGGGAGAAAAATCTTTGATAGCTGCTCTTCTGACAGAGGATTAATATCCAGAATACATAAAGAACTCAAAAAACTTTACACCAAAAACCCCCCAAATAACCCAATTAATAAATGGGCAAATGAACTAAACAAACACATTTCAAAAGAAGAAATATAAATATCCAATAAATATATGAAAAAATGTTCAATATCATCAGCAATTAGGGAAATGCAAATAGAAACTACACTGAGATTTTGTTTCACTCATATCAGAATGGCAGCCATCAAGAATCAGACAATAATAAATACTGGAGAGGCTGTGAAGAAAAAGGAACACTTACACTGTTGGGATTGTAAATTAGTGCAACCACTATGGAAATCAGTATGGAGGTTCTTCAAAAGACTAAGAAAGGAACCACCATGTGACCTAAATATGCCACTCTTTGTTATTTATCCTAAAGAATCAAAACCATAATACTATAGTGATACATGCATACCCATGTTTATAGCAGCACAATTCATAATAGCCAAACCTTAGAACCAAGTCTAAGTGTCCATCAATGGATAAGTGGGTACTTGTTGAATGTATACATGCATGTGGTATATATACATGCTGAAATTTTATTCAGCCATAAGGAAAAATGAAATTATGTCATTTGCAGGAAAATGGTTGGAACTTAAGAATATTATATTAAGTGAAATAAGCCAAACTCAGAAAGTCAAAAGTCATATGTTGAAACTAGATAGGAAAAAGGGAAAAAAAAGGGTGTGTGGATGGATCTCATGAAAATTGAAGGAAGATCAGTAGAGGAAAAGGACCCAGGGGAGGGAGTAAAGGGAGGGAAAAATACTGGGAAATGATACTGGCCAAACTGTATTGTTATATTGTATGCATGTATGAATATGTAACAACAAATCCAACCATTATGTAGAACTATAATGCACCAATAAAATATACAGAAAAAAGACATGTACACTTAAAAAAAAAAAAAAAGTCCTTAAGTTCACCTATACTGAAGGGGGTGGGGATTACAATAGGGTATGAATGCGAGGAGATGGAGATCACTGGGAACTAATGCAGAGGCTGCTTGTTGTTGTATAGCTAGATAAAGACGGAACCTTGTAAAGACAGAAATCCTAGATAGAATCAAGGATTATTACTTTGCCAATAAATGAATTTATACACAACAGAGTTGTAGCACTCAATATTTTAACCAGAAGAAGATTAAGACAAGTATTTGAATTTGAACTCAACCAATTCCTTATTTCCTTGTTAATGAGAGATTGTATCTGGCAAAAACAAACAAATTGGAGAAATTATTTAACAAATTGCCAGGATGTGAAAGAAAATAGACTAAAATGTTGAATTTGAGGTTGATAAGATGAAGGGGACTAGATGGTGCTGTAACTGCTTCTGGGAAGGGCCAATCCCTGGCTGTGGGATAGTATGCAAATGTCAGATCACCCTTGTGCTGCTGGAGGAAACCTAGCTAAGAACTTGTTAGCTAGGTAGATTAGCTAGAGATGAGCAGGAGTGGGAGCAGGGGGAGACAGGAGACAGGAGACAGGAGCAGCTGTAAAGGGCTCCTGATTGACAATTAATCAGGAGGACTCAAAACCCATCATATAATGCCACATGGACATAAATCCCCCCAACCTTTCTGTGGGTGGTGGTATGGGAAAAAATTCATCTTACTTAGGGGTCATTGAATGGGACAACCAATCTTCCTCCACATTCCACAGAAAGAGGGCTAGCATTCTCTCCAATAGATAGATGGGCTCATATCATGATCCCGAACTCTCTCGTGTCCGCCATCTGTTCGGAGGATCCAATCCACCATTTTATGACAGCAATGCTAGTCCAGAAAAGGCAAAACGACCCAAGGACACGGACGCTTATCCTTGGTTTTTATGCGCAGCAGGCGGATGACTTCCCCCAAGCGGGTAGCTACCGCAGTTCAGTCCCTAGAGGATCTGCTCACCCCTCTCTCCAGGGTGTATCTCACTGTCTCTCGCCTTTACTTCACCTTGCAATAAAACCTGCTGTAATGACCATCCCTGCCCTGCTGTGCTTCTGCTTCTGCATTGAGGTGACAGTCATAATGTTAGACATTACACGCGGAGGATCGGAGGACCCAGAAATGATCACAACGCGCCACAGTTAACCCTAAATC
The DNA here is from genome assembly GCF_048772815.1 of Callospermophilus lateralis. Classification (NCBI taxonomy): domain Eukaryota; kingdom Metazoa; phylum Chordata; class Mammalia; order Rodentia; family Sciuridae; genus Callospermophilus; species Callospermophilus lateralis. The sequence continues at coordinate 76,446,165 of NC_135310.1, read as the reverse complement.
TCTGGTAACAAAACCTCTCTATTTTTTGAAAAAAGGGCAAAAATGTTTGAGGATCACTCACTAGGTTCTGTAGTCTTCTTCCCAGACTCTCCTTGCAGAGCAATCTACTTGTCACTTGTTTTCTTTACTGCAAAAAGAATGGATGGGTTTTGCTAGTTTTGTGGCGCTCTGATACTTTAACATGGGGCATTAGTTTCACGTTAAACTTGTCATTTCCCTGAATATAGAGTAAATGATGTCACTTGACTGTCTTGTTTTACTATTTGTTTATTTAAAAAAGTCTGTTTTATTTATTTTTAAAATAGATGATAATGCTGACATAGGACAAAATTCAAAACCTTAAAAAAAAAAAATGGGGGTGAGGTAGGAAGATGGCCGCGAAGGGAGTGCAGTAACTCCGAGTACTGCGTCACTGTGAGGGAAAATGATGAGTTAGAACGGCTAAAAGCTATCTGGTTAGGAATTTCCAGCAAAATTGGGGTGCTCCAAAACCTAGTGGAAGGATTTTCATCGCACGAGGATCAGCTTCAGGGGCTCAAAAGCGAGCGATTTGTCCGTACGGAGCGCTTATTGTTCGGCAGATCGCCCTGCGGCTGGAGTCTGCGGAGCGCACTGGGAAACGACGGGCTGGTGGCGCAGAGATACAGCGATGCTGATTCTGCGGGCTCCTGCCAGCTAGGCATTTGCTGAGCTCGGAGCTGAATTCTGGGTTGGAGACGGGGAAGGAAACGGTCCAGTTCGGTTCTCCACACCGGTCAGACCACGGAGGAAGCCAGCGGCCACCATCTTGGAGAGCTGACGTCACCATCCTTGTTTTTGACTGATTGCAGCTCTTTCAGCTATAGAACAGGTAATTTCAGGATGACAATTGTCTGAGTCTCGCAGACAAATTGCTCAGACTTAGTGCTAAATAACACGCGGAAACTGCTTCTTGGAGCCTGCTCCTATCAGAACACGCACCGAGCCCGGAGCGGCGGAGCTCCGGCTACCGGAGCTGCTCTGGCCCAGGGCTATAGAACCCGCGGAAACTGCTTCTTGGAGCCTGCTCCTGTCGGAGCATGCACCAAGTCCGGAGAGGCCGAATTCTGGCTCCCGGAACTGCTCTGGCCCAGGGATAAAGAACCCGCGGAAACTGTCTCTCGGTCCGGGTCCTGCTGAATACTGTGAAGGCCAGAGGGGCGGAGCAGAGCCGCCGCCAGAGCCCGGAACAGGCCCAGCAACCTGCCGGCGTGGTGTCGCGTCGCCCCGGCTAGAGCAGGGGCCGAACAGAGCCGCCGCCAGAGCCCGGAACAGGCACAGCGACCCGCCGGCGTGGTGTCGCGTCGCTCCGGCTAGAGCAGGGGCCGAACAGAGCCGCCGCCAGAGCCCGGAACAGGCACAGCGACCCGCCGGCGTGGTGTCGCGTCGCTCCGGCTAGAGCAGGGGCCGAACAGAGCCGCCGCCAGAGCCCGGAACAGGCACAGCGACCCGCCGGCGTGGTGTCGCGTCGCTCCGGCTAGAGCAGGGGCCGAACAGAGCCGCCGCCAGAGCCCGGAACAGGCACAGCGACCCGCCGGCGTGGTGTCGCGTCGCTCCGGCTAGAGCAGGGGCCGAACAGAGCCGCCGCCAGAGCCCGGAACAGGCACAGCGACCCGCCGGCGTGGTGTCGCGTCGCTCTGGCTAGAGCAGGGGCCAAACAGAGCCGCCGCCGGGGCCCGGAGCAGGCCCAGTGACCCGCCGGCGTGGTGTCACGTCGCTCCGGCTGGAGCGGGGGCCGATCAGAGCCGCCACCTGCGCCCGGAACAGGTCCAGCGACCCGCCGGCGTGGTGTCGCGTCGCTCCGGCTAGAGCGTGGGCCGAACAGAGCCGCCGCCAGAGCCCGGAACAGGCCCAGCGACCCGCCGGCGTGGTGTCGCGTCGCTCCGGCTAGAGCGGGGGCCGAACAGAGCCGCCGCCTGCGCCCGGAGCAGGTCCAGAGACCCGCCGGCGTGGTGTCGCATCGCTCCGGCTCGAGCAGGGGCCGAACAGAGCCGCTGCCAGAGCCCGGAATAGGCCCAGCGATCCGCCGGCGTGGTTGTCAAGAATCCCCAACTGGAGTAGGGGGAAAGCAGATCCTCCACCCGCGTCCGCAAGGTAGGCAGGCCTGTGACAGTCTGGCAGAACAGCCCCAGCGGCCTGCCGGCGTGGTAGACACGTCACACCACTTGGGGGAGGGGCAGAGCAGAGCCGCTCCCCGAGCCTGGATCAGGCCCAGCGGCCCGCCAGCGTGGCAGTCACATCACTCCATTTGGAGTAGGGGCAGAGCAGAGCCGCAGCCCGCGCCCAGAACAGGCACAGCGACCTGCCGGGGTGGTAGTCATGACAACCCAATTGGAGAAGGGGCAGAGCAGAGCCGCCGCCCACGCCTGCAAGGTAGTCAGATCCGCGACTAACTGGTGGAACAGGCCCAGGGGTTCACGGACGTGGTGACGTGGTAGACACGTCACACCAATAGGAGGAAGGGCAGAGCAGAGCCGCTGCCCGCGCCTCCAAGGTAGGCAGACCTGCGACCGACCGGCAGAACAGTCCCAGCGGCCCACCAGCGTGGTAGACAGATCACCCCAATTGGAGGAGGAGCAGAGCTGCCGCCCGCCCCTGCAAGGGAGACTTTTCAACTATACAAGAGCAATATAAATATATAGGGGGAAAAATTTCAAAAACACAATAGTTTCACTAAGCAGAAAGAAACACGAGCAATATGAAAAGACAAGGAAAGAAAGGACCACAAGCAATGCAGGTCAACTCAACTTTAGAAGAGGTTATAGCTGCAGCAGATGGAATGTCAGATAAAGAATTCAGGATATACATGCTGCAAATGATCTGGAGTCTCAAGGAAGACATTAGACAGCAAAATCAGACAATGAAAGATCATTTCGACCACTTCGACAATGTATTACATAAACAAATCCAAGAAGCAAAAGATCAACTATACAGGGAGATAGAGGTAATAAAAAACAAACAAACAGAAATCCTAGAAATGCAGGAAGCAATAAACCAACTTAAAAACTCAATTGAGAATACTACCAGCAGAGTAGAACACTTAGAAGATAGAACATCAGACAATGAAGACAAAGTATTTCAACTTGAAAAGAACATAGATAGCTCAGCAAAACTGTTAAGAAACCATGAGCAGAACATCCAAGAAATATGGGATAATATAAAGAGACCAAACTTAAGAGTCATTGGGATACAGGAAGGTATAGAGGTCCAAACCAAAGGAATGAACCACCTATTCAATGAAATAATACGAGAAAACTTCCCAGACTTGAAGAATGAGACAGAATCCCAAATCCTAGAAGCATACAGGACGCCGAATGTGCAAAATCATAAGAGATCCACACCTAGACACATTATAATGAAGATGCCCAACATACAGAATAAGGAGAGAATTTTAAAAGCTACAAGAGAAAGGAAGCAGATTACATTTAGGGGTAAACCAATCAGGATAACAGCTGATCTTTCAACACAGACTCTGAAAGCTAGAAGATCCTGGAATCACATATTTCAAAAACTGAAAGAAAATGGGTTCCAACCAAGAATCATGTATCCAGCGAAATTAAGCTTCAGGATGGAAGATGAAATTAAAACCTTCCACGATAAACAAAAGTTAAAAGAATTTGCAGCTAGAAAACCATGTCTTCAAAACATCCTCGGCAAAACATTACAGGAAGAGGAAATGGAAAATAACAATGAATACCAACAGTGGGAGGTAGGACAGTAAAGGGGGGGAAAATAATCAAAAAAGGAAAACAAACCATGTTTAGTAACATAAATAAACAATTATGGCTGGAAGAACAACCCATATCTCAATAATAACCCTAAATGTTAATGGCTTAAACTCACCAATCAAGAGACACAGACTAGTAGAATGGATCACAAAACAAGACCCAACAATATGCTGCCTACAGGAGACGCATTTGATAGGAAAAGACATACATAGACTGAAGGTGAAAGGTTGGGAAAAATCATATCACTCATATGGACTTAGGAAACAAGCAGGAGTGTCCATACTCATATCAAATAAAATAGATTTCAAGCCAAAGTTAATCAAAAGGGATAAAGAGGGACACTACATACTGCTCAAGGGAACCATACACCAACAAGACATAACTATCATAAATATATATGCCCCAAACAATGGTGCAGCTATGTTCATCAAACAAACTCTTCTTAAGTTTAAGAGTCTAATAGACCAACATACAATAATCATGGGAGACTTCAACACACCTCTCTCACCACTAGACAGATCTTCCAAACAAAAGTTGAATAAGGAAACTATAGAACTCAATAACACAATTAATAACCTAGACTTAATTGATATATATAGAATATACCACCCAACATCAAGCAGTTACACTTTTTTCTCAGCAGCACATGGATCCTTCTCAAAAATAGATCATATATTATGTCACAGGGCAACTCTTAGACAATATAAAGGAGTGGAGATAATACCATGCATCTTATCTGATCATAATGGAATGAAACTGAAAATCAACGATAAAAGAAGGAAGGAAAAAACATGCATCACTTGGAGAATGAACAATTGGTTACTAAATGATCAATGGGTTATAGAAAACATCAAGGAGGAAATTAAAAAATTCTTAGAGATAAATGAAAGCACAGACACAACATATCGGAATCTATGGGACACATTAAAAGCAGTTCTAAGAGGAAAATTCATTGCTTGGAGTTCATTCCTTAAAAAAAGAAAAAACCAACAAATAAATGATCTCATACTCCATCTCAAAATCCTAGAAAAAGAAGAGCAAAACAACAGCAAAAGAAGTAGAAGGCAAGAAATTATTAAAATCAGAGCTGAAATTAATGAAATCGAAACAAAAGAAACAATTCAAAAGATTGACAAAACTAAAAGTTGGTTCTTTGAAAAAATAAATAAAATCGACAGACCCTTAACCATGCTAACGAAGAGAAGAAGAGAGAGAAATCAAATTACTAGCATACGGGATGAAAAAGGCAATATCACAACAGACACTTCAGAAATACAGAAGATAATCAGAAACTATTTTGAATCCTTATACTCCAATAAAATAGAAGATAGTGAAGGCATCGATAAATTTCTTAAGTCATATGATCTGCCCAGATTAAGGCAGGAGGATATAGACAACCTAAACAGACCAATATCAATTGAGGAAATAGAAGAAACCATCAAAAGACTACCAACTAAGAAAAGCCCAGGACCGGATGGGTATACAGCAGAGTTTTACAAAACCTTTAAAGAGGAACTAACACCAATACTTTTCAAGCTATTTCAGGAAATAGAAAAAGAGGGAGAACTTCCAAATTCTTTCTACGAGGCCAACATCACCCTGATTCCTAAACCAGACAAAGACACTTCAAAGAAAGAAAACTACAGACCAATATCTCTAATGAACCTAGATGCAAAAATCCTCAATAAAATTTTGGCAAATCGGATTCAAAAACATATCAAAAAAATTGTGCACCATGATCAAGTAGGATTCATCCCTGGGATGCAAGGCTGGTTCAATATACGGAAATCAATTAATGTTATTCACCACATCAATAGACTTAAAAATAAGAACCATATGATCATCTCGATAGATGCAGAAAAAGCATTCGACAAAGTACAGCATCCCTTTATGTTCAAAACGCTAGAAAAACTAGGGATAACAGGAACTTACCTCAACATTGTAAAAGCAATCTATGCTAAACCTCAGGCTAGCATCATTCTGAATGGAGAAAAATTGAAGGCATTCCCTCTAAAATCTGGAACAAGACAGGGATGCCCTCTCTCACCACTTCTGTTCAACATAGTTATCGAATCACTGGCCAGAGCAATTAGACAGACGAAAGAAATTAAAGGCATAAAAATAGGAAAAGAAGAACTTAAATTATCACTATTTGCAGATGACATGATTCTATACCTAGCAGACCCAAAAGGGTCTACAAAGAAACTATTAGAGCTAATAAATGAATTCAGTAAAGTGGCAGGATATAAAATCAACACACATAAATCAAAGGCATTCCTGTATATCAGCGACAAATCCTCTGAAATGGAAATGAGGACAACCACTCCATTCACAATATCCCCCCAAAAAATAAAATACTTAGGAATCAACCTAACAAAAGAGGTGAAAGACTTATACAATGAAAACTACAGAACCCTAAAGAGAGAAATAGAAGAGGATCTTAGAAGATGGAAAAATATACCCTGTTCATGGATAGGCAGAACTAACATCATCAAAATGACAATATTACCAAAAGTTCTCTATAGGTTTAATGCAATACCAATCAAAATCCCAATGGCATTTCTTATAGAAATAGAGAAAGTAATCATGAAATTCATATGGAAAAATAAAAGACCCAGAATAGCAAAAACAATGCTAAGCAGGAAGGGTGAATCAGGCGGTATAGCGATACCAGACTTCAAACTATACTACAGAGCAATAGTAACAAAAACAGCATGGTACTGGTACCAAAACAGGCGGGTGGACCAATGGTACAGAATAGAGGACACAGAAACCAACCCACAAAACTACAACTATCCTATATTTGATAAAGGGGCTAAAAGCATGCAATGGAGGAAGGATAGCATCTTCAACAAATGGTGCTGGGAAAACTGGAAATCCATATGCAACAAAATGAAACTGAATCCCTTTCTCTCGCCATGCACTAAAGTTAACTCAAAATGGATCAAGGAGCTTGATATCAAATCAGAGACACGGCATCTGATAGAAGAAAAAGTCGGCTACGATCTACATACTGTGGGGTCGGGCTCCAAATTCCTCAATAGGACACCCATAGCACAACAGTTAATAACTAGAATCAACAAATGGGACTTACTCAAACTAAAAAGTTTTTTCTCAGCAAAAGAAACAACAAGAGAGGTAAATAGGGAGCCTACATCCTGGGAACAAATCTTTACTCCTCACACTTCAGATAGAGCCCTAATATCCAGAGTATACAAAGAACTCAAAAAATTAGACAACAAGATAACAAATAACCCAATCAACAAATGGGCCAAAGACATGAACAGACACTTCTCAGAGGAGGACATACAATCAATCAACAAGTACATGAAAAAATGCTCACCATCCCTAGCAGTCAGAGAAATGCAAATCAAAACCACCCTAAGATACCATCTCACTCCAGTAAGATTGGCAGCCATTAGGAAGTCAAACAACAACAAGTGCTGGCGAGGATGTGGGGAAAAGGGTACACTTATTCATTGTTGGTGGGACTGCAAATTGGTGCAGCCAATCTGGAAAGCAGTATGGAGATTTCTTGGAAAGTTGGTAATGGAACCACCATTTGACCCAGCTATTCCCCTTCTCGGTCTATTCCCTAAAGACCTAAATAGAGCATGCTACAGGGACACTGCTACATCGATGTTCATAGCAGCACAATTCACAATAGCAAGACTGTGGAACCAACCTAGATGCCCTTCAATAGACGAATGGATAAAAAAAATGTGGCATTTATACACAATGGAATATTACTCTGCATTAAGAAATGACAAAATCATAGAATTTGGAGGGAAATGGATGGCATTAGAGCAGATTATGCTGAGTGAAGCCAGCCAATCCCTAAAAAACAAATGCCAAATGTCTTCTTTGATATAAGGAGAGTAACTAAGAACAGAGTAGGGACGAAGAGCATGAGAAGAAGATTAACATTAAACAGGGAGGAGAGGTGGGAGGGAAAGGGAGGGAGAAGGGAAATTGCATGGAAATGGAAGGAGACCCTCAGGGTTATACAAAATTACATACAAGAGGTAACGAGGGGAAAGGGAAAAATAATACAAGGGGGAGATATGAACTGCAGTAGAGTGGGTAGAGAGAGAAGAGGGGAGGGGAGGGGAGGGGAGGGGGGTAGTAACGGATAGGAAAGGCAGCAGAATACAACAGACCCTAGTATGGCAATATATAAATCAATGGAAGTGTAACTGATGTGATTCTGCAATTTGTAAACGGAGTAAAAATGGGAGTTCATAACCCACTTGAATCAAAGTGTGAAATATGATATATCAAGAACTATGTAATGTTTTGAACAACCAACAATAAAAAAAAAAAGATTAAAAAAAAAATAAATAAACAAACAAACAAAAAAAAAGAATAGTTAATGGTCAGGAATCAGAAATAATGAAACTCAATTGAAATTTTGTTAAAATGCAGACACCACAGGTGGAGACTAACTGATAGAAATATTAATGAATATCATCATGACCTATTTGAAAGTAAAAGATATGGAAAAAGCCAGGACTAAAGGTTTTTACAAAGATAAAGACACTGGTAGAAGAAGAAAAATCACCTGTGGCTCATCTGTGGGAACACCTCCAGCCATCTCTTTTGTTCTATATGTGGGGAAACAGGAAGGTGTGTTAGAACTCTCATGGTAATTGTAGGAAGGGGATATCCTTGGTGCTATTTTTAATGCCCTTTTACATAGATTTTTTTTTAAATCAATGATTTTAGTGTTATTTTCAATGTCTGTTTTTGTCTGATTTTGTTTCGAGCTGTACCCAGAACTGTATATAAACTCTTAAACTAGCACACTAAAACATATTTTTCTGCTATCTGACTCCTTCATGCATGGTAGGAGTTCTTTCTTTTTTCACTCAAGTATATTCTTCTCATTTTACTCTTTACTTTAAAAAAAAAAAAAAAAATGGAATCTAAAAATCTCCTTCCCAATCATCTCTCTCATTTCCTTAGTCTTTTCCCAGTTTATTCATGTTTAGCATATCCTCCTTGAACTACTATATGCACACATAAACATTACATATATCAATACTTCTTGGCCTTCTTATCAAATCAGCACAAAAGTGCCTCCTCATTCTTAACTAATGCCCAATATTTCATTGTATACGTGTACAATAATTGATTCATTCTGTTCTCTGTCAATAGAATTTAGGTTCCTACTTCTTTGCTTCTTAAGAATTTTACAATAGACTTGTTCTTAAATTTTTTTTAAAATTAAATATTATTAGTCTGATAATTCAAAGAGAACATCTAAGGGTATTACAGTATTTAAGGGTCATTATTGTTTTTTTTCTTCTTCTTCTTTTGTTGTCCTGGGGCTTGAACCCAGACTCACTAGTGCTAGGTAAGTGCTGTACACTGAATTAAATCCCCAGCCCTTTTAAGGGTCCTTAGAAGGATAATATTGATTATATTTCTTTCTTTCTTTGATAGTATTGATTATCAATCAAAGTACAGTATTATAGATGTGGGAAACTGTAAATATTAACCTGAGCTTTCAGTGACCTTAAGATATACCTTATTTGTCATTTCTTTCACTGTTTGATTTTGAAAAATATCAGTCATAAAAAAGTTGAAAAAAATAATACTATAAATATCCATGTACCTACTACCTAGATTCACAATTTATTAATGTTTTGCCACATTTTCCTTTTTTTAATCCACAGAAAATCTCCACAGATCAACTTGTGTACATGTGCCTTATCTCACTTTTCCAAAACAAAAACAAAATAGTTAAACTGCAGAGGGAGAGAAAATTTCAACTATTTGAAGTTTCTACTTGTTCTTATTCTGGGGCCGGGGGAGGAATATATCCCCCAGGGATTGAACCCAGGAGCCCCTAACCACTAAGCCACATCCCCTACCCTTTTTATATTTTATTTTGAGACAGGCCTTGTTAAGTTACTGAGGCTGTCCTTGAACTTGCAATCCTCCTGCCTCAGCCTCATTAGTTGTAGGGATTACAGATGTGTGCCACCGCAATGGCTATCTTTTAATATTCTAAATAGGGCACTGTGAGGCTCCTTGATGCCTCATTGTCATACTTTTAAAACATCCTAAATTACGTAGATTTTTTTTATATATAACAGAGAGAACAAACCTCATTTTTCCTAATGGAGAGGATTATTCACAAGGAAGGGCCATTAACTAGCCCCAGTAAGGACACCTTCAGACCCTGGCAGATGGATTCAAAACTGATTAGCTGGGTGTAAAAAAAATCAATAGGAAATGCATTATGCAAATATGAACCATCCCAAGTTTCCCTGCCTGGCAGAGATAAAGTCAAATTCTTGGCAGAGATGAGAGGAAGGTGGAAACAGATTAGAGATTCACTTGAATTTTATTCTTATATTAGTCTTCCTTGTCATTAATATCAGGCCTCTAAACAAATTGTTAATATTTTATAAATATGACTTTTAAAAGTCTGACATATTACACACACACACACCCATATATGAAGGCAACATAATAAGCAGAGTTTAATTATAAACTGAATAGAATCAATATTTTGTGAGAAGCTATATAGTTTATTGAAGTTCCTACAGATGCATGAGAATATTTCAAAATCTAGATTAATTTTCTTGATTGGTTTTGAACAGCTTCATTTTATAACATTAAAGTGAGACTGGAGTGATCTGTGGTGGTTTTGTAATGTGTGGAGGAGGCTGAACTACATTTCCATTCCTGTCTATTTCTGGTTAGGCCACAAGAGTGGTTTTCGTGCAAGATCAGTAGGGTAGAAGTGAGGCAGTAAACATTTTGTAGCTTATGCCCGTTACTGCTTATTTGCTATTTGCTAATTCACATTGTTGATGGGAGGTATCACACCAGCCTGCAACTGCTTCTCCTTTTCCCATTCTACTTCAGTTTCTCTGACTCCTAGGTTAGGTATGGGATTAGCTCTGTGACTAAAGTTCAATATTTCTGTAGGATGCCCATGCCACCACTGCCAGAGGCAGCAAGAAGAGACATGGGTTTCAGTTGGTCCTTCTGGGGAACTTACTTATGCTTGTGAGTTCCAGGTGTTCCCTCCACTGTACATTCCTTTTCCCTTCCTGACTCCCTACTCTGGACCTTCAGCTCCAGGATCAGATTTGGAAGACATCAGCTTTATAGAGAACACCTACACAATCCCTGTATGAAATCCAATCATACATATAAGTGGTTCTCGATGGAGGATGACTTTGATCTCCAGGACTGTTTGGCAATTTTGGAGACATTTTTGACTATCATGACCAGGGGCAGGATAGAGAGGTACATGGGGAGTAGGTATAAGGGTTGCTACTGACATCTAGTGGACAGATATTCACTGTATGGCTAAAATCCTACATTGCACAGGTAGCATCTTTCCCCCAACACAAAATTATCTGGTCCAGAATGTAATTTCAGAGATTGAGAAACCGACAGGGTTTTGGATTGGATAATTCTTTGTTTAAGGGGTAGGGGAGGAGTGTGGCTATGAGTGAACTATGATTGATACTATTTTTTTTTTTTTAGTATGGGGATTGAACCCAGGGGTGCTTAACCACTGGGCCACATCCCCAGCCCTTATTTTTGTATTTTATTTAGAGACAGGGTCGTGCTGAGTTGCTAAATGCCTCTACAAGTTGCTGAGGCTGGCTTTGAACTCCCAGTCCTCCTGCCTCAGCCTCCTAAATCATTGGAATTACAGGCATGCCACACCATATCTGGCTCTTTTTTTTTTTTTTTTTTTGGTTCTGGGTATTGAACTCAGGGCCTTGTTCATTCAGGGCAATCACTCTACCAATTGAGCTGTATCAGATACTAATCTTTTAAAATATAAAAAATATTTTACCAATTTTCTTCTTGTCAGCAAAATTATATTTGTATCAAAGACCAAAAAGAGCAAAACTTTTGATGAACACACATAACTATCAATTATGACATTTGCAACTATAGAGCATGCTCATTTCATAAGTTTTTTTTGCAAAATGACATACTATATTGTAAAAAGTCACAAAAGTTCTCCATCAAAATGTTTTTTAAATTAATAGCATTTTTCATAGCAGTTTTGGGTTCATGGAAAAATTGAGCAGAATGTACAGAGTTCCCATATTTTTTACCCCCTCACACTCCCCTGTCTCCTCCTCTGCCCAAGTTACCATTACATTAACATCTTCCATTAGTGTGCTACATTTGTTACAGTTGGCAAGCCAATAATGATGCACTATTAACTAAAGTTCATAATTTACATTAGGATTCACTCTTTGTATTAGTTTATTCAGGCTGCCATAACAAAATGCCAAAGATTGGATGACTTAAATAACAGAAATATGCTTGTTCACAGCTCTGGAGGTGAGAAGTCCCAGATCAAGATTTGGCAGGGTAGGTTTCTAGTGAGTTTTCTCTGTACTTGAGGATAGAGTCAGGGAGGGAGAAGTGAGGGAGTGGGATGGGGAAAGAGTGAAAGTGAGTGTGCTCTAGTGTCTTTTCCCATAAGAACAATAAGGTTGTTAATCCTGTCATATCAAAGCCTACCTTTATGACCTCATTTAACCTAATTACCTCCTTAAAGGCTTTACTTTCAAATAGTCACATTGAGGGTTAGGGCTTTGCTGTTGGTTGAGTGTGTTTCCCAAAGATTTATGTGTTGGAAATTAAATTCTAAATTCACATGTTAGTGGTATTGGAGGTGAAAACTTTGAGAGGTAGTTAGGATTAGATAAGGTCACAAGGGTGGGACCTCTTTGATGTTATTAGAGGACTTATGAAAACAGGAAGAGAGATCCAAGGTAGCATGCTTGCTCAGTTTCATCATATGGTGCCGTTTGCCATATTATAATTCAGCAGCAAGATCCTCATCAGATGTTAAGCAGATGTTGATGTTATGCTCTTGTACTTCCCAATCTCCAGAACCATGAGATAAATAGACTTCTTAAGTTATCCAGTCTGAGGTATTTTGTTACAGTAACAGAAAACTACTAGGATAGACCTCATGTGTGAATTCAATCTATAGCATTATAGTATGGTTCTGTGAGTTTTGACAAATGACCAAGATTATGTATCTGCTATTATAATATCATACAGAATAGTTTCAATGCCTAAAAAACTGTGTTTCACCTATTCATCTTTTCCCCCAAATCTCTCACACCACTCATCTTTTTACTGTCAAAATAGGAAGAGCTGAAATCTTCACAACATTGAGTGTTCTTAGTCATAAAAATGGGACTCCATTTATCTAGATGTTCTTTGACTTTATTCATCAGAATTTTTTATTCTCCTCATGTGGATCTTGTGCATATTTTGTTAGATTTATACTTGAGCATTTCTTTTTTTTAGGTGCAAATAGAAATGATTTTAAAAAAACTTTCAAATTCCAGTTTTTTTTATTGCAGGTGAGTAGGAAAACAAATGACTTTTATTAGTATTTCTTTAGGACAGGCAATTGTTAAGAAGAACATAGTGCTCAGGGCTTTACTCCTTCCTCTGCAGAAACATGTGGGGAATTTTCTTTCAGTACTCAAGGTGGTAGTTTGCCCAGTGATCTCAATTTTCTGGTGGACCTAAGTAGAGTTATTTATTTTCAGTTTGAATTCCAGAGTGTCAAAATTCAGTTGACTTTCAGTTGTTAAGTTCCCTTCTAGATGTGATATATGAGTTACAGTTTCCAAGCCATTTACACGTCAGACTAAACATGACTTACTCTAAACAAGACTTACTCTACTTTTTTTAGATTTAAAAAATTTTAAATATATTTTTATTGGTGAATTATAATTATGCATCATGTTAGTCTTCACTGCCTTACACCATTTTATAAAATATTGGTCACCATGCAATCTAGCACCCATGCTCCTTGGTTCTTACCCAGAATTCTGTCTAGTAGAAGTCATGCAATATGTAGCCTTTTCAGACTGCATTTTTTCACTTAACAATATGCATTTAAATTTCCTCCATACCTTTTTATGGTTTTGTAACTCATTTCTTTGTATTGCTCAGTAGTATTCCATTATGCGAATGAGCCACAGTTTGTTTATTCATTCATTTGTCAAAGGGCATTGTGATTGCTTTTAAGTTTTGGAAATTATGATTAAAACTGCTATAAATATTTGTGTGCAGTTTTGTTTTTGGTGTGTACATGAATCTCCACTTAAGAGAATATGAACAAGATGAGAAAATTATCTCAGTGAAGAAAAGGTATGTTACCAAGTTACCATGTTGCATCCAAAGTGACCAAGCTACAGAAAGCCTGAAACTCTTGTTTTTGTCCACAACCCTGAAAGTCTCAAATCTGTCATGGCAAGACCTGTATCTTATTTAGCTCTGTATCCCAACACATGGAAAGATACTCAATAAATATTTGTTAAAAATATGTATAATTCAAGAGGTCCAATGCTTCTAGACTTTCCTATGTGCTCCTGCCTGCCTTTTTCCAGAGTCCTTTGGTCCAGATCCCAAGACTGCTTTTCTGCTGACTTTGTCAATTTTCCTTCTGTTTGATTTGTCTGGAGATCTGTCCTGAATCTCTGCTCAATTGGACTGTTTCTAACCTTGGAAGATCCTAGCTCCAGTTTGCCCCTCACCAAGCTTATTCTTAGTGGCCCTCCAGAGTATTTAAATACCACAGGTAAACTGTAGAGAGCCTGACTTGGGATGGGTATCATGTAATGCTAACATTTCCTACTACCAAAGCTTTGTTATTTCCTGGGGTTTTAAATGCCCCTGGATTCTTGTCTATTGGCTGGAATAATCCAGTTCTGCTGCTTTTGGTGGTAGAAACACTCCAGATCTTTTGTAGGGCCCACAAGTGTAGGGCCCACCAGTGTAACCAGGTCAGGTTGTGTGCCTCTATTCTTTTGTCTCCATCCCTACTATTTTTTTTTTTAATATTAGAACTTTATAGTTATACATAGTAGTTGGGTTCATTTTGACAAAATCATACTTGTATGGAATTTTATTTCAGTCCCCATTCCTCCCTTTTTTTTCACCCCTCTTCCCTCCCCCATTCTCTTTGCTCTACTCTATGGATCTTCCTTTCACTCCTTCATCTATTTATCTATCTATCTAATCTATCGATACCAGGGGATTGAACTCAGGGGCACCAGGCCATTGAACCACATCCCCAGTTTGTATTTTTATTTAGAGACAAGGTCTCACTGAGTTCCTTAGCACTTTGCTTTTGCTGAGGCTGGCTTTGAACTCATGATCCTCCTGCCTCCGCCTCCTGAGCTGCTGGATTACAGGCATGTGCCACTGTAGCCGGCTTCCTTATTTATTTTTGATTGGTACTTTCTATAGACATAAAGGTGGAATTCCCTTGGGTACATTTATTTTTGCATATAACATGATTTAATTCCATATTTTCTCCCTTTTTCTATCCTTCCTCCTCTCTCATTTTCCACCTTCTACTTTACTGATATTCTCTCTATATTTATGATATATGATCCCCAACTTTCTTTTTCTTTTTTTTTTACACAATATCTTTATTTATTTATTTATTTATTTATTTATTTATTTATTTATTTATTTATGTGGTGCTGAGGATCGAACCCAGGGTCTTGCACATGTGAGACGAGTGCTCTACCACTGAGCCACAAGCCCAGCCCTCTTTATCCTTTTTAGTTTTAGCTTCCACAAATGAAAGAAAACATTCGGCCCTTGATTTTTTGCCTCTGCCTCTGGTGGACATTTTTGTCTTGTTCCTGATTTCAGAGGAGATGCTTTTAGTATTTTTCAGTCAGCATGCTGTATATCACTTAGTATGATATTCTCCATTTCCATCCTTTACTGGCAAATGCCATCATTTCATTTTTTTATGACTGAGTAAAATTCTACTGTGCATATATACCATATATTCTTGATCCATTCATCTACCGACAAGCATCTGGGCTGATTCGATAATTTGGCTATTGTGAATTGTGTTGATACAAATATTGAAGTGGCTGTTTGCTATAGTATGCTAATTTTAGTTCTTTTGGATAAATAAGGGTGGGATAGCTGGTTTAAATGGTGGTTCCATTTCTAGTTTTTTGAGGACTCTTCATAGTGTTTTCCAGAGGGTTATACTAATTTGCACTACCACCAACAATGTATTGATGTGCATGTACATCAATCAGCATTTATTATTTGTATTTTTAATAATTGCCATTCTAACTGGATAATTACCATACTGACTGGAGTGAGATGAAATCTTACTGTATTTTTGATTTGTGTTTTCCTGATGGCTAGAGATGTTGAACACATTTTTCATATATTTGTTGACCATTAATGTTTTGATTTTGAGAAATCTGTTTAGTATTTTTGTCCATTTATTGATTGGATTATTTGTTTTTTGGCACTGAGTTTTTTAAGTTATATTATGAATGTTAATCCCCTGTCAGAGGAGTAGCTGGCAAAGTTTCTTTTTCCCATTCTGTAGGCTTTCTCTTCATGCTCTTAATCATTTCCTTTGCTGTGCAGAAACTTTTTAATTTAATGATGTTCCATTTATTAATTATTGGTTTTATCTTTTGAGTTTTAGGGGTCTTATTGAGGAAGTTGGTGCCTGTACCAGTATGATGGAGTGTTGAACCCTATGTTTTCTTCTAGCAGTTGCAAGGTTCTGGTCTAATTCCTAAGTCCCTGTTCCATTTTGATTTGACTTTTGTGCAGAGTGAGAGAGGGATCTACTTTCATTTTATATATGGATATTCATTTTTTTCCAGCATCATTTGTTAAAAAGGCTTTTTTTCCTCCAACATATATTTTGGGCACCTCCTTCAAGTTCAGATGATCATAAGTATAGGGATTTGTCTCTGTGCCTTCTATTCTATTTCATTGGTTTTCATGTCTATTTTGATGTCAGTACCATGCTGTTTTTGTTACTATAGCTCTGAAGTATAATTTGAGATCAGGAATTGTGATGCCTTTTGCATCACTCTTTGCTTAGAATTGCTTTGGCCATTCTGGGACTCTTGTTCTTCCAAATTAATTTGGGGGCTTTTTTTTTTTGTTGTTGTTTAGATCTGTGAAGAATGCCATTAGCATTTTGATAGGGATTTTGAATCTGTATATTGCTTTTGGTAGTATGGCTATTTTGACTATATTAATTCTGCTTATTCAAGAATATAGGAAGTATTTCTATCTTTTAAGGTCTTCTTCAATTTATTTCTTTAGTGTTATATAGTTTTCATTATAGAGGACTTTTACCTCCTTGGTTAGATTAATTCCTAGAAATTCTTTTTTTTTTTGAGTTTATTATGAAAAGGATGGTTTTCCTGATTTCTTTCTCAGCAAAATCACTGTTGGAGCATAGGAAAGTTATCGATTTATGAGTGTTCATCTTGTATCCTGCTACTTTGCTGCTTTCATTTATGAATTCTGGAAGTTTTCTGGTAGAATTTTTTGGGTCTTTTAGATATAGGATCATGTCATCAGCAAAGAGATATAGTTTGATTTCTTCATTTCCTCATTGTTTCCCTTTAATTTCCTTCTCTTGCCTGATTGCTCTTGCTAGAATTTCAAGAACTATATTGAATAAGAGTGGGGAGAGTGGACATTTTTGTCTTGTTTCTGATTTCAGAGAAGATGCTTTTAGTATTTTTCAGTCAGTATGCTGTTAGCTTGTCATATATAGCCTATATAAAATTGAGATAAGTTCCTTCTATCCTTAATTTCACCAGTGTTTTACCATGAATGATTGTTGGATTTTATTAAAAGCCTTTTCTGTATTTATTGAGATGATAATATGATTTAATTATATTTGTGTCATGAATTACATTTATTGATTTGTGTATGTTGAACCAACCTAGTGTCTCTGGGATGAAGCCCACTGGATTATGGTGTATTATCTTCTGGATTCTACTCCAGACTTTAAAGCATCCTCTGCTCCAGCCTTTTCTTAGTGGGGGTGGTCCTTTTATGCTGATAACTTATCAGACCTCAGGAATTTATTAAACTTTTTATTCTGGAGTAATTTCATGTTTATGGAAAGTTGCTATATTAGTTTCCTGAGACCACTACAGCAAATTACCTTAAACTTGGTGGCTTAAAACAACATAACTTTATTGTCTTACAGTTCTGGAGGCTAGTGTCCTAAATCAAGGTGCTAGCAGTGTTGTGCTCCTTCCAAAGGTCTAGGGGAGAATCTTTCTTTGCTTCTTCTAACGTCTAGTGTTCCTCAGCTTTTGACAGCATAACTCCAGTCTGCTTCTGACTTTACATAGCTGCTGTCTAGTTTGTTTTTACAAAATATCTTAGATTGGATAATTTATAAACAAAAGAAATGTGTTTTCACAGATCTGGAGGTTGGGGAATTTACGATTAAAGTGTCAGGAGATTTGGAGTCTGGTAAGAGTCTGTTCCTCATAGATGGAGTCTTTTTACTTCATCTGCATATGGTGGGAGGAGCAAACAAATTTCCTTGGGTTTCTGGGAGAAGGGCAATAATCTCATTCAAGAGGGTTCTGCCCTTATGCCACAATTAAAGGCCTTATCTCTTAATAATTTCACATTGGGGTTAGGTTTCAACCTATGAATTTGGTGGGGGAACACAAACATTCAAACCATGGCAGCTTTCTTCTTTTTTTTTGTTTCTCTGTGTTCTTTCCTATTCTAAGAATGCCAGTCATTGGATTTAGAGAGCATCCTAACTTCAAGATGTTCTCATTCAATATCTTTAATTTAATTACATCTTCAAAAACTCCAAATAAGTTTATGTTCTGAGGTTCTGGATGGGTATGAAATTTTAGAGGACTTTATTCAAGCCACTAATTCACTATTTTGCAAAGAATAGAGGGAGTACCTGTATACCCTTTGACTTCACATCTGCTATTACCCATGTCCTGTATGAGCAAGGGAACGGGTTTCCCTCTGGAGGGATGGGCTGACTGAGAAATAAAAGCTAAGAAAAGTAGTACTATGAAGGACTGGGGTTGTAGCTCAGTGACAGAGTGCTTGCCTCATATGTGTGAGCCCCTGGGTTTGATCCTCAGCACCACATATAAATAAACAAATAAAATAAAGGTATTGTGTCCATCTACAACTAAAAAATATTTTTAAAAAGTAGTACTGTGAAATAACCACAGAACACAGAAAAATAGTTTCAAATGGGGGCAGCAATAGGCAAAGCTGATTAGATGGGTCAAGCTTCTAACAAAGAAAGGAACCAGCGGTTGCTTTATTTATATTGAAATACATCAAAGATTTTGATAGAAAGTTCTTCACCAAAACAGGATAAAGGTGGGGGCAGGTAGGCTGCTCAGTTCCTAACGAGTCATGCCCATCTCTGGTGCTGTATGTGACCTTTTGGCAGAGCAGAGGGCTCGATCTTGATAGCAGGGATTGCTGCTCTTAGTTCCCAATTACCAGATCTACGCCCTCACTGGCTTCAGTGCTGAGAAGGTCCTCACGTATTTCTTGGGTGGCTGAAGTGGAGTCTACTCAATCCAGGCAGACCAATTACATTTCAATGCTGCAGTTGCCCATGCCCAGGTGACGTCTCTGGTGTTCAGTAATTTCAGGCACCTCACAGAGCAATTTCTCTCTGAGGTCCCAGTACATCAGAGATGTGATGGTACAACAGGTTCCTGCTTTTGCTTTGTGAAGAATTTGAAAACAGGGCTAGGATGTGGCTCAGGTGGTGGTGCGCTCACCTGGCATGCGTGCGGCCCGGGGTTCGATCCTCAGCACCACATACAAACAAAGATGTTGTGTCTGCCAATAACTAAAAAATAAATATTAAACTTCTCTCTCTCTCTCTCTCTCTCTCTCTCCATCTCTCACTCTCTAAAAAAAAAAAAAAAAGAATTTGAAAACACTCTTCTCATTCTTATTTCTTTGGATCTGTCCCAGATGTTGGTACTGGGACAACGGCTTATTTATTTATTTATCTGGTTAAACTTGTTATTTTGAGATAGTTTAGAGTCACATGCAGTTGAAATATATGGTAGAGGAAGATCCTGTTTACCTGTTCCCCAGTCAACCCCAAAGGCAACTTCTTGTAAAGCTATTAGTATAATATCACAACCACAAAATGAACATTGATATAATTCACCCATCCTGTTAGTCAGCTTTTTATTATTGTGATGAATATCTGAGAAAAACAACTCAGAAGAAGAAAGATTTATTTTGTCTCATGGTTTCAGAGGTTTTAGTCGGATTGGTAGTCTCTATTGCTTTGGGCCTGAGATAAGGCTGTATATTGAGGTAGGAGGGCATCTTGGTGAAGGGAAGGGCTTAAATCATGGAAACCAGGACATAGAGAAGAAAGAGGAGGAGAAGGAGAAGAAGAAGAAGAAAAAGAAGGAGAAGAAGAAGAAGAAAAAGAAGGAGAAGGAGGAGAGGAGGAGGAGCAGAGGGAGGAAGGGAAGGGGAGAAGAAGGAAAAGGAAAGAAGAAAAAATAAAAGGAGGATGAGGAGGAGGAGAAGGGAACTGAGATAAGAAATACCATTATACCCCTTTCTGGGCATGCTTTCAGGGACCTGTTTCCCCCAATCATGCCCCATGCATACAACTACCAGTATAGCTATCAATAGATTAATCTACTAATGAGGTCAGAATCCTCATG
Source organism: Callospermophilus lateralis (assembly GCF_048772815.1). NCBI lineage: Eukaryota > Metazoa > Chordata > Mammalia > Rodentia > Sciuridae > Callospermophilus > Callospermophilus lateralis. Next base: position 76,425,902 of record NC_135310.1, on the reverse strand, counting down.
ATCCAATCACTTCCCCAAACTCTCAACTTTGCACATTGCTGCATTGGAGACCAAGCCTTCAACACATGAACCTTTGGGGGACATTCCAGTCTAAACCATAACACACATATTATTCAGATTTCATCAGATTTTCTTATACTCATTTGTGTGTGTGTGTGTGTGTGTGTGTGTGTGTGTCTGTCTGTCTGTCTGTCTGGTCTATCTGGGTATTTAGTTCTATGTAAGAAATTTCCTTTTTTAATCCCTGAATGTGCTAAATGCTCATTACCCATCTTCTTCTATAATAGAGTATGAGAGTTCATCAAAAACCACTTGAAAATCCATTAAAAAAGACCTATACTTAGAAACACAAATCAGCCTGCCTGTCTTTCCTGCAAATAGAAGGTGCCTGACTTCAGAGTCAGGATTTTGACTCCTGATCCTGAATAGGCTGATGAAATGTCTTCCATTCATTTCTGAAGAATTGGTTCTATTAAGGGGATGATTTCAAACAAACATAAGTCAAACTTTTTATAAGTTACTTTACTTAAGACATGAGCTTTGAATTCAGAGAGATGTTTGAATTCTGGTTCTGCCATTTACTAGAAGTGAAACTTAAGAATATCACGAATGTTTGAGAAAGGCTGGCAGGTGTCAGATCAAGTGTTTGGCTCATAATTTAAAACTAAAGGGGTAGTGCTGGATTATTTTAATTGGGGGAATGATACAACAGATTTGCATTTTAGAGAGATCTGGAGTGGCTCATTACCATTTTTGGGTTAACAGCTTATTTGAGGAAAACCATGAATATTTTTTTTCTATAAAATGCATATGTATGATAACACAACTTTAAATACAATTTTGGTAAGTTTCTGAAGACCGTGGACTTGAGTCTGCTAAATATGGGGTAGAGGAATTTTTTCTTTTCTTATGGGAGGTAAGATGAGTTGAAAGACTTGAACATATCATATGCTGAAGGAATACAGCCAGTATTCGAGAGAGGTAGGAGATGTAGTAGAGAATTAGAAAACTATCCCACCCCTTCTTCCTTTTCCCTGAGGAGGCAGGATGGACTCCATCTCCAGAACAAAGGAGATGTAATAATCTCATGGCTAACGGGAAGATACTTCTAGTAAATTGAGAAAGAAGGAAGAGTAGGTCTAAACTTCATTAAGATACTTCCAATCTGTCACATTGATAGGTCAAAAACCTTGGAGATGTTCTTGAGTTCCTTCTTTCTCTCACTCTTTGCATCTAATTGTTGGTAAGTTCTCAGGTGTGCCTCTAGAATACATTTTGAAACTGACCATTTCTTTCCTCCTCTATCTTTAGCAACTTTCACATAGACCAAGTCAGAGAGTTGGTTTCCTGTTTCAGTCTTGCCTGCACACAGTCTTGCAAGATAAATTGGAAGTGTTAATTAAAATATGTAAACCAGATCCTATCACTCCCCAGCTTAAATCTTCCACCAGCTCCTGATTACACTTTGAGTAAAATCCCAAATCTCCATGGCCTCTGTGACTTTGCCCCTGCCCACCTCTGTCTTCATTCCCACCATTGTTCCTTACTATGGTCCAGCCACATTGGCTCTCTTGATTTCTCAAGCAAGCCAAGCTTCTTCATTCTGTCTTGGAGACTCCACACTTGTGATTCTCTCTTCCTGTATCCCAGATCTTTGCAACTGCATTTTTCATGTATCCACTTTCTGTCCCACTTTGTGTCTATTTAAAATAGAAACAAAACTACCAAGATAACTCTTTAATTACCCTTTAATTTTATTTTTTTCACAGTATTCATCTCTAAGCTCCCAAAGAGCCAAGAATCATGTCTGTCTTACGATAGTGTCCTCAGCACCAATAACTCTGTCTGGCCGGTAATTGGTGCTCAAGAAATATGTTTAGTGAATTCATGAATCAAGTAAAATCTCTTCTCTTTGGGAGAGAGAGAGAGAGAGAGAGAGAGAGAGAGAGAGAGAGAGAGAGATAGATATTATGTATGTAAATAACTATAGTGCAAGACAGAGGGTGGTCCAAGTTCGCAGGAAATGTTGATGTAAAATGCTATAAGAGTTCATAAATTAGTAGTGTATGGTGAGATCAAGTAAGTCTTAAAGGAGAATGTCAAATCTGAGATGGGTTTATACAAAGGGAGAGCTTGAGACATGGAGAGGAAAAGGTATCTAAGTAATGAGATATTCTAAGTAAAGATCTAGAGATAGAAAGCTTATTGTGCATAGGAAGAAGAGGAAGTTGTTTTGACTGAAGGATCAGGAAAAAGTAAGTGCAGGAAAACAAGATTGCGATTTCTGTTAGGTCCAGTCTATGGAGTGCTTGTATGATAGACTGGGGAACATAATGTTCATTCTGAAAGCAATAGGAAAGGTTTTGTGTAGGAGAGTGATATAATTAGAGCAGTATGGCTCTGGAAGATTTCTGGGAATCACATATGAATGGATTGCAGCGGGGAGAGGTGCAATGTAGGTGGCATGTTGGAGGAGTTAGTTATAAGACCAGTACACTTTTTCAAAGGGGAGGTTTTGAGACCCTGGACTCCAAGTGAGAGAGATGGCAGAGGGAATTAAGAGGAAGGCAGGAGTGTGGTAGAGATGGTGAGGGAAGCATCAATAGGACTTGGCAACTAATTGGTCTGACAAACTGTGAAATTTCCTCCAAGCTTTCTGTTTTAGTATTTATTTCACTGCTAATTGCTATTAGCTGTGGCACTAATCTTAGTAATTGCAATTATTTGAATGTTTGATAAATGCTATTATATTAATGTTCACAATTTTGTAATCAGTTTTGTCATAACTCTTAAAAGCTAAGTACCAGATGCCTGCTTTTGGAGGATGATAATGGATCACCACATGCTAGATACAATTATGAAGTTAAGTTTGCTCTCATACTGTACATTTATGAGGGCAATAATCCCTCAGGATGCCATTTAAAATACACAGAGCCAAATTCTATCCTCAGGCTGAGTGCATGAGTTTACTGAACTGTGCATTCCTGTCAATTGGCAGAATTTAAATCTTATCAAACACACTGGAAGACTTTCCATGTACACTCTACTTTTTCCATGAGAAATATATTTGTATAATCATAATATTCAAGATAATAGATCTGTGTGTGTGTGTGTGTGTGTGTGTGTGTGTGTGTGTGTGTATGTATTTGGATACACTGATGTGTTGTTAGCAAGGGAAAGAAGTAGCACACATGTTATATGTATATTATTGCTAGGCACTGAAAGATGCAGTTTAATTTGCAATATAATTAAGACATGTCTTAATAAGCTTTATTATAAGATAGTTTTATTCCTTTGCAACTCTTCTTGCCTTCTTTATGGATAAAAGTCATATGAGTTGTCATATATGGAAGAAAAGAGTTAATGAATCATAAGCATATTAAAAAAACTGTAACTTCAATGTAGCCTCAACTAGATTTATATTAATTCTGATGTCCTTGTTGATTGGTAATACATGATAATGTGAAAATTTCAGTGTCTGGATCTGTAAACAGTTGTTGTGTTTGGGTAAGTAAAAATCATTATATTTTAATTTAAGATTTGCATTTTAGATATTTGTGGTTACTAGTGCAGTGTCTGGCACTAGACTGCCTGGATTTGATGCAAGCTTCAACACTCCCTAGCTTCAATACTCTGTAGCTGTATGACTTACAGTGATATACTCGATCTCTCTGTGCTTTAAGTTTTTAATCTGTAAAATGGAAATAATAATCATAGCTACCTCTCGGGATTATTATGAGAAGTTAAATGAATTAATTTGTGAAAGGTCTAACACATACTAAACACTTAATAGATTTTTAGTTATTATTATTGATCTTAAATATACAACATGTATTACTATTGAAGTTAAATTTAAATATGTAACTACTAAATTATAATTCAGTGATTCATGTATATGTAAAAAAAATATGCTAGGTCTTTTTAAAATCTTGCCAGATTGTTTTTTGCCTTAAAGGGCATTATATCTCTATTTGTACTATGTGGTTATCTTCCTTAAATATACAAAGTAAGTATAAATTATGCAGTTCTCTTTAACTATCCCTGAAAGTTTATTGTGATAAATGTAGTAGGCAAATGAATTTTTGTGATACTTCTTTGTTGCTAACTACTATTAGCAACTGTACTAGCTGTATATCAGTGACTTGAAAGATTTAATAAAATCAATTTTTGTCATAATCAAAATTATTAATCCTCAATTTACCACTATTTGTCTTTCTCAGAATAAAAAAATAGAATATTAAGGAAAGAAAACTTTTCTTTTTTCCTCCAACTATATTTTCCTTATATCTTAAAAAAGAGAAAAAGAGAATAAGAAGCAAACATACCCCTTTATCCTGTGAAACTCCCACCATTTCCCAGACACTTTGAAGTTATTTTTCCCCTTGGTATATTCCTTAAATGAGGGGTTTGTGCAACTTGAACATATTTAAACACTAGAATACACGTTCACACCCTGTTTTCATCCCCATTCTGTGCTTTGTGAACACACAACAAAAAAGACCATGTTAGCTGACTCCCCAAATCCTTGGCCATATTATTCTTTTCCTATCCTTCCTAATTGATGTCTAGCATGTGGGTCTCATCTCCTTTTTTTTTCTTTTCTTTTATAAACTCATTCTGTTTACCCCTCGAATGTTAGAATCCACATCTTCATGGAAGCCTGGACTAACAGAAGATCATTGAGGGTTAACAATGCTTTTTAAAATTTAAGTAGTCTTCGGTAATTGGCACAAAAGGTTGACTGAGTCAATTTTCAATGTATGATTTTGGTTCTCTGCCATAGGGCTGAACTTGCATATAATTGGAGAAGTTTTATTCTAAATCACCTGTAACATGAATACAAAACAAGAGGGAAACTCACGGATGACTCTGACATGGCCTTTTCTTTGGCAAAGTTCTTTCTTGAGAATATTGATTCTTCCAAAAAGGACTTTGTTAACAGAAATGACTTGCTAAGTATAATTCATCCTTTTCAGCTCCTTTTCTTTGTGATATAATTGAAGTCACTTTCTCTTCAGTCCTGCCACCTGGTCTGGGGCCCCCTAATATTATGTAGATTGGTCCTGGAATTAAAAACTAGATTCTTTTGCCAGAAAATCTAGAATGATAACTTTCCCTCTGTGCTTTCTTTAGATTTTGATTCGGGCTCTTAGTATTTCTCACAGGCAATACAAAAGTATGCTGTTGATTTTGACACTCTGGTTAAATAATGCTTTTCAATCCAAGCAGTAAATCAATAGGACCTTGCTGCATGGCCATTGTAATTGATCACCCATGCACCGAATCTTTGACGCTGTTCATAATTTCCTATCTTACTTTATATCATTCACTTTGGAAGTTAAAGGATGCTATCACTTTCACAAAATTCTCATTTTCTTTTGTGGACATCAGTGTGCTCATTAGAATCCAGTGGGGCCTGGAAAGGCCCAGCCCCTAGATGGGTTGCTGTTTGAGGAAAAAGTGATAGGAGTTGAGTCCTCAATTCAACTTCGCTTCCTTCAGGACTGTCTACAGCAAGAAAATCACATTTGGGGAATTGGGGCTTAACATAGCTGTTATGTATTTGGCTTAGCTATAGTGGAACTAGGTAGAAACCACTGACCACTTGTCTCTTCTTTAGATTATATGGGTTTGCATTTTCTTGAACCAATTTAACAAATGTATAACAAACTCAGAAGAGACTCTGAGCCAGAACCATCCAGTTTAACTGCTCTTAGATTCTGATAGAAAGTATAAGGTTGAAAAATGTTTGTTACTGTAGGCTGCTAAATCTTGAGATGATTTGTCATATGGCAACAGATAACTAATACATATGAATTAACAATTCTTTGTATCATATTGCCCCATTCAAATTGCTGATGTGCTTTCTGTTTCCTGACTGATACAAACATGAAAGTAAACAAAACAGAAATCTAAAACAGAATAATAATGTTTACTGGGGAAAATTTCCAAATTACCTCAAGTTAGAGTATTGATATTATTTATAATTCTAGAAGAAATAATGGCAAAATGAAGTTATCATTACCATGTATCAATGTGTTTATGTGTGATTTTGTGTTCTGTGTTGATATAATTTGGTAAGTAGATATTTCTGTACATTAAAATCTGTTTAAGTCACTTTAGGGAATTTTTCTTACAATCACAAAAAGCATTCAAAAAGACATTTAGGGAGGCTGGGATTGTGACTCAGTGGTAGAGCACTTGCCTAGCATGCGGGAGGCCCTGGGTTCGATCCTCAGTACCACATAAAAATAAATATGCAAAATAAAGGTATTGTGTACAACTAAAAAATATTAAAAAAATAAAATAAAGGTATTGTGTTCAGCTACAACTAAAAAAAAAGATACTTAGGGGATTCAAGAAGGTAGTTTAGAGGAAGACTGCTAGTTGCTTTGTGGCTCAAGATTCAAGCAGCAGGAATACTGTATTGGGTATATTAAATAAAGAATTAAAGAGTACCCTGAAGCTGAGCCAGTTATAGCAGAGGCAGCTATAGCAGCGCTGATTTACCACAGAGAGAGAGAGAGAGCATAGAAAGAAATACAGATGTGATATAGAAAAACCTGAGATCAGAAAAGAGGCCAGAACTTAGCTGCTTCAGAGGCTGCACTGTGCACTAGTGCTTGAACAGCGCTCTCTACTTCCCAGATGACCTGGGAGAGCTGAGGCAGAGCCATTTTGAGGTGGCCATTCTGCAGTGGCTGCTGTGGAGCTGGGAGATCACAGCAAATGCTGCCCAGCTGTTCCAGCAAGTGCCTGCTGTGTGATCTAGGGTGTACCTAGAAGAATGTGAGTGAAACAGACACAGAGAAGAATGTACCCAAGGGAATTCAAATCAGAAAGGTAAAGGGGAGCCCAACTGACCTCTCCTTTGAGTCTGGTGGCTCACATGACCAGCTGAAGTGGGTTGGGAATATGAACAGGTGGGAGTGAATACACTTGGGGACTAAGTCTGGCAAGGCTGGGTTCCTGGGCAGTGGAGTCTGTGAAGAATTGGCTTTCCTGCACCACTAGTAGAATTCTTGGGAGGCTTTTGAGCTCCAGACTCCCAACAAAGGTTGACAACTGCCAGGCCCTCACAATATATCTCTCTAATTTCTCCAGAGCAGACGCCACTCAACAGAGCCCTGAGGCCTGATTAGACCTAAGCCCCACCCGAGGGAACTTTCACAGAAACTCTCCAGCAGCTCTACCCTGGGAGTGCACCAATGTGGTCTGTGAGGACAAAATCCCAACTGACAGTGCATGCCACCCCATCCTACTTCATACTGGTGGACAGGGAAGCTGAGGATTATTTCAACCAGCTTCAGGCTCAGGTCACTGAAACTGGCAGTTAAGAGAGCAACCTAAAAAGAGAAAGGGGTTAATAACCCTCAGCCCTTGCTCTTATTCTTAGTACATAGCTCAAGAAGAAATGGAAAGAAGGACAGTTGGGTATAGATAATGACCACCCATTCTTGTTGACTATTTTCACCATCTTTGTGGAGACGATTTTGTCATTTTTCATTATGAACCTTTTTTTTTCCTTTGTGTGTGTGTGTTCTTGATGTGCTGATTTATTCAGGGACACATACACACACACACACACATACACACAAACACGTATATGTTACTTTTTTTCTTCATTTTTATAATTTTTAAGTGTACTTATTTTTCCTTACCTTATCTTTTTAGGGTTGGAGTTTTTTGGCTTGTATGTTTTTGTTTTGTTTTCATTTGTTTGTTTTCTTTGTTTCTCTTCTCTCTTTTCTTCTCCTGCTAACACCAAATTAGTTTGTTCTCACTTTCTCTCTCCCTGTACTTGTTTCTCCTAATTATTTCTTCCTTCCTTATAACCATCATCTGCTACATCTCTTCTGCATTCTCTGTTCACTTTTTGAAACTGTAAACTCTCCTACCTTCTTAGCACATTTTCTTTTCTCTTAACTAACTGCATTTTACCATATTTTAGAATTGATTTGTATAACTCTTGCCCCTATCTTTAATGCTGAAGAAATTATTACTGCTGTGGGCTGACGAAGTTGTTACTTGCTGTTTGCTTTAAAGCCAGATTTAGGTCATGGTTATTGTTTTTACTGTTGACAAGAGCTGACCTTGATCTTCCTATTTTTGTTTTTTTGGTTTTGGTGGTAACAGTCATAGTGGAAACTGGGTATTTATTTTAATGCCATATATTGTTTGCATTGATTGTTGTTATTGTTTGTTTTGCCCTATTTTGTGAGGTGTTGGGAACCTACAGGGATACTACAAGTTCACAGGTTAGCGATTCTGTTGTTGAACTAAACTTAACCAAAAGACAGCATACATTATCTCACACACAAATTAATGACCTTCGATCTTCAGCTATACTTTTCTTTTTTTTGGAGGGGGAGAGGTTTTAATTCATTTTTATAAAATCCGAGCTGGCTGACATTCAGGGTACAGCAGTAGCTCAGGGAAGAGTGGGATTATCTACTGGTCCCTGTCTCCCCACGTTGGGGAGAAGGAGGTTTCAAGCCAACAGCTGCAATTCCTCTCAGTTCCCAGTCAATGCTCAAGGCTCAAGCACGGGGGAGGGGTTGGGCATGGAGGAGAGGGAAGCTCCTGAGGCTCACACCTGCTTGGTTCTCCTTCTCCCCATTCCCTTCTCTTCCCAGCAGAGCCTAGCTACCTGGCTGGCCTGGGGCAGGGCAGAGGCCCAGGAGCAGTTGGAGGGAGGTGGACAGGAACAGAGCATCAAGGGGAAGGGGCCCTTGGCCCAAGGGGGGGGGGGCAGGGAACTGGCCCTCCCCACTAGAGCTCCCCCACTGAATTCACAGCACAAAACACCTCTAGTCCAACAACTCCACATGGAGGTATACTGAGTCCAGGGTCCAAAGGGGCAGGCAGGTGAGATGGGAAGGGTCAGTGAAGACAACAGCAGGCTCAGCAGGGAAGGCGGCAGAAGGTAGAAACTTCCTCCTACCCGTGGGAGGAGACAAATGGGGCGACTGATATTGCTGTTGGTGGTCATGGCATTCAGCTCCCACCTGATGTCATGGGGCAAACAGGACTGGTCCAGATTATACTGAATCACCGCGAGTTTGCACAGAGTCTTCAGACTAGGGCTAAAGTCCAAAATGTGTAAATCAGAGTGATCTATGAGGTCAAATTCATCTCCCAGGCCTTCTTTGGGAGAACGGCTGGTACCCCCAAAGAGGACAATCTTGTCACCAACCATGCAGCAGCACTGGCACCGGCGGGGACATGGCCCTTTCCCCTTCGGTTCAATTTTTTTCCAGGTAAAAGATACAGGGTTAAACTTTCAGAGATCATGGAAGTGCAGGTTCAGCCTTGCATTATAGCCACCAAAGATGTACAGCTCTCCATTGTAGCCAAAGGCTGAGTGGCTCCGGTGTCCCTCAGGCAGCACTGGAGGGGGTGGGCAGTCCATCCAGGCCTCTGTTCTGGTGTCAAAGACGCGAATACGGTTGCAGTAAATCTCATTGTTAGAATGGAACGGCCCAAAGCAGTCAGCACGGCCTCCAAAGACATACATGTGATTGCCCAGCATTGTGGCTGGGTGGAAGTCCCTCCAGCGTGCAGGATTGCCCTTTGTACAAACAAGGGTCCATGTCATGGTGCTGGTATCCAGCTTATGAATGTCATTGGAAAAGCAGTCTGCCAACTGCTCGTAGCCCCCCCCAAATATACATGATCTTGCCCAGGACACAAGCTGAATGTCCATCCCGGGCACTAAGAACCGTTCCTGACACTCGGGGTGTGGACCATTTGTGAGTATTGACATCAAAGGCATAGAGCACATTGCAGGCCCCAAAGGAAGACTGTGTCATCGATGAGAACAGTTGAGTGTCCATACCGCATAGGTACCACAGGAGCTTGCCCACAGATGGCAGGCCTCACTGGAGGCAGCTTTGTCCAACGCAAAGACACTGCATTGAAAATGTGCACATCTATCTAACACAGTGTCTCCTAGTCTTCACCAGAGCAGTAACCCCCGAGGGAGTACACCCGATGCCCAACAGCCACTGCAGCATGGTTCACCCTGCAGGGCCCACCCTCCAGATGCACTGTCCACCGTAACATTCCCTGGGTCACTGGTTACAGCAACATGCCCCATCCCCACTCCCCAGCACAGCCTGCTGCCTTTGCTACCTGCCAGGGCGGGGGGGGGGAGGGGGGGTTTCAGCTATACTTTAATACAAAGAATAGAGGAGACAAAACCCCAAAGTAATAATCAGCCTCCAAGTAGTGACAGATAAGGGAGGGACCCAGGTCCCACCTATCTATAGACATCCACTGCTAAGCAAACACAGATTAACACAGAGGCTGTGGATACCACATTTATAAGGAGGGTCTCAATCCAGATAACTCTAGGACAACACTTTGGCAAGCAAAGACTGTGCCCTAAAAAGAGTAGAAGAGAAATATCTCCCAACAGATACATAAAATGCAACACAAAAATACAAGAAGTATAAAAAACAAGGTAACATGACACCTTCTAAAGTTCATAATTTACCAGCAACTGACCCCAAAGATACTGAAGTGGATGAAATATCAGATAAGGAAATTAAAAAAAATCATTGTAAAAATGATCATTAAATTCCAAGAGAATACAGAAAAACAACGGAATGAATTAAGGAATTTTGTACAGGATACGAATGAGAAATTCGATAAAGACATAGAAATATTTAAAAAGAACCAAACAGAAAACTTGGAAATGAAAGATATAATAAATCAAATAAAATGTTCAGTTTGAAGTCTCTAATAGAGTAGACCATGCTGAAGACAGAATCTCAGAACTGGAATGCAAAGTGGCCAGCCTTGAACATTCAGACAGCATTTAAAAAAAGAAAATAAGTAACTATGATCAGAATATACAAGAACTATGGGACAACATTAAAAGAACAAATTTAAGAATCATTAGAATTTAGGAGGGTTGTGAGATGATGGCTAAGGAAATTGATAATATCTTTAGGGAAAAAATAAAAGAGAAAATTTCCAAAACTCTAGAATGAGATGAACACCCAGATAAAGGAGGCATTCAGAACCCCAAATAGACAGGAACTGAAATTAATAAACATCTGTCTGTAATAATATTGATGTAAATAGTCTCAACTCTTCGATTAAAAGACATAGGTTGGTAGAGTGGATTCAAAAACAAGACCCAACTATGTATTGTTTGCAAGAAATGCAGCTTAATGGCAAAGACAGACACAGGCTAAAAGTGAAAGAATGAAAATTGTTATACCATGTGAATGAAACCTAAAAAGAATCTGAGAAGCTGCTCTTATATTTGACAAAGCAGAAATAAAAAAATTAATCAGAAGAGATAAAGAGGGTCACTTCATACTGTTAAAGGGAACAATACAACAACAAGAAGATATAACAATAATAAATATTTATGCCCAAACCTGGGTGTGGCTACTTATATAAAATGGACACTAGTCAAATTGAAGCCTCAGATAGACCCCAGTGTAATAATACTGGGTGACTTCAACACTCTTCTCTCACCATTAGACAGATCGTCCAGATATAAATTCGATAAAGACTCTTTGCATCTAAAAAATATTACAAAAAAATACTTAATTGACATCTATAGAACATTTCATCCAATGACAGCTGAATACATTTTCTTCCAAACAGCTCACGGAAACTTCTCCAAAATAAGCCATATTTTAGGTCACAAAGAAACTCCAATCATACAAAATATTGATATAATTCCTTGCATCTTATCAGATCATAATGGTATAAAATTAGAAATCAACATGACAAAACCCTACAGAAACTTATATCAACACATGAAGATTGAGCAATACACTTGTATTTTGGAGGAGGTACCAGGGATTGAGCTCAGGGGCACTTAACCACTGAGCCACATCTTCAGCCCTATTTTGTATTTTATTTAAGGACAGGGTCTCATTGAGTTGCTTAACACCTTGCTTTTGCTGAGGCTGGCTTTGAACTCGCAATCCTTCTGTCTCAGCCTCCAGAGCCACTGGGATTACAGCTTGTGCCACTGCACCTGGCTTAGGAATTTATTTGATAGATAAACTTTCAGAATGATATACAAGGTTATTCTGTGTAGAACGGCTTATACTAGTAAAACAAAAATAAACAAAAAACCCAAACCCCAAATAGATGGCATTGTCTTAGGAGTCATAAGTGTTATCCCTAAAATGTTTACATTTACTGCCCTTACACTGTTTTTCCTGTCTCCCTATGGTTGTGTAGGGCCATGTGATGAGTTGTGAACAGAAATGATATGTATCACTACATGGCCAGGGCCCTTGAATTGCCAGGTGGGGCTTCTAGAGCTTTTTTTGTTCACCACAGTAAGATGGGGACTGCTTCATCAGCCTGGGTCAGGTAGGAAATAATATGGAACAGGACACCTGGCCAAATGTAAACTGGCTTGTAGCATGAATATAAAACTATCTTCTGTTTTCAGAAGCTATGAAGATTTTGACTCCACAGTGAAGCCCCATAACTCTTTTAGAATTTATTATTTTACTTGGGATTTTTATATCAACATTTAGTTGTGATTTTTCAGATTGAGATTCGTATTACCTGATTATGCAAAAAAGGAAGAAAATTTTCTTCTTATATCCTCATTTAATTTGAACAACATCAGAATAATATGCTCCTTAACTTAAAGAACGCATAACTTTATGAACTCAAGGTGGCAGCTGTCTGACGCCTGTTTTCAGGGATTATGGTAGAAAGTTAGAAATACATCTTTGATTGGATGGATTTTCCAGATACCCTTTAAAACAGTTCATAATTAGGTTACTAATTACTTAAGCTTTAGATAAAATCTGAATCTTAGAAGATTTGCCAGCTATCAAATCATCAAATCCTAAACTGAGCTAAATCTAGACGTTTTAAGAATGTAGAACAAAGTGTATTAATTTGTGTTCTTTGTTATTTAAAGTCACCTAAATCGAATAATTATTTCCATAATGTACTAAAAATATCCATGGTTGATTTACATGCAGGTCTCTCAATGATCTACTTTAGTCTTGTGACACCAACTGACAGACATGGACTGCAGGTAGTCAACCCATCTTAACAAATGTATTGAGATGTCTGACATACACAATACAAAGTGAAACTTAATATGCAGGATTTTTCTTTTTTTTTTATGTCTGAAGAAATGTTATTTCTAAATGCTTAAGTTTAGAGCTCTCCTTTTCATAGTGTAAACCATCATGCTGTATATGGCATGAATGTTTCCCACTTAGTTTTTCTCATTTTTATGTATATTAACCATTATCCCCAAAATGGTCATTTACCAGTCCTGTCCCTTCTCCCATTTCATTGAATATGAGGCTTATTGTTTTTTCCAGATTTGAAATGTTCATCATGTTTAACTTAGTTTTGTGTCACTTTCTCCAAATCATTTTTATTTTGGTTTGTATTTTTGTATACACTCACTCCTAAGTGGCATTATTTTCATGAAAATGTTGTTTGATTGAAAATCTCAATGATTGAAATTTTGTTCTTCAGGCAATTTCTGCTCTAAGTTTTCAATGGCACCATAGATCCACTGTCTTCAGTAATCATTAAACTGATCCTTTTCTATCCCTTAGAATGTTCACTAGGGTGTGAGGATAACACTGGATTCTTACATGGGAAGGTAAAATTCCAGTTGCATTATACATGGTACATAAAGCAGGGCATCAATACCCCTCTGGATCCTCCCTGTTTTCTTTGATTAAAAGCCATTTTTAAATGAAATTAGTGTTTACAATTCTTGATGAAATAAAAACAGAACTTCAAAAATTGTAACAAAAACAAAAACAAATCAAACCTATGTAACAGGATTTAAATCAAATGTGCATTTAGAAATTGTTATTCATTTCCAGGAAAATAAATTCTTCTTAAAATACTGTTGTCTTTATTTATGCCTTATTATCTTGTTTCTAGTTGAATTACTAAGTAGTATAAATTTCCATGCAGTAAATTTTTTTTTGGACAGGAGTAAAAAAAATGGTATCTTAGCAATTTGGGTAAATAGTTTTATATAATAGATAATTAGATAATTGTATCTTAATTTTTGCTTTGTAAAAATGAAAATATGTAAACAGTAAGGATTCTCTTACCTATTTCTGCATTTTCTAATCCACTAGCATTTCATTTACCTCTTGTCATTTCTTGACAGTTCTTTTTTTTTTTTTTTTTTTTTTTGGTCACCTCTAGGGGGCAACTCAACCTAAATTATACTTTGGTTAAATGATCAAGCGGTCAGACAATTGTACTAGAAATATTATGCCAAATGACATTATAAATAGTTTAAATGATTATTGTTGAATGCAAATTTGGTGGAATTTATTTGTGTTCATGGTACCAACCTGAATGCAGTCATTGCTGGTGATTTCTGGCTTATAAGGTCTGTGGAGGTATTATTATTTTTTTTTCTATTTTTTTTTTTTACTGGTTGTTCAAAACATTACAAAGCTCTTGACATATCATATTTCATACATTAGATTCAAGTGGGTTATGAACTCCCATTTTTACCCCAAATACAGATTGCAGAATCACATCGGTTACACATCCACATTTTTACATAATGCCCTATTAGTAACTGTTGTATTAAATTGAGATGTTTGTGCAGAGGCAGAAAAGATGAAGAGGGCACAGATGGATCTTTTATAATTATGCATTTTGTATTTCTCCATTTGCTTTCAGGTCACTGCTGGGTGTTTTGGAAAATGCAGAAGCAAAATTCAGATGTATGCCTGCTTCAGTGGACAAGGCTTGTTCTTTTCTTTTTTAATAGTAATTATTCTAATTGGTATGAGATGGTAACTTGTAGTTTTCATTTGCAAATCCCTAATGATTAGTGATGGCAAAAATCTTTCTATGTGCTTATTGGGTGTTTGTGTAACTTTCTTGGAGAAGTGCCCATTTAAGTCCTTTGACCATTTTTGAATGATTTTTTTTCTTTTTTGTTGTTGTTATTGAGTTCTAGGGGTTCTCTGAATATTCTGGGTATTAATATTATGAATATTAATCTCTTTTGAGATATATGATTTGCAAATATTTCCTCCCGTTCTAAGGGTTGCCTTTTTATCTTCATTGATAGTATCTTTTGATGTACAAATTTAAAAATTTCCAAGAGGTTCAACTTGACTATTTTTTCTTTTGTTGTCCATGCCATTATTGTCATATCCAACAACTCATTGCAAAATCTAGTATCCTAAAGCACTTTGCCTATGTTTTCTTCAAAGAATTGTATAGTTTTAAGTCTTACGGTTGGGTCTTTGTTCTGTTTTGAGTTAACTTTTGTTAAGTGGTGTAAAGGTCTAATTTCACTCATTTGCATGTGGATATTCAGTTTTCTTTTTTTAATATTTATTTTTCAGTTTTAGGTGGACCCAATATCTTTTTTTTATTTTTTATGTGGTGCTGAGGATCGAACCCAGCACCCCACGCACGCCAGGCAAGCATGTTACCACTTCAGCCACATCCCCAGCCCCTGGATATTCAGTTTTCCAGTGCAATTTGTTTTGTTTGTTTGTTTGTTTGTTTTAAAGATTGCAGGTTCAAAGCCAGCCTCAGCAACTTATAGCAAATTAGTGAGGCCTTAAGCAACTTAGTGAGACTCTGTATCAAAAATAAAAAGGACTGAGAATGTGGCTTAGTGGTTGAGTGCCCCTGGATTCAATTCCTGGTACCAAAAAGAAAAAAAAAGGAGAAAAAAAACTATGGTTATAAGCCAGATGTGGTGGTGCTACACACCTGTAATCCTAGCAACTCAGGAGTTGGCACCCCTCCCCCCCCCCAAAAAAAATAACTTGATCACCTATGTGGGAGTTTATTTCTGTTCTATTTGGCTGGTCTGTATGTCTGACTTTATGTTAGTAACATACTATTTTGATTACTGTAGCTTTGTAGTAAGTTTTAAAATTAAGAAGCACGAGTCTTCAAACATTGTTCTTCTTTATGATTTTTTTAAAAAAATTCATAGCCCCTTGAGATTTCATGTAAATTTTAGTGTGTGTGTGTGTGTGTGTGTGTGTGTGTGTGTGTGTTTCAGTGCTGGGGAGGAACTTTGGGTCTCATGCATGCCAGGCAAATACCCTACCACTGAGCCACATCCCCAGCCCTAGGATGGGTCTTCCTATTCTGCAAAAAACATCAAATTTTGATATGGATTGCATTAAATATGTAAAGCAAAAAAGGGACATTACAAATGAGGCAACATGATATCTGATCTCAAGACAGATATCATAAAAGGAGTATAGTAACCAAGACAGACACATAGACCAATGGAATGGGTTAGAGATCCCAGAAATAAACCTGTGCATCTGTAGCCAACTGATTCTTGACAAAGGTGCCAAAAATACATCAGAGAAAGGACAGCCTGTTCAGCACATGGTGCTGGGGAAACTGGATATCAATATACACAAATATGAAATGTCTCTTACCCTACACACACACACAAAAAAAAAAAAACTCTCAAAATATATCAAAGACCTAATTGTAAGATCTAAAACTATGATATTATTAGGCAAAAATATAGGAAAAGTACTTCAAGACATTGGTATATGTAACAATGATTATTTAGATAAGACCACAAAAGTGCAGGAAACAAAAGCAAAACCAAAATGGAAACAACAGAATGAAGAGACAACCTATAGAATGGGAGAATATGTTCACAAACTATTCATCTAACAAAGTATTAATACCCAAGATATATGAGAAAATAAAAAAAACTCATCAAGCCTCCCCTGAAAAAATCCAATTCATAATGACCTGAATAGAATCTTCTTAAAAGAAGAAATACAAATAACCAATAAGTATATGAAAAGTGTTCCACATGACGAACTATCAGGAAAATGCAAATCAAAACACAATGAAATATCGTTACACCTTAGTCAGAATGGCTATTATTAAAGAAACAACAAGTGCAGTAGATTAGACAATGAGGAATGGAGGGAAGGGAGTTGGAATAATCAAAGACAAGACAGTGGAGTAAGCCTGACATAGTTTTCCTATGTACATATGCAAAAACAAACACAATGCATTCCACCACCATGTACATCCATAAAAATGGGACTCTAACTAGAATAGGATATATATATAATCCTGTGTGTCCTGTAATATTTTTTGATTTAAGTGTATTTTGTCTCTTGTATAGTGCATTTAGTTGGATAATGTTTTAAAATTCATTCTCCTGATCTCTATATTTTGATTGGAGAGTCTAACCCATTGACATTTAAAGTAATCACTTATAAGGAGGGCTTTACTTCTGTCACGTTGCTATTTGTTTTCTGTATGTCCTTCATTTCTTGCCTCATCTTTTTCTTTTGTGTTTGGTTGATTTTTGTAGTAAAATATTAAAATTTCTTTCTCATTTCCTTTTGTGTATATTTTTTGGCTATTTCCTTTGTGGTTACCATGAAGATTACATCTAGCATCCTAACATTAAAATACTCTAATTTGAATGCAAAAAGTCTGCTCCTTTTAATAGCTCCATCCCCATGTCTCTCGGTTGTTGGTGTACAAAATTACTTCTTTACATACTGTGTCTAAAAACATAAACTGTAATTTTAAAAAACATATCAGTCTCTTCAATTATACAGGAAAAATATGTGGAATTAAAAGGATAGGAAAGGCACAGAATACAACAGACTCCAGAATGGCAATATGTAAATCAATGGTTGTGCAACTGAAGTGATTCTGCAATCTGTATATGGGGTAAAAATGGGAGCTCATATCCCACTTGAATCAAAGTGTGAAATATGATATATCAAGAACTATGTAATGTTTTGAACAACCTACAATAAAAATTAATTAAAAAAAAAGCCAAAGTTATAATAGCACTAGTTTGTAGACTAATATATATTTTTAAAGTATTTGTTTTAAAAATTATGTAGGAAAAAAGTGGAGTTGTATGCCATTTTTACAATAATAATAGATTTTATAGTTGCTCATGTATTTACCTTTATTTCTTCTTATGGTTTTAACAGCTTTATTTCGTCTTATTGCTTTGAGTAATTGTTAAGTGTCTTTTTATTTCAACCCGTAGGACTCACTTGAGCCATTCCTTGAAGTGCAAGACTGGTGGTACTGAACTCCCTCAGTTTTTATTAGTCTTTTTAATCTCCATTTAAAAAGGCTAGTTCTGTTAGATATAAGATTCTTGCTTGACGCCTTTTTCTATTACCACTTAAAATATATCAGCTCACTCTCTTCTGGACTGCCAAAGTTTAGGATCCCTAGTATACAGTCACTTTTTCTGGCTGCTTTGAAATTTCTTTTGTCTTTTGAAAGTATGATCATGATGTGTCTCGGTATGGATCTCTGAGTTCATCCTACTTGGATTGTGCTCTTGTCTTTTATTACATTTGGCAAGTTTTCAGCCAGTGTTTCTTCAAATATTCTTTCTGTTCCTTTCTTTCTTCTCTGCTGGGAGAATGTGTGCAATGGTCTGCATAAGGTGTCTCAGAACTTCCTTAGGCCCAGTTCACTTTTCATAGATATTTTTTACCTTCTGTTTCTCATATCCCATAATTTCCACTGTTTCGCTTTTTTACTGATTCTTTTTCTTCTTCCTGCTCAAATTTGCCTTGAATTTTTATTTTAGTTATTGCACTATTTAGTAGTTTACTTTTGTTTCCTTTTTGGGTTTTCTACCTTCTTATTGATATTCTCATTTTGTTCATGCATTGTTTTTCTTGACTTTTGCTGCATCTTGCTTTAGTTCTTTGAGCATTTTAAGTTAGTTTCAGTCTTTGTCTAGTAGATCGCCATCAGTTTTTTTTTTTTTTTTCCAGGAACAGTTTCTGTTGTTTCATTATTTTCCCCTTTACTTTCCTGTTTCTTAGAATGCCTTGTGATTATTTTGTTATTGTTGAAAATTGGACATTTGAATTGAAAAATGTGTTGAAGTCTGGAAATCAGATTTTCCCCTTCTCTGTTCTTTTGACTATGTAGGTTCTCTCTATATAGAAGATCAGCTTGAGGTATAAATTCAAAGTTTTTTAAAGTCTTTTCTGAGTTTTTCCTTGGGAATGTGTAGTGACTTTCTAATTTCTGCAGTATATATGGATGCTTTCAAATATCCTGGCTTTCAATGTCTGGCTCTCAAAAGGTGAAAAGGGAAAAATGAAGGAAGAAAAAGGATGTTGATAACAATAGGGATAGGTAAAACAACAATGGGCTCTCACACCTTTGTCTGCACCATCAGCAGGAGCAATGAGTTGGTAGCACACAGATCCCTGATATTTAGAGGTCAGAATCCTTCCTGACTCAATCTGCTTGCGAGCTCTTCTAGGAATACCAACCTAGCTTCCTGCTATAGAGTTGAGGTTGGAGGACAAGTAGCTCCTGCTATGGTAAGAGCTGAAATCAACTAAAATTAATTTCAATTTACCATCGAAGTCCTCCCTAGAAGTTGAAAGCCTTTAATACATTTCAGAATCCCAAAATAGGTACAGAGATAGGTTCTGAGAGCTCAGTTGTTATCTAGGTAGGGAGACAGGTTTCTGGTATTTCCTACTCTACCATCTTCCCAGAATCCTCTTGCCACACATAACTTTGATGTTTACATGTTGCTCTATTTCATGTTTTATCATAATTCATTTATCTGGTAACCTTTTTCGTAATGATAGATATTTAGGTGTTTTCAATCTTGTGCCCTTCCTAAAACTATTGCAATAAATTTTCTTGTATATGTGTTAATGCATACATGTGCAAGTATTTTTGGAAAATCCATTTCTAGAAAAACTGTAGGATGTCAGGGTATGCAAGTTTGAAATTTTGATAGCAATGTCAAAATGTTTGCTGTAGATCCCAATTTGCATTCTGTCATAGTTGGTTCAGGCTCTTACAAAAGGAAGTCATAGACTGGGTGACTTACCCAACAATAATTTCTCATAGCTCTGGACACTGGGAAATCAGAGATCAGGGTGCTGGCATAATCTGGCTCTTGGTGAGGGTTCTCTTCCTGGTTATGTCTGTGGGGAGGGGTGGGGGAGGTCCTATGTCTGTCTCTCTCTCTCTCTCTCTCTCTCTCTCTCTCTCTCTCTCTCTCTCTCTCTCTCCCTTCTCTCCCTATAAGAAAATTAATCCCAACATGAAGGCCCTATTCTCATAACATAATCGAAGTCCAATGAACTCTCCAAAACTCCACTTCCAAATACCATTGCTCTGGGTGTTAGAATTTCAAGATGCAAATTTTGAGAGGACAAAAACATTCAGATCAAAGCATATTCTACCAACCAACCACACCAACCATAGTGAAGAGTACTCATTTCCTTTTTTTTTTTTTTTTTTTGGTACCACAAATTGAACTCAGGGGCATGTAACCATTGAGTCACACCCCCAGCCCTATTTTGTAGTTTATTTAGAGACAGAATCTCACTGAATTGCTAAGTGCTTCGCCATTGCTGAGTCTGGCTTTAAACTCACAATCCTCCTATCTCAGCCTCCCGAGCCATTGGGATTACAAGCATGTACCATTGCACCTGGTTCCTTGTTTCTTTTATACAGAAAAACAGTGTTATTATGCTTTTTGCTCATTGACAATATTATGGATGAAAAATTGTATCTAATTGTACTTTTAATTAAAATTTCTTTAGTTGGTTCAGGTATATATATGTATATAATAAAACATCAAGCCTCTTTTCAGGTTTTAGGAAATCTTTTTTTCTTTGACTGTAAGCTGTTCATGTCCTTTCTGTTTTTCTTTAAAACTATTAGTCTGCCCATTATTGATTCATAGAATCATAGATTCATGTAGTTTTTTTTTTCATAAAATATGTTGCAAAGGGCTGGGGATATAGCTCAGTTGGTAGAGTGATTGCCTTGCATGCACAGGGCCCTGGGTTCAATCCCCAGCACCACACACACACCATATATATATATATATATATGTATATATATACATATATATATATATCTGTATATATATGTATATATATAATATTTCTCCCTTATATTTTCTTTTAATTCCTCTATGATATTTCATCTTTATCTTTAGTCTTTAGTTTATTTTTTCTATAAGAGATTTATATTTTTATACATGGCTATCTAAGATATTCTATAGTAAACTAAACAAACATCTGTATGATGAGTTGGGTGTTATCAGAATCAACAGTTGGACCCTCAAATGATAAATAGTAAATTTATCTTGAATTTATTCAACACCTCAAATTATTTTTTTATTCTTGAACTTACTAAGAATTTTCAGGGCAAATTGTAAGTTTCACATATAAAGGAAATGTTCAAAACCAATGTCTCAAATTTGGCATGCATGATTTTATTTTCAAAACAGTAAAAACTGTTTTAAAATCAATTTTATTTAAATATTCAAACAAAAGTTAAGCATGGAATTAATTTTGAGGAGCACAGTATATGCATTGGAACAAAGACAACTGGAAACCATTTGGAGATTTATTCTATATAAAGAACTTAAATCTTGCAGTCAGAGATGAGTTTTTCATTGTCTTATTGCTCTCCTTTCCTTCACTGAAAATATATGTTATGGGTGCTTAATTCTTGCCTTCTGAAGAAAATGACTTCAGACTGTAGACAAAATTTAAATGAATCTGAGTGTTATTTTGCTAGGTTGCTGGAGAGATGTCTTTCCATGTGACGAGGAAGGACAGATGCAGGAAGAAGAGCAGAGTACCAGAAGAGGGTGCAGAGCTAGCAGGTGAAATGAAGGGGAAATAGTAGCTCTACTTCAAAGCTTCTAGGAGCACTTCAGATCTCTAGACCCAGGAGACTCCTAAGCCAGTAGTATGAAGATGAAGCTAAACTGCTTGAAAAGGATGGGGAGCTAACTGTTGCCAGTTTTGAGAAAAGATTTGTGTGTTAAGAAGAAATGGAGCCAGTGAAACAACAAAACAAAAGTAATATTTTGCAGTACATGTTTGGGGAAAGACAAAGAGATGAAGGTCTTGGGACTGTATTCTTACCATGTGAGTGTGTATGGAAATGTCTCACTTGGTGTCCTGTTAAAGTTTGCTTGACTCTGGGATGGGATTTTATCATGGGCAGAATCAGTGTTGTAACATGTACACTGAGGAGTGTATTGGAAAATTCTCCTGCTATGAATTTCTTTTAGAAAACTGATCTGTGTCAATGAATTTTACTCTTTCATTCCCTGAGGACACTCTTAACATTTTGCATCTCCATGGTCACAGCTAAATTGAGTTGGTGGTAAGCTATTACTCTTGCACGCCTGATTCTAAAGCATCATCCAGTTAAGGATATCTTTGTTAGGTAATATCTCAAGATGATTGCAAACAAGCCCCAGGGGATGATATTTATGTCTGCTAAAGGGATTTCATGCTAACAACAACATTCAGAATCTCCTTTTTAAGACTGCATTAGATAAGAGAAATTGGTCTCTGCTGGTTATTTTGGCTATTAAAACAACAACAACAACAACAACAACAACAACAACAACAAAACAAAACCCAAATTCCTTAACGTATCAGAATTGCTGTAAAGTCAATATTTTGACCGTTAAACTAGTGAGTTAAGCTGCCAAGCCACTAATGTTCACCACAATATTCTGCTTTCCTTTTTTGAAAGAAAGGGTAATAAAGAAGTAGGGAAAATTTATGTAGATCTTTGGAATGAATCGTTCACACCCACATATAATACAATGCAATTACAACCATCTAAAGAAAAAACTTACCTCTTATCTGTTCTAGTTTTAGCTCTGATACATTTCAGAACTTTTGTGATAGCACATGGAAAATAACATGCACATTTGAAAGTCTGATTTTTGACTTGTATCTTTGCTACAGCAAAATTATATTTTCCAGTAGCTTTGGAAGAAAATATTATTCATAATTAAATATAAAGGAAATACTTATTTTCTTTTCCTTTCTATCACTTGTAGAGGGGAGGGAGGAATGATAAGTAGGAGTAAAATACATGGAGGGTGATGGACACTGGTGGTTGCTTACCAGGTACCTTCTGCTTTGATAAAAAAAAAGAATCTCTTTTTTTCCCTCTAAGTGGCAATGTAACAGTCTGCTGGTAGGTAGAATAACACACCTCCCCTCAACCAAGACAGCCTCATCCTGGGAAGCTGTTAAATATATTACCTAACACCTCAGAAGGACTTTGCAGATGTGCTTAAGTTAAGGATTTTGAGATGGGTAGATTACCATGGAGTATGTGGGTGAGTCCCGTGTAAGGACTTTGTAAGGGAGAAAGGAGGAGAATCAGAGAATGAGATCTGATGATAGAAGCAGAGGTTGAAGGGATAAGAAAAATGGTTCATAAACCAAGAAATGCAGAAAACCCCTAGAAGCTGAAAAATTCAGTGACATTCTCTCCTGAAACTTTTTGAGAAGGAATTTATTCCTTCTACTGCCTTGTCTGTAATTCTGTTAGACCTATTTTTGACTTCTGAACTGTGAGACATTAAGTTCGTGTTGTTTTAATTCACTGTTTCTGATAATTTTCTACAGCAGCAACACAGTCTTAAAAGATAAATCACAATTTGTCTAAAGCAATTGTGGAAATTTCAGACCTTTGCCAAGTTTTTCTTGTAGCCATTTGTTGCAGTGTGATTTGGCATAAAGGAAAATCAACTCGGGATTGCTGGGAATTTTTTTCCCCCTAATCTATCCATCTTTGACTCTAATTTGGGATATTGATATTAGGTCGTGACCCCTGGACCTGCAAGCAGTCCTCTTGTGACTGTGAGTTGACAAACTCTAAAAGTCTAAAAGCATTAAGTTCAACACATTGAGGTTCCCAGAGTGAAAGTTCCTTGATGATGCTTTTGAACCACTGAGTCAAGTCTGTAACTACTCCAGACTACCACAAGTGAAATGATTAACTATGTTACTGCTTACGCTAATGTTATATTTGGAATCCAACTTAACTTACATTTGGTATGTGTGATGTGATGGAGTAATAAAGAATGAAAAATTGACTCAATCTTTTCAAGAAGACTCTTCAGATTTATCTTATTCTCTACTCTGAGAAGACTGATTTTACCATTAGACTGCTGAAAGGCACAAAGTCTACTGAAAGAGTACTTACTTTACTAACAATTCTAATTAAAGTACACTACCCCCCCTGAAATTTGGTGAAAAATATGAACTATAAATTGTTGGCTTTATTTACAAAGTAACAAATAATGAACTGAATAGGCAAACTCATCTTAATGTCAAAAGAAAAACCTGAATGACATTCCACTAATTAGAGATTTAAGCAACTAATGAGTACACAAAGTAATAATGGAATATTATAATGTGGAACATTTAATATAATTCAAGCAAATTAGGGGTAAGACATTAATTATCAGCTTTGATAAACAGTCTTCTGGCCTTACCCGCCATATTCTTCTCTGTTAACTATTGTAGCAGTAGAAAAGTGAGGTGCATTTAAATAAATTAGAGTAAAAAAACCCCAGTATTGCTCAAGGAAGAGCATTTAAATTATACCCTTATTTATGCAAAATTAGGGGCTGGGGCTGTGGTTCAGTGGCAAAGCACTTGTCTTGCACATATGAGCACTGGGTTTGATCCTCAGCATCACATAAAAATAAAAACAAAACAAAATAAAGATATTGTGTCCATCTATAACTAAAATAAATTTCAAAAATATGCAAAATTATTCATGAGGAATTAAAAATAGTATTTAATTAATAAAATTCAAAGGTATATAAAACATAATTTTATTTTCTATCCCCCTCTAGATAAAGAACTTGGCATCTAGTGAAAGCACAACTTGCATAGTTATAAACTGTTCCCCCCCCCCCCCCCCCCCCCCCCCCCCCCCGTTTCCTTTCTCTGCCAACTTAAGTCTTCATCCTATTAGGATTTCTGGAAAATAAAATGTTACAAGTTTAAAGTCTTTGACACACAATATGCTACAACTTTCTATTTATTAACTCCTATTAGGATTTCTGGAAAATAAAATGTTACAAGTTTAAAGTCTGACACACAATATACTACAACTTTCTATTTATTAACTCCAACCTATAATCCCTTAATTCCTCTTTTTAGGTCATGTTAAAAATGGCAATTCATTTGATCACTCTGTTATTTCAACTGGGCATCTTTTCACCTGCAAAAAATAACCAAAGGATAATTCACTCCACCTAACTTATTAGGAGTGGCCTTACCTGAGTTCTCTTCCAGATATTGCAGATGAGGGTCACTTCAATTAATTTGATTTTCTGGCATGCTTGTCTTCTCATGCTGAGAACTTGAGACAAATATGTCTTTCATTCATGCTGACAAGCTTGGCCTGGTGCCTCAATGCTATTTGCAAAACATACATGAAAAAAATGAGTAAAATATAAAGAGTACTTATCAGGGGAGTGATTTTACCTAATCATGTATCAGGGGCATAGAAAATAATTTAGCTGAATCCAGCTGTTTTTAGTCCTTGAATATATATTTGGCACTCATGTGCAAATTTCTCAATTATGTTTTTTTCCAGTGTATCAATCATTTGAAAGTTATTACATGTAGAGCTGAAATTTGAGATGTGTAGTCATTGTTGCCTAATCACTGATTTGTTCTACCAATCTCACCACATATTA
Organism: Callospermophilus lateralis; assembly: GCF_048772815.1. Taxonomy (NCBI): domain Eukaryota; kingdom Metazoa; phylum Chordata; class Mammalia; order Rodentia; family Sciuridae; genus Callospermophilus; species Callospermophilus lateralis. Next base: position 76,400,389 of record NC_135310.1, on the reverse strand, counting down.
ATATATAGAGTGCTTGGCTGAAAGTTAAAATGTAAGTTAAAGCACCTCATACTATCTAACAGAATAAAGAGTCCAAAGACAGTGTTTTTCTGTGTTGATTAATTCAGTTGTTCCTTGATGTCATTTAGGATTTAGGTCTTTCCCAAATTCTGCCTTGCTGCCCTCAGTGTATGGACTCATATTTCTTTTGGGGACAGCTGCAGTAGTTCAAGGTCTTACATCCAGAGCAGCAATGTCTAGAAATAGAAAAGAGACTGTCTTTTCCTAGTATCTCTCTGTTTCTTTTTAAAATTGACAGATTCGTATCTTCATAATTTAAAATACTTGTTATGAATAGTAGCAAGCTCCTCCCTTTCCTACTGTCCCCCCTCCCTAAAGCCTACTACTCTTTAATCTCTTTTAGTGAAAAAAAAAATTTTTTTTTTTGGTACTGGGGATTGAACTTAGGGGTACTTGACCACTGAACCACAACTCTACCCCTATTTTGTATTTTATTTAGAGACAAGGTCTTACTGAGTTGCTTAGTGCCTCGCTGCTGGGAGCCATCAGCCAAGTAGGTATGACAATTTCCTTGCCAGCGTACCCCCATGTTTCTTTAGTGGAAGGACTCATGGAAATAGGACATTTTGCAGGACATTGCATGTAAGGTGACCTTGCTCAAGGACCAGGGCGGATCCGTGTTTAGGGTGTTCCCCCTTTAGAATAGGGCGGTTTAGCATAATAGGAGATTAGGGTGTTCCCCCTTTAGAATAGGGCGGTTTAGCATAATAGGAGATTAGGGTGTTCCCCCTTTAGAATAGGGCGTATCCTGCTGCTGAGTTCCTCTTGAGTTCTTAGGGTCAGACAGTATATTTTGGGAGACAGAAGCCCAGGAGTGGTGGATTTGGGCAGAGAGTGGATTTGGGCAGAGTGTGGATTTGGGCAGAGAACGTGGATTTCCCCAGAACGTGTTTGTAGACGGCCGGTGTGAGTTCGGGAATAAAGAATTGCTGTTTGAATCTACAAGCTGTGTGGAGACTCGTGATTTGTGCCCAGCCAGAGACTGCGGCACCTCGCCATTGCTGAGGTTGGCTTTGAACTCCTAATCCTCCTATCTCAGCCTCTAAACTGCTGGGATTATAGGCATATGTCTCGGTGCCCGGCTCTTTTACTGAATACTTATTTTACTGTTTACCTTTATATCTTTAAATAATATGTTTATATCATTGCTTCTTGATATTTTTCAGTTTTTAGACATTATCTATTGAGTTTTCACAATAGAAAATGAATATTTAACTCTCCTTTTACCCTTACACCCTCCTTTATGTCTGGTGTAAGGTTTCATCTGAGTTCTTCCTCTGCCATGACTAGCGATCCTTTTGCTTCTGTTTTACTAGGATTTTGTGTATCCCTGGAATTCCTTTTCCTGTTTTGCTCCCTGGATTTGGTGGATCATCCGTCTTTGTCATTGGTTTTCTGAGAAAGAAGGAAAGAGAGATAAATATTTTGAGGGTTTGATTATCTTTGTTCTACTTTACACTTAAATGACAGTGTGAGAAGGTTTAGAATTCTATGCTGAAAATAATTTTCCTTCAGAATTTTGAGAGCATTGAGTTTTCCTTTGCTGTTGCTCAATTTATAGCCATTCTGTTCCCTGATCCATTGTAGGGGATACTTTTCCCTCCCCCTGGAAGCTTGTTTTTGTTTCTAGTGTCTTGAAGTTTTATCATGATTTTCCTTGATGTGGTTCTCTTTTTATCGGTTATGCTAAGTGGTTGGCAGGCCACTTCAATTTGTAAGTTCATGATTTTCAGTTTTGGGAATTTTTTTTCTTGAATTATATTTTTCCGCTTGTATTATTTCTTTGGTGATATACTGTCTGTATTCTCTTTTCTATTTTTTTTTAATTAGAGCTTAATGGTAATATATATAGTAGTTGGGTTCAACCTGAGAAACTCATACATGCATAGAAATCAATTTTGGTTCATAATACCCCATTTTTCCTCCCCATTTTCCTTTTTAAGGATTCTTATTACTTAGATTTAAATCTCTGTCATAGAGCCCTTTGCGCCCAACATAGTTCTTAAGTCTTGGTATTCATGCCCTTGCGCAGTCCCCTCCTATACAGAACAGGCTGACCCGTGTAACCAATAGGATATTGTGAAAATGATAAAGTACACCTTCTGAAGCTAATTTGTAAAAGACATAGCAGTTTCCACGTTGTTCCCTCTTGAATCACATCTAGGAGAAGCTGCATCATGGAAATACTCAAATATCCTGTGGGGAAATACATATGGTGAGGAACTGAAGCCCTCTTCCAACATTTAGCATTAACTGCTAGGCAGGTGAAAGAGTCCCATTGGAAGCAGATCTGTCAGCCCCAGTCAAGACTTCAGATGATCAAACCCCAGTTGACACCTGGATGGCAACTTCATGATACCCTGAACTACAACCACTTAGTTAAGCCACCCTGAATCCTGGACCACTGAAACTGTATGGAACAGTAAGTATTTGGAGCTGCCAAGTTTTAGAGTAGTTGCTATGTAGTAGCTATTTGGTTTTCTTATTTTCTCATCTAATGCTAGCTATAGGCTCTATTCTACATGGGGCTTCTCACTGGTTTCTCCATGTGAAATTCTTTGGGTGCCTTCATAATGTATTTATAAGGCCTCAAAATTAAACAACATGATTTTTTTCCCCATTCTATTTATTGTGGCAATAACAAAGTTCTGTTCAAATCCAAGGAGAGTGGCAAAGTTCTGGGAGTGCAGGTAGGACTGGAAATATTCTTATGCCTGGTTTTGAAAACATGATCTACATTACATTATGCGTGTTGAAACAGGTAACTAGGATTCAGAATTTAACTTCATGCCATTGGAGTCAAAATTTACATGCTGAAAGATCTCAATTTTATTTTATTTTTTTTTTGGGATTAAAACTAGGGCCTTGCACATGCTAATCAAGTGCTCTACCCCTGAACTACATGCCCAGATCAATATTTCAACTTTTGGAATAGAATCAATACTACCTTTATAATAATGATAATGGTGATAATCTTCTATCTCCTTCTTTTCCCTCGTCCTCAATTATTGGTACTTTATTTATTACAATATTGGTTAAATTATAGTCACTGTGGCTTATTGTCTATATTTTTATTTTTTGTTAGTTTGTTTTGTTTTTAATTTTGGGGTATTGTCTAATGTACCCAGAATTGGTCTTTAAATACCATGGTGCCTCTAGCACTGAATTATTCTCATTTCTCTTATAATATTATTATTCTCTGACTTATGGGGAAAGTACAACAACTTGATTGGTCCTTCATTAATTGTTTTGAGTTTTGTAATTGAGCTCCCTAACCCAATTTGCATGTTTGCACAGTAGAATCTGTTTTTCCCAGCAACTGGGTTGAGCTTTCCCATGCTGGCAGGTCTATGATGATAATGTCATCCTTTATCTTCAGAAAAATTAGTCCTAAATTATTTCTTCAACAGTGCTGTTTCCAACTCTTCAACAGATGGGGTTGGTTTTAGAATAAGAATTGACAAACAGATGGCTAAGCTGAAATTTTAAGTCTGTTTTGGGGAAATAAAGCCTTGTCAAGAATCTGACTAACTTACCAAAAAAAAAAAAAAAAAAATGAATTTACCACTTAAGTACATATACTTGGAAATTTAAGTAGATATCTAGCAATTAATTAGTTCTCAGATTATATTAAAACATTCCTAAATTAAGGACTAATATTACATAATTTTAAAAGTAGCATTCTCATGATTCAAAAAATGTCTACACCTGCATTTTAGAAGACCCAGTCTTTTGAATGAAATAAATATTTTAATTAATTAAATGCACATTATAACATCAAAAAATTATTTTTTTTCCCTAAATGAAGACTTTCTCCAAAGTTAGAGTTAAAATTCTGATATTTGGAAAATACTTCATGGATTTAGTTAAATATTCTCAAATAGTCTTCTTTGGATAGTTCTATTGTTTCAAAAGTTTTTTTTTTTTGTTATAAAAGAGGAAAACTTAAGAGGACACATCTATAAAACCCAAATTTCTAGTTCTAGCTTAATAATTCATTTATCAAGACCCTACCATGGTCTTGACTGAAGAAATGGAGAAGGTGAGAGAGACAATTTTGTTAAAAATTTATTTTAAACCATGTGACACGTGATTTAATAGAGATAGAAATAAGAAGAAAAGTCAAAGTCAAAGAAGCAGAGAATATAATGATTGTTAGGGGCTGAAGAATGGGTGGTTGAGATGTTGGTTATAAAAAAAAGAAATATATGGGGATGGGAGCATAGACGAAAGGCAACTTGAGAAGACTAAGTGTAAAGGTGTTAAAAAAAAAAAGTGGGGGTTGGTCTGAGAGGAGATGTGGGTTTTACATAGACAGTAATACTGATAAATACTGGGTGGGGAATTGGGTGGTCCATAGGATGAACAGCAACTAGGAGAGGTGATAACATTGGGGAATGAGTGATAGGAACCTGGGAAGTGGATTTCTAGGTGGAACTTACAGATTCAGAGGCTGATTGGGTAGTGTCAAAGGAAGAATCCACGATTTAATAATTAAAATGAAAAGCCAGTGTGTTACTTGTTAAAGAAGAGGTTCCTGTGCTTGTATTACATGGTTTCCCTAAGCAAGCAAATTGCTCTTGAAAAGAAGCATGGAAATCATGAATTTGTGAATTTCATCACCAGTTATTTTAGGGATTGGTTGACAGCTATGAAAGCAGGGTTACTAGGGCTTGGGTTATGGCTCAGCGATAGAGCACTCACCTAGCACACATGAGGTCCTGGGTTCGATCCTCAGTACCACATAAAAATAAATAAATAAAGTTAATGTGTCCAACTTAAAAAATATTTTTTAAAAAAGAAAGCAGGGTTACTTGTTTTGAAGTTGTTTGGTGACTCTGAGGAGCTGTCTGTCACTAAAAGCTTGACTTCTAGAGGTCTGGGTTCTGAAGTGAAGTTGAAAATGGGTTGGGATGGATTCTGAACTGATTCATTCTTTCTTCCTTTCACCAAAATAATGGTGTGTGTGTGTGTGTGTGTGTGTGTTTGTGTGTGTGTGTTTTGCTGGTGATTGAAACCAGGGCCTCATACAACTATTCCACTGAGCTATATTTCCAGTCCCTATCTTTCTTTTTCTTGGACTCAGAAAATATTAACTTTTATTTTTAGGGGTTAAAATGGGAAAGGTAAAAATCACCTTTGACATTTTCTAAATATCAGTAACACCAGCAGTTGATACAAGTGGGGAGAGGAAGAGATTGAATAGCAAGATAGAGTGTTTTGAACGTTTTAGATGGATGTAGTATGTCCGATAGACAGGTGGAACATTGAAGCTACGGTTACAAAAGAAGTGGCCGAGGAAGAACTTGTGTAGTAAAGTAGAAGTTGGCTTGTGATAAACTGCAAATTACTTGTGAAGTAGGAGAAGAACCTGGCTACAGTAATTGGAAAAATCAGAGGAGGAGAGTTTCAGTAAAACAGAGTTGTCAGCAGCAGGATGTTTGTATACTAAAAATGTCTGAAGAACCACTGCTGTCTGTTAGCAAGAGCCATTACAATATAATTGCAGTTAGGAGAATCAGATTTATAAGGGGTACCTAAGCATCTTGTCTGCCAACTTCTTACATAATGTTTTAAATTTATTCATACGTCTTAGGTACTCATGAATCTTATCAATGTTTTTGTTAGATATATTCAGCTCAATAACTACATGTTAAGCACTTGATATCCAATTATTTGTGAACTTTTAGCTTGAAATAGTTACTGAACTTCCTAATGGATGACATTGAGTCCTTACAGCACATGCATTTCAGCAACGGAAAGTTTGATTTTATATCACAGTCAGCTTGATAAGCACAAATGAAGTTTTAGATTTTACTTAAAAGGCTATTTGTGCAGTTAAGTGGTACCCTACTCTAATGTGACTTTTAAAAATAAACAAATTGAGTTACATCATGCGTTGTTCCTAAATCTCATGTGGTAATGTACAAGCTGTATTTTGAAAAATAATAACGTGACTAATCCTATCCCTTAAGGGCAGAATTTTGTTTGGTATCATACTATTAATATTGTGCTATTGAACATTTTATTTACACTTTCTTGTTTGTACTCATTCAAGGTGAAATGCCTGTCTTAATTCCTGACTTCACTATGCTTTTTACCTGGGAAATATATCTTTAACTTTTTTATTCTGTGGCCTTTCAGAACCCATGAAGGTTCAGAGTTTACTCAATAAATATTTGGCTGTTAACAATCTACCTCATAAAGGGTAGTTTGATAATGAATATCTGCAAGCTCTTGTTCATGTTCACCAGTGTCCGGTATTTTTCCAGGGTAAATATGACTTTACGCTGGGATTATTTCCTACCACTCATCTCACTTAGGGACTCTAAAGCAAGCCTTCCTCCCTCCCTCCTTCCTTCTTTTTTTCAGTGCTGGGGATTGAACTCAGGGCCTCACACAGGCCAGCTAAACATTTTATCACTGAGCCACATTCCACAGCCCCTAAGGAAGTAATTTCTTGACATTGAGTGTGATTTATTTTAGTGGGTGCTATTCTTTCTCCCTCTCACAATTCCTGCTCTATAGCATAGGACAAAATTGGTTTTCTTTTATCTTTTTAAACATTTTTGGAAAGTATCTGTTTAAATTTTCTTCAATTTCTTGGCTTACTGTATCCCTTGAGGGCATTTAATTCAGTGGATTGGTGGAGAAACTAAATAGTTGGATCTCACATGAAGGAGGAAGCTGCTGCATTAGGACAGGGGCCTATGAGGATCTTTAGGTGGCTCTTTCTTCCTTATGTGAGGCAGGCCACAACTTCCAGTTTGCTGAGGATGGGTCTACTCTGTACTCTCAAATCTCACCAGGAAGTTCTGCAATATAGACTTGTGAGGAGGTGGTTGGATCTCTTATTAGATCTGATTAATCCAAGATGGATTAACTTCTACCTTTGTATCAGATCTCAGGCACCATTTTTCTATTTTTATTGAGGTATAATTGACAAAGAAGATGGTATATATTTAAGGTTTACAAGTTTATATATGCATACATTGTAAAATTAACATATTCATCACCTCATCTAATTATTTCCTTCCTTTCTTTTCTTTCTTTTTCTGTGGTGAAAACACTTAAGATCTAATCTCTTAGGGAATCTCTAATATACAATACTGCATTAACTATAGTCACCATGTTATCCATTAGATCTCCAGAAATAATCCAACTTGAATACCCAACTGTTAGATCCAACATTGCCCCATTACCTCCTCACCCAACCCTTGGCAAGTACCATTCGGATCTGCTTCCATGAGTCTGACAGTTTTAGATTCCATATATAAGTGCGATCATGCCCTATTTGTCTTTCTGTGTCTGACTTATTGCACTCAGCAAAATGTCCCATAGGTTCATCTGTGTTGTCTCAAAAGGCAGGATTTTCTTCTTTTCAAAGGATGAATCATCATCATCATCATGGTAATAATGTCTATATAAAATAGATATTATATATCTCTCATTTCCCTTATATAATTCCCACCCATATTCTGCATGGGCAGTGGAAATGGGGTTCCCCTTGGTGGAATGGGCTGGCTGAAAAATAAAAGCTAAGAGAAATAAAATGGTGAAAAAACCCACAGAACACAGAGAGTAATTTCAAAAGCAGGTGCAGGACAGGCAAGATGATCAGACAGATCATGTTTCTAGACTATGGCAAAATGGAGCCCAACTCTGCTTTATTTATACCGGGAAACATCAACCACCTTCTGTAGAATATTCTTCACTAAAAAAAGGTTAAAGGTGGGCTGTTCAGTTTCTAACAGGGTTACGCTTATCTCTTGAGCTACTATGAGGTATTTTCCTAGCACAGTGGAGATAAAGGTCACATGCATTGGGCAATCTATTCCTGCAGGAGAGCCATGCATAGTTCGCAATGCCAAACCTAAATCTCCCTGGCTACTATACCAAGAGAAGACCCTCATGTGATTCATGGATGGCTTCCTGTATATAATCATTTATTGACAGACACTTAGGTGGTTTCCCTATCTTGGCTATTATGAATAATATTGCAATGAACATAGGAGTGCTGATATCTCTTTGTAATATTAATTTTATTTTCTTTGATTGCTGGATCATATGGTAGTTTTGTTTCAAGTTTTAGAGGAAACTCCTTTACCATTTATATAATGATTCTTCCAGTTATATTCTCACCAACAGTATACAGTACACAAATGTTCCCTTGTCCCACATCTTTACCAACTCTTACCTTTTGTCTTTTTGATAATTGCCATTCTAATAGCCATGAGATGATACCTCATTATAGTTTTGGCATTTCCCTGATGGTTAGTGATATTGAGCATTTTAAAAATATAACTGTTGACCATTTGTATATCTTCTTTTGAAAAAACTATTTAAGTCCTTTGCTCATTTTTGAATTGGATTATTTGCTCTTTGTTACTGGGTTTAGGGGATTCTTACATATTTTGGCTATTAATCTTTATCTCCCATTCCATAGACGTCCTTTTCACTCACTGGTTCCTTCATTTGCCGTGAGAAACTTTTTAGTTTGATGCCATCACTTTTGTCTATTTTTGCTTTTGATGCCTGCACTTTTGTTATTATATTCATGAAATTATTATCCAGACCAGTGTGAAAAATCTTTCCCCTTATGCTTTCTTCTATTAGTTTTATGATTTCAAATCTAATGTTTAAGTATTATACTTAACCATTTTGAGTTGGTTATATTTTGTACAGTATGAGATAAAGCTCGAATTCCATTCTTCAGTGTGTGAATGTCTCGTTTTTTCCCCATGGTGTGTTCTTGACACTCTTGATGATCAGTTAACAGTAGATGTGGATGTATTTTTGGTATTATTTAGTTCCTAGATGTTTGGTTTTGTGTCTGACATTAATTTGGGCATTTCTGAGTCATTTTTCTTTCAAGTATTTCTCTCTTTCTTCCTTCCTCTTACTCCTCTCCTCTTCTCTTCCTCTCACCCACCCTCCCTCCCTTCCTGCCTGTATTTCATTATGCCTATGTTACACACTTTGAATTGTCCCACCATCCTTGGATATTGTATGGTTTTTCTTTGCTTTTTAGTTATGAAGATATCTTTTGATATACCATCAAGCTCAGAGAATCTTTCCACAGCCTTGTCCAGTCTATTAGTAAGTCCCTCAAAGTCATACTTTATTTCCATTATGGTGTATTTGATGTCTACCATTTCTTTTTGGTTCTTTCTAAGGATTTTTCTCTCTGCTTACATTGCACATCTGTTTGCGCATGCCATCTACTTTATTCATTAGATTCTTCAGTACATAATCATTGTTCTAAATTTCTTGTCTGCTCATCTCAACATTCCTGGCATGTCTGCTTCTGGTGTTTGCTCTGTCTTTAAATTGTGTTTTGCCTTGTAGTATGCCTTGTAATTTTTTCTTGGTAGCTTTATATGATGTACTGAATAAAAAGAAGTATTGTCAACAGGCTTTTAGTAACATGGTGGTAAGCTGTGGAAGGAAAGGAAGCATTCAGTAGGTCTATGATTAGGTCTTAATCTTTCAGAGACCCTGTATGTCTGTACAGTGAATTTCACAAGCACTTTTCAGTTCTCACACTTTTCCTTAGGATAAGATGGCTAAACCTGGCTGGAATTGAATATTTCACTTTCCCTAGGTTGGTTAGCTTCTGATAAAACTCCAGAAAATTAGGCCATAGTTAAACCATCTTTTGAGGGAAGGCCTTGTTAAGAAGAGCAAAATGCTATGTGTATTTCAAAATGATTTATTTACTTCTTGTCCTGTTAGAAGCATGAGGAAATTTTTCTCTGATAATTACTATGAGAACTTGGTTGTGCTTCTGGAGGTAGAGCTCATTTAAGTGTGAGATTCCCCCATGATGAAGTCCCTTTGAATATTTTTTAAGTCTTGGAGTTATGCCCACTGAGCATCAAGCCATTTGTCAGAGATAGTTCAGGATTTCCTTCTGTGGCACTGGTTTCTCCTTGAGATTCTCTGCTTCAATTAAGTTGTTACCAGTATTTGCCTCTTTCTCTTCAGTCTTGGGTACAGAAGTTTGTCCTGTGTTCTCACTTCTCTTAAGAGAAGAAGATTTAAGAAACACTATTGGTTTTTCAGTTTGCTCAGCTTTTTACTTGTTAGAGTGAAGTGGTTAAATCCAATCTTCTTTCTAGGTGGTATTGAAAATTGGATGACATGATGCTTTATTATTTAGAATTTTTATTTTATTCTACTTACAAGGGATCCTATAGATGTATCCAGCATAGATTTTTCTCAAATATTCACTCGAGGTTAATAGAAAAAATGTACAAGGAAAATAAATTAAGGTGTTCTTTAATCAATTTTCACGTGAAAAGTTAGACTCTGAATCATATTTCCACCCTATCATCAACATCCACAATTCACATTCATTGTTGTCCTTAAGCCATGAATAGTGACCAGTATATCTTAAACGATTATTTCATTCTTGCTGCCAAGATTCTTTCCCAACGCACTAATAATCTTTCTGCAAGTACTGATATACAGAGCCTGTTGCTGGGCCAGTAGCAGTTCCAAAACACATCCAAGTTCAGATTTATGTAAATATGAAAAAAAATGTGACTCATAGTAGATGAAAGCTGGTATTTCTGTCATGGGCACATGATTTTCTCACCTCCTTGTTAATATCCTAACAACTATATCTACACCTGAAAATAGAGTTGATTAGAGTGAATTACCCAGGTCTAAACTGAAGATTGAAAATCTGTTGGCTTCACAGTGACTCCTTGGCTGTTTACTTAATACAGCTTTGGCTCTATTAAGCAAGACCCTGTTTCAAAATAAAAATAAATAAACAAAAATGGCTGGGGATGTAGCTCAGTGGTAAAGCACCCCTGGGTTCAATCTCCTGTATAAAAAAAAGAAAGGAAGGGAAAAGAAAGAAAAGTAAAGGAAAGAAGAAAGTAAGACAGGTAAAGAAATTGTGTTCTGGACAATTTAAACTCTGCATAAAATAACATTGTTAGTAAGTGACAGATACGGAAGCTATAACTACCTCAGGAATTGGCTTGCCTTTCAGCTCTGTTTGTGCTATAAACAGGACAGCAAGACTTTATCTTCATCTTGCATATTTGTTTTGAATATTATAGCATAAGTTATTGAGAAGAAATCCTGGCTCTTTGGTAAACATTTCTCTGAAGATCATAAAATATCTTTTTTTCCAAAGAGTGGCATATTGCAGTCTGAAGAAATGACCCAAGAAGAAACATATTCTAGGTGCATACTTGGAATCTTTGCTGAAGTATAAGCTAGAAGGAAAGAAATTAGAACAATAATTTCTTTGCTTTTTCTGATACTCTCTTTGGAATGCCTTGCCTCAATTTTACTTCTTTTCTCCTTAAACTATGAATCACAATTCACAACAAACTTGCCTGCAAGTCTCAGTGTCCTAAGAAACCACCTCCAGCACATCCTTTTTAAAATGGGATACTACCTGATACCAGATCCAGGATTTTCAAGACAAATGCCAGAAGAAATCCTTTTCTTCACAAGAGGAAGCCTGATTCCATGAAGAATGCCCCCGCCAACCAGGAACACCTGAGCTGGACTATTTAGTGAGTTAAAAAAGAAAAAAAAAACATTTATTGTGCTGAGCCTCTAAAATATGTCACTTACAAACAATGTTATTTTATGCAGAGTTTAAATTGTCCAGAACACAAATTTCTTTACCCGTCTTCCTTCCTTTCCTTTCCTTTCTTTTCTTTTCCTTTCCTTTCTTTCTTTTGTACAGGAGGTTGAACCCAGGGGAGCTTTACCACTGAGCTACATCCCCAGCCATTCTTATTTATTTATTTATTTTTTGAAACAGGGTCTTGCTTTATAGGGCACTGGAGTTACCCTAATCAATACATGTGGCTTGTGGGGACCAACATGATCTGCCCTTTGACACTTTCTTTCTCATACTTCACTCAATTCACACCCAACTTCTTTCTGGTCAGCCTCCAGGTCTAACTTTTTCTGCCAGCATAGTAACCCATTCTCTTCTTTAGTTCTCATGTCCAAATCATGATCATACCTATGATCTCAGCTTAAATATAATTTCCTGTTGCTATAGTTTAAGATCTTAAATGTATCCCCCAAACTCATGTGTTCAAAGGTTGATCCTCAGGGTAGTACTATTGATAGGTGGTGTAACCTCTGAGAGGTAGGGCCTGGGGAAGGTCCTTAGGATATTGGGGGTGTGCCCTTAAAGGGACTGTGGGACCCTGTTCTCTTTCCTTCCTTTTTTGCTCCCTGGATCATGAGGTGAGCAGTTTTGCGCTACTGTGCTTTCCACCATGTTCTGACTTACTATAGGCCCAAGGCAACAGGGCCTGGTAGATTTGGAAGCTGTTAGCTGAAGTAAACCATCTCTCTTTATGATTTGGTTATCTCAGGTGTTTTATTATAGTTATTGAAAGCTATCTAACACACCTGGGAAAGGCCTTCCCTGTTCCTTGAAGATGGTTGTCCTCTCTGCCATGCCCTTCCATTGCTCTCTGTGCTATCCTTACTATAACACCACATGTATGAGTGATGGCTTGATTCTGTGCTCCTCTAAACTGTAAACTCCTTGTGAGCAGAACATTATTCAATGTGTAGCTGGCACTGAGCTCAATCTTGAGAATATTTTTAATGCTCATTAAATATTTACTGAATAAATGAATGGATGAATGTATCACTCTGCAAGAGTGCCTTCCATTCCTGTAACTTGTCATATTCTTAGCCCTGAATGTGGGTTGAAGCACTTTTATAGAAAGTCTCAAATATTTATTTACTAAGTAATTGCCATTAATGCTTTTATTCTTATATTTTTAAACATATACCAATATACAGAATATACTCACTAACTTTAGTGAAATGTTTTCAATTAGTTAAATTCACTGTTGAAATAAAAGTGAAAATACATAAGGGAAAATTGTAGCAATAAGCCTCAAAATGGGAAGCATGTCATTGAGTAGCAGAGTTGGAAAGGATGGCTGTGTGTAATAAACTCTAGTCTCTGGTGGAGGAGGTGGGCTTGAAAAATAATAGAGTATTGCAGAGTAGAGTGTTGCTATAGGAACAGTCACCTAAAGATCTAATCAGTGTCTTGTTGAGTGAAAGGATTTTCTCTTTAGTGCGAAACATTTCAGCAAGCGCTAAAAATAGTTTTTTTTTGAAGCCTCACACTTTATCTGTTCCCAAATCTTTTGCTGCTTCTTAAGGTTTTTAAAACAAAATATTAAAAACAACCAGAACCATATAATGAGCATGCCACTCAATTTTGATAAAGTGAGTGGGTTAAACTTACATGCTTAGGTACCCTACATCATTTCTTTAGTTAGAAGGGTCAAATGTATTATTGTTTGCTTCCTCCAAAACAGAGCCTGAGATAAGCACCTGGAGGAGAGGTAGCCTTTTTGGCAAGTGACTGAGCAAGGAGAGATGAGGGAGGTGGCAGAGTGAGGCAGGGAAGGAGGAAGAGCCAATTATGTGCCTTTCTGTCTCTGTGGTAGGCCACAAGATTTGATTCTTCTGTGACCACTGAGATGTGTGGAAGGCCTTCCAGAATTGGCCCTCAGGATGATGGAGCCAGATCATTTATCTAGTAGTTCTGGCCCACAGTGGTTAAGGGTTGTCCCCTGTGACTTCTCAGCTGCCCTAAGAAGAGGACCATGTGACCTCCAGCACACTGAGGGAAGGCACTGGGGCAGAATAGGGGATAAGGGGCAGAATATGGGAAGAAGAGAAGCTAGACTTAAAGCAGAACACTGTAGAATAGCTGTGTCTGAATGTACGCAAAACCCACAGATGCCACCTGAATGCAGAGGTGACAGAGGGGACATGACACAGGTACAGTGAAGTCGGCTACAGTGTGATCCTGAAACACTAGTTCTCTAACTTTTCCCTATAACCAAGTATCTTTTCTCATGGATCTTACTTTATTTTCTGGCACTGTGTCCCTTACTCAGCAAATTACTTAATTACTCTCTGCATTAAATTGTCTTTACAATTGGAATAATTGTACTACCTATCCAAATTGTTGTTGTGAGGATCAAGTGTGTTAATACCTGTGATGCATTCAGCACAATGTCCAGTTTATAGTAAGAGCTCAATAAGCATTAGTCATTATTGTAATATTATTAACATGAGTAGTCATATTCCACTGTTATTCATGGTGAAGTCTATTATTGTGTTTAATATGTCTATAATATCTATAACTTTATTGTAGAATGATTTCTAATTTGTTCCTTACCACAATTCTTATAAAGCACCTGTTACCTTGAATTTTGAAAAGTCTCTTTCAGATAAAAGTCATGACTGTATAGAGCACTGTTGAATACTGTAATCTCTATCAAGTCTATCTATCTTGTGTAAAGTTGGTAAGGTATGTCTTCTGAGCTTTAAAGCACTTCTTCATAGGTCTCTATTCAGGCAATTCCAAGTCCTTTAGTTATTGAAGAAGCAGTAAATCTGAATACTATTGTATTGGAAGGATAATTTTAGATTACACAAATGATTTTCTGCAATGCCAAGATGAAGGCATAAATCACACGAAGAACTAAGGCTGTCCTAGAAGAAACTACAACCACCACTTGCTAACAAAAACAAAACAAAACGAAACAAAAATTAAGGTATGTGTCTTTGAATGGAGTGACTTATCAGGGAAAGAAACAGCACAACTTTTTAAACCCTACAAGCTCCCACTTTTCAAGTTAACATGAATACTGTCTTCTATATTTACACTTCTTTTTTCAAGGTATTTTCAAATATATTATCTCAGTCTCTGTGGGCTGCAAATCTGAAATGAAATAAAACTGGCAATGGTTGCTACATTCAGCTGCTTGGGCTGCTATAATAAAATACTACAGATTGGGTGACTTAAACTGCAGAAATTAATTTTATTATAGTTCTGGAGGCTGGAAGTCCCTGATCAAGATCTAATAGGGTCAATTTCTGATGAGGACTTTCTTCCTGGCTTTCAGATGACATCTTTCACACTGTGTCCTGAAATGGGGGGTACTTTCTTGTATCTTTGTTTTAAGGACATGAATCATTTTGACCTCATGTGACCTTAATTATATGCTTAGAGGTCACAGCTCTAAACATAGTCACACTGAGAGTTAGGGCTGACACCACATTTAAATAGCAGGGCTACAAACAGGGCTACAGCAGTTACTTAGGAAAAGATGTTCAAGCACAAATGGAAGCTCATCTTCTGTATAAACTCAAAAGAAGACAAATGACCAACTGCAGAAAAAAGACAAGGGCACTTTCCTTTTTAAGGAAGCATCCTGGCCCTGGCACTGAGTCCTTATCTAATTGAACTTTAAAAACCCTCCCAGATAGACTTGTAAGCTATTTAAGAAGTTTTCTGATTAGAGAGGGAGATAAGATATCAGAACCAAACTATCCTTAGAGATCTTTGGAAATAGTGTCAAGATGTATGAACATGAAATGGTTTAGCGTACCCTTGTCTGGAATTGGGAAATTAATCTTTTCAAGTAAACTCCAATTCTGTTTTATTCTTTCCTGCTGGTTACATTCAGGATTCAGGGGAATAGAATCTTGCTTCTTTCTCTTAAAAGATGGTCCAAGAAGGAATCATTTGGTAGGTGCAAGAGGAAATTAGTTAGACTGCAGGTACCTAACAATCTATATTCTTCTTGGGCTGATTGAAACTTTGGGTAAATGTGATTAGCATTGTTAATGTTAATCCAATGTCATGCTCTGCTTAGGGATAGATAAAAATCTCACAATGTTTAGTGGTCCACAAAATGGGAGAAAAAATCCAAGATTAGAAGTGTTTTCCTGCACAGCGGTCCTGTGACAGAGTCACACATTTGGAGATCACTAGGTTTCTAGAGTTTTCATTTGCATGTCTCCTGGCAGATTTAAGATTGCCTGAAAAGACATGCATTTGGGAAACTATGACCCTTTGTACTGTGCACTTCTCTAAGCTGCATCAAAACCAAGTGATGAAAAGCACAAGGAAAATTAGAAAATAAATCCTTAGAGTGGATGAGTGGGTTTATTTCTTATTTTCCTGAAGATTAGCTAAGGTCTCTGTTGTTGTTTTCCTTTTCAGAACAGTATCACCACAGCCAGCTGATACAATTCTTAGAGGGTCTTTAAAGACTCTTCAATAGAAAAATAATATCCATGTTTCTAGGATGTTTAAGTGGAAAATCAGGAACCCCTGCTTAGAAAACTGAAAAGCATGAAAAGGTTAGCTGTTGACTACACAGTCATCTCAATCATCAGCTGTAAATTTTTAGTTGAACCCATGAAACCTTACAAAGCCTAGCATGCTAAGCATTTAGCAATTGTGTTTTACTCAAAACAATTCCATGTACAACTTGATTGTAAACAGAATGATCAAGGCAGATCCAAAGAAAGGCACATTTAAAATTGGTGACCTAATTTAATTAAACTGAGTCATTTTTGATGATATCATTAGTACCTCTTCTGCATTTAATATTCATTCTATAGAAAGGGAAGCAATACAGATCCACTTATTAATTCCTTAGGTATTTTTGAATTCTTATGTATGCTGGGTGTTGCTGTAGGATTCTGTAAAAAATACTTAAAATCTCTATTCCTGTTGGGTTTATAGTTTAGTGGAAGATGCAGAGATTTTAAAAAAGGGGGGAAGGGGAAAGAAGGAAAACTAAACAACCAAGATAATTACAGACAGTGACACTTGCTTTGAAAATAATAAACAATATAATCTAATGGTGTTCTACCATTTACAATGATGTTTGTTAAAAATAACTAAAACCCCAGTTAAAGTGGCTTTGACAACATAGGTTTATTGGTTTATGTAGCTGTGAAATATAGAGATATGGGGTGTTTTGGGCTGGTTGATTCAGGAGATTAACAGTATCTACATTGACTTAATGTGTCTCACTTTTCTGTTCTGCAGTTCACAGTGGTGGCTTTATCTTAGTGCTGGGTACTTTCAGGGTTGGAGGACTGGAGATAGATGTCTGTCAGTTGGGTCCCATGCTTCTTTGTTCATATTTATCAAACCATCTAGTAAAAGGGACTGAGACTTATCAACTTAGGTCTTGTCCTCATTCGTATATCAATGACTAAGGCCAAAATAAAATCTTCTGATTAATTTAAATCAACCAGGGCTTATTTCCAGAACTGGGGAAGAGGGGCCTCATGTGAAAGGGTTCCTGTGAAAAGATCTGTAAAAAGGAGAGCTGGGGAACTGATGCTGCCTGCCTTTACCACCAGAAGCAAGAGACGGAGCAACTAGAAGAAATTGGGGAAGAGGAAATATGAAAGTAGAGAAATGAATGATGAGAAGAAGCTAGGTGTGCAAGTATCTGAGAAAGAGCACTTTCGGCAGAAGAAGCCCTGAGTACAAGACCCTGGTGGGAGTGAATCATCATATATCCTAAAACAGAAAAGAGGATGGTGTGATTGGAGTGATATGCAATGTCATTGAGGTGGTGACTTAGTACTAGGCTATTTAGCTAAATTGTAACTACATTTTCCAAAATTCCCTTCCCTTATGGTTTCACATTAGGATTGGCTGCAAGACCATTTCTGTGATATTTGAAAAGCTAAAGAAGAACAGTAGCCATGTTTATATCCAGAAGATTAGTGTATAATCAGGCACCATTACATTCTGATATATGGTACTTGTTGCTGCTTTTCTGGTTCATCTTGATAATATAGGGAAGCAAGAATGAATGCGACTCTTCCAATTCCTTCAGCTCCTGCAAGAATCTTCCCTAAGCATCTCTAAATCTTGGACTGAGTGTGTATGTGTGTGTTTGGGGAAGGGTATTACTTTTTGCAGGTGTCAACATATAGTCTAAGCTGGAGATCTGGTAGACTGTTTCAAGAGGAAATTAGTTAGAAGCAGGCTTCAGTTCACCATTTGATATCCCCACAAGTCCCTGCTTTCTTCTTCTTACTTTTCTTTTCAAATTGCTTACTTTTCTAATTTCCAGATGGGTATCATATATGGAAACAGCAGCTTTGTATAGACTGTATAATTACCATCTTCAATTGCTTAACTCAAATTCCTATAATCAATTTTTATCAAACCTTAACTGACATAGATTTGGTACTGGAAGAGACTACAGATGAATGGAACCTTAAGGAAACATTCTCTCAGTTGGTTCTAGATTCTCTGGAATTGGTTCTATTACCTGCCTAGATTTAGAGACACAATAATCCTGTTTCCAATGGTAAAGGGGACACTGGAAATTCATGGCATGCAGAATTAAATAGTTACATGAATTACCACATGTATACATTGTAATGAAATCCCATAGGAGACAAGTCCTTAGGGAACTCAATATTTGCTTCCATGGGGCATTATAATGAAAATAAGTGGCATAATGTGATTGGATTTTTACTTCTATATACATTGGAGATGTAGAAATAAATGAGGAGCTCAGGGCTTCAAATTCCTGGTAAGCTTCTATAATTGTTAAAAAATTACTTCTCTTTTATAGCTGCAGGACATGTATCTGAGAACAAAATCCAAAGTCTAAACTCATGAGGCGTAAATAACAGGATAAATTGAGTTTTTAATATCTCAAGGTCTTTTGTGTTATGTTAGAATTGATTTGAGGAGGAGTAAGACCTTGAAAATTGAGATAAGTATAAATTTGATGAAGTTGAAAATTTTTACTTCTAAATGTTGCTGTACTACTTTGCAGCAGAAGAATCCCTTCTTCTCCTACCTAAGAATATTAGACTCAAGGCAAATCAAAAGAAAGGCAAATTTAGGATTGGTGGCCTAATTGAATTGAACCATGCCTCCCCTGATGTACTACTTATCCACCAATTATTATTAGGAGCTTCCTCCCCAACCTCAATGCTTCTGGACTTTTTACTGAACTGAAGTTGGCAGATTCTAGAAGGCAAGGTAAAAAGGGTTACTGTTGTGGTTTAGATATGAGGTATTCCTCCAAAGCTCATGTGTGAGCCAATGCATGAAAATTGAGTGGTGAAAGCTAGAAGCAACTCTGCATTTGCATAAGAGCTGTAGACATTAGGGTCATAATCAAGAATTTGAAGAACATTGGATGATCATTACCACCACATCCTCACTCAAATTGCTATTTTGGTCTACAAAGAAGACAGATTCTTGGAGAATAATGGTGAATTATTATAAATGTACTCAATGCGACTGCCATTCCAGATCCGATTTTATGCCTGGTGCTGTGAAGAATGATGATGTATTTGAGGTTTTACTGTACATGCAAGCTAACAAGTTTCATACGTGCTGCAGAAGAAATGAGACTCATGGGACAGAGATCAAGGACTTTATGTGATTCATAGCACAGCAAACATGCTTCTTGTTTATATTGGTTCTCTTTGCTTCACCAGTTCCCTAGAGCAAAGTGAAGGAGCCTGGGTTGAGTCCGAATAGTTACTGGATATTTGTTAGAAATGAGGATTGTGTTGGGAATGAGGATACCCAAGCTTGAGGAACTTTAATCTTTTAAAGCATTGCTAGTAAACTTGCCCAATCTTTTCCCTGGAGGGAAACATTATTTGTACTATCTTGTAAAACAAATGAATTGATCCTCTGTTCCATAGAGACATTAGTTCTATCATCCAAGGCTTTTTGCTAAATAAACTTCCTTAACAAGCTAGTTTACGACAAAATCGGATTCAATATATACATAAATATGAGAGACCCAACAATGATCTCTTAACAGGGACAAATCAACGTATCATCTGCCACATACTATGTACTATTGATCTGGTGAATGCCTTTTCTCTATCTGTTGGTAAAGACCATTAGGAGAAAGATGTTCCTAATATTCAGGTAGTGTGATGGTTAATTATATGTGTCAACTTGCAACTTGTCAACCAACTCTTTCGTTAAACACTAGTAGAGATGTTGCTGCAGAAATATTTTATAGACATGACTAATATTTACAATTGATTACTTTTAAATAAAGCAAATTATCTTCCATAATGTGGGTAGTCCTTCAATCATTTGAACTCCCTATGAGCAAAACTTGGTTTCTTGGAGAAAATGGAAATTGGCCTCAATATTGCAACATAGAAACACTGATAGTTTCCACCTACTGGCCATCCTTGGAGATTTTGGACTCTAGAATACAGCATAACTCTCACCTAAAGTTTCAGCCTCTCACCTTACTCTACAGGTTTTAGACTTGCTAGACCCTGCAGTTGGTGAGAAGATTCCTTAAAATCAGTTGCTTTTTTCTATTGTTTCTGTCAGGAAAACCCTAGCTGATATAGAGACAAGATCAGAATTTTACTGTTATATATCAGAGTTATATCAATGGTTCAGCCCTATGTCATAATCTGTTGGGAGCTGGTTTTCTCTCCATTCCCTAACATATCATATCAGGCCTTTAGGTTACTATCAAACTGTTTATATCTGCTGAGCAGGAAGTATGTATGACTCTAAATACACTGATTAGACAGTGAGTATTGGGAGATATACTTTTAAAAAATTCACATGCCTGCTAACTTGATGCAACTAATAGTCCAATAGTATGGAGATTATTGAAATATTTCTTTGAAGGTGAATATATTGTTGCATCTGTTCTCTTCTATCACAAAAAAAGAGGCACTACTCCTAGTAAACCTCTTCAGATTTTGGAAATAGCATTAATTTTATTTGAGCATGTTCCTCTGACCCATTTATGAAGGGGCCAAAAAAGATCCCTGTTTTGATTGGGTCCTAGAACAAGGGAATATCCTGCTACAGGTCCAGGCTGCCCTGCAAGCTGCCCTGTCACTTGGTTTCTCTGATGTGGCAAATCCAATAGTACTTAAGGTGTCTGTGACAAATATAATTTTTGTACAGTGTCTTGTAGGAACCTATGGGTGAATCACAGTGGGCCTTCATAAAGTTCATACAAAATTAAATTACATAAATTCATAATTAAGGCAATTGTATTAAAACAATGAAAGCAAAGGCCCCAAACTCATTATTTTCTAATTATTTTATTATGTATAAATATTATATGTACTCCTGAGGTTATTTATAGATACGTATCTGTATGGTAGAACTTCTATAAATTGATGAGCTAATGCCTATATATTCTCAACTTTGTATTCAGTGATAACACATTTTGTGGTACGAAATTGGCTGTGGTGGAAGAAGTTTTACCCCAGAAACTGGCAAACCATGTATTTGGGTCTGTTCCCCTCATATAACTGGTTGCTAAACAATTACCAAGAAACTACTTCTTAAAATTCAGTGTTTAAGTTCCAGGATATCAAAAGGAAAGTTGTTACTCAGCTAGAAAAAGAATGAATTCCACTCAAAAATAGTTGAAGGGTTGGGTATGCACACCTGCAATCCCAGTGGCTCAGGAGGCTGAGGCAGGAGAATCAAGAGTTCGGCGAAAGTGAGGTGCTAATCCACTAGTGAGTCAGTGAGACCATGACTCTAAATAAAATACAAAATAGGGTTGGGGTTGTGGCTCAGTGATTGAGTGCCCCTAAGTTCAACCCCGAGTATCCCTCTCCCCCAAAATAGATAAAGGAATTTTGTAGACTCTTGAGAATATTAACATGTTTTCAATTTAACAAAGTATAGTTATATTATATTAAGCAGAAACATGATTTAAAAATTGTCTTTGTTGGAAGTTAGATATGGTTAAAAGAGGTGTGTTTGGGCCAGATTGTAAGAGGTGGCTAGTGTTGACTTTATACTATGTTGATCTAGCTAAATTATATTTCCAAGAATTCTCTTCCTTGTATAGTGTTGTTTAGGGTCAACAAAAGAGAAATTTACATGAGATTTGGAAAGCATAAGTAAAGCAGCTGCAATATTTGTGCTCAGCAGGTGTGTGAGGACCAGGTTCTGCTGCAGCTCATATGCATTGGATCTGATCTGCGGCCTCATATTTTTGACATGGGCCAACAGTCAAGCCTGTAGCTTACTTCAAGTGCTGCTGGATCTCCTTCATTTTCTCCTCCTAATTCTAGGGTAGGTCTGTGTGCAAATCCATGACTAAGAATGTCAGTTTCTTATGCAAGTCACCCCACACCATTGAAATTGAGGCCTGGGTGCAGTGAAAGACAGATACAAGTTCTAGTTCATTATCATTGTCACAGCTCATCCTTGTAGGTTTCAATTCATTCTTGTTCTCCCCTGCTTCATACTTTCCATTCATTCTTCCTTTGGATCCAGCATCAGATACAGAACCAACATCCTTAAATATGCATTTTTATTAGTTCTTACAACTGCTCAGTGTCAAACCCCCATAGGGGGTTTAGGCATATTATATCATATTAGGCTATTAGAGCTATCAGGCTATGGTAAGGAATCTGGATTTTATTCTAAATGTATTAAGCATCTTTTGGGTAGTTTTAAGCAGCTTGCACTGAGAATAAATTTAGAACAGTCATAATCAACATGATCAAAAATCTGTGGAGAAAGGAATAACCTGGGTTAGAAAGGTAGCAGTGTAGCAATAAAGAAATGGATGGGTCAATATATTATTACTTGAAGTAGGCTAATGTGCCTAGCTGATGAATAGGATGTAGGTGATGAGGGAAAGAAAAGAATCAAGAAGGACTTCTAGATTTTTGGCTTGAGCAAGTAGATGGAAATGCCACTCATTGAGCTCCAAAAGACAGGAAAAAAAATTTTTGTTCTGGAATTATTAAAATTGAGAAGCATATTTGACATCTATGTAGTCAATAAAATCTGAGCATCTGGAAAACTCAAGAGAGAGCCTTCATTGTCCCGCCTGGGATACTGGAACATTTTTCCTTTGCCAGCTGGCACAATGTTGAGTTTTGTCACTGAGGACACTGGAGGGATGCTGGAGGAGGAAAGGACTTTTCTTCTGGTTCCTAGCGTGCTCCACCAGATTGTTCCTGTGGTACAGAACAGCTAGGACAGAGGGGAGGAGCACAAAGAAGCTGGCCAATTCTTACTTCCCCAGGGGCAGCATTCCCTAGCATACCAGGGACAGCTTCCTATTGGGCCATCCCTGTGGGCAGTTTCTCAATGGTTCTGCAGTGTGACACCTCTCTGTGGGCAGTTTCACCCAGCACCCAGGAAGGCAGCTGCCCAGCTAACTACCTTGGGGGAAGTTCTGCAGTGAGTTCTGAGTTACAACCCCTATTTGCTGAGGGCTTCCTCTAGCACCCCAGAGGGCACTTTCCCACACATTCTCACCAGCATGGCATTTCCGCGAACGTTTTCATTACCTGGGAACCACTGCTGTGCCCTCTCCAGTGAAAATATAGATCTCATATTTCTTTTATCCTTAGGCTCTGTAGCTCAGTCCTGAGGGTCTGGGTTATTTTGTGTCTTCTATTTAGTTGTCCCTTAGAGTTCTCTTATTAATAGACAAGCTCCAGTTATAGTTAATAATGATTTATATTAATTTTCCCTGTTCAAATTGCTGAGTGATTCTGTCTCTGGAGTGGAATAAGATATATATAAAATATAATATATATATAATGAAATGCTTAGACCTTAATTAAGTGATGTCCTTCACTTAACAAAATTGTTTTGAGATTCATTCTCATTGCACCTATACATTAGTTCCTTTTTTTATTGCTGGCTAGTATCCCATTGTAGAAATGTACCTCATTTTGTTTACCTATTCTCCTGTTGATGGGCATCAGTGTTTTTTCCCCCCATATTTATTATGCATAAATCTTCCATGAAATTTCTTATATAAAATTTGTTGACATGTGATTTCATTTCCCTTGGGAAAATACCTAAGATGAGAGTTCTGGGTCATAGGGTTGATGAATGCTTCAGTTTTTATGCAACTTCACTTTTTTGAAGTGTTTGCATTATTATTGCCCCAAAAGCAGTGTATGAAAATCCTGATTGCTCCACATTCTCTTAATGTTTGGTATTTTCACAGCCCTACTCTGAGAGAGCAGGGGATGAAAGACTCAGATGCGAGGAGAGGCAGAGTGCTATTCTTGTCCTGCTTGCTCTCCGGTCTGTTCTTTGTCCTTTCCTATTCCTTGTGTTCATCCCACAATCTGTTGCTCAGGAATAATTACCTCAGTCTGCCCTAGACACTAGGACAGAAACTAAGATAATGAATGCATGTTATTTTAAGCCGCTAAATTTGTGGTAATGTCGTTACTCAGCAAAACACGACTAATATGATCTGTAAGTGTCTGTTCCATTCTGTCTCTTAGCTCCAGTTAGTTGAATGTCAACTATATTACTTACTTTCATCAAGGAAGCTCAACCTTGACCCTGCAAAAATACCCCAGGGATCCATAGTCATAGCATAGGTTGTTTGAAAGCAATTTAATAAGCAAACTTTGTAGATTTTATATCCAGAATCTATATATAACACACACATATAATCCTGGAAACCAGAATTGTATTGAAGTAATCTTGAGAATCTGCACTGGATGGACTCATTTTTCTCAGATTTTTGAGTCAAATCTCTTATTAGTGTTCTTGGGAAGGTATAGATGCAAAGCATTATATGCTCTACCTTCTGATATTTATGATGTAATTTTGACCTTTATTTTTCAGGTTATGTTGTTTTCAGTTTCCCAGGTCTCCTCCTTTTCTGCCAATGTTAGCTGATGAAATCCCAATACTTAGTCTCAGCCTTTTTTTTTTTTTTTTTGGTACTGGGGATTGAACCCAGGGGTCCTTAACCACTGAGCCACATCCCCAGTCCTTTTTTGTTAAAAAAATTTTTATTAGAAACAGGGTCTCACTTTGCTAACTGCCTCACTAAATTGCTGAGGCTGGTTTTGAACTTGGAATCCTCCTGCCTCAGTCTCCTGAGCTGCTGGGATTGCAGGCATGCACCACTGCACTGGGCTTAGCCTTCTAATTGTGTAAAAGAAAACATTTCAATATAAAAAGGAAATGCTTGTTTCTTCTTTCTGTGTACTTGCAGAGAAAAATAGAAACCACTTTTGCTTGTATTAATTTTATGTAAAGATTGTTATAAGAGCTGATTGTCAGAGATTGTTACTAAGTTCTTTAATTTCTAGTAGGTCAGGAATTTTGATTGGTTGCCTTACTTAATAATGTTTCCTTTAACATAGGCATCACTTTATTTTAAAAAGTGTAAAACTTGTGAACTCTGTGAAATCTGAAGGAAATCATTGGTATTTCCTTTTTATTTCACATGCTTGAGGCAAAATAAATTACTTTTCCAAGCTTAAACAAAAAGCTTGGAAATCTTGTCTTCATTTAAATTTAACAAAGACATGCTTCAGTAGTGTTTTATCTTTTTTTTTTTGTCCTTATTTGAGAAAGTTGTTCTGTTGCTGTTACAAATGGATGATCACTTGGATGGATAGAAAATTCCTAGATAACAGCTGTTTGACCTCAATGTTCAGTAGACTTCAATTGTTCTACTGTCATCTCCTGTGTCTGCTATTAGAAAGTAATGTGAGAACATTTCTCCTATATTCGTATAGGATTCCGTTTCTTTTATCTTTGAAATTATGAAATTATGTTTCTGTATATATACGTTTATTTTATTTTTTTCTAGGATCGATGAGAACAGGATCAGATTTTCTTTTGACTAGTTGTTTTCTTCTATTTGATTATTATTTCTATTTATTGTTTTTGCTTTCATTGGAACATTAAGAATTCTGAGCTGGTTCTTTGTCCTCTGCCTTCTGTGTGCGCCATATTCTCTTCTTGTTTTCTTTTTCTGTTTCTCTTCTAGGCTTCTCACTTCTCACTTCTATTTTCGGTAATAATTTTCTGAGGGTCAGGGTGGTTGTCAATTTAATTTCAGAGCATGGAGAAGGTAATATGTCATTAATACCATTCTTCACACTGTCTTGACTGATGAGACATGGAAATTCTACCAGGACTTTCTGAGACCTCACATCATTGGGTCCCAAATCCAACTTTTACATTTTTTTGTGATCTTCAAGGATATTTTATTAGAAAGTTAGGAAGAGAGTATTGTAACACTTGATGCTTGTACTATATCCTTTCTGGCTTTGAAGCTTACATGTTTTTTCTTTTTCCCAATTTTCTTTTTCCTAAACTTCTCCTCCCTGATCTTCTTTTCCCTATTTTCACTTTCTCTGAATCACCTCTATAAAAGCCCCCTGTTCCTACTGATAGGCAGAATCACAGGCTTTGGAACAGGAGTCCCCTGTGATTTCTCCTTTGATTGCAAAGCAATAAACCTTCTTTTTTCCTTTTTCTCAAGATCTTGTCTTCATCATTGGATTGGCATTGAGGACAAGGACAGAGTTTCAGTAACAGTATCACACATCTATCATCCTGTTAATTAGAAATATAAGTTGAATAATTTAAAATGCTTAAACATTATAACAATATATAGGTCACTTTTTTTCCAGAATTCTCTGTAGAAATTTAGTAGACTATAATGTGTTTCTCATTCTTTCCTTAGTGGTTAGGGCCTACATGTCTCACCTTTAACTTTCCTCATTTATGTTGTTAGCAAAATATTTCCATTAAGGAAGAGGTTTAGTCTTTTGGCTGAAAATAGTAAAACTTGCTGTTTGATCTTTATGAAACTTTTGCCTCCAAGGATCAATATATTAAACATATTTTGTATGTCTCTTATTAGTAAATAATAATAATGTTTTGTGAACAGTTGTGCAAATAATCCTTCATCAGCTTTCTAAAACTCTTTCTTTGTGCTTGGAAGAAAATATACAGTATACCATATGCTATCAAATATACATTGAATCAATTTGTGTAAATTTCAGATGAAAAAATAGATTAATTATTTTACATGTCTGGAACTGCACTTTATGCAGTGAAGAATATAAAAGGAATAAAAGTCTCTGAGCTTAAAAGAGTTCAAAACCTTTTTGGAGAGAAAAAATGAAGCAATAGAAGATGATTTATAATTGATCATGGAACAAAGAGAAAGTAGAAAATTACATATGGGGTGACTCTGACTTACTTGTTTTAAAATTAGAATATAAAGCAAGGTCTTGAATTATTTATCTTTTTAAAATAAGATGTTAATAAAATAAAATATTTTGCTTCTCTCTGGGATTGTCTTAGCTTGTGTTTAAATTACATTAGAGAAGCATAGTTTTCTAAGGTGGATTGTTTAGAAAACAGTTTGTGTCTCAAGAATTGTCAACTATCTTTAATTTTAACAAAATATTATTTCTTCCATTTCTTTTTTTTTCATAAATTTTTAAGGGCTGGGCCTGTAGCTCTGTAATAAAACACTTTTTTTTCAGGGAAGCCACTTATTGTTCTTCATGGATTCAGGCATGGGGGCTCATTTTCTGGGTGCAAGAAATGGCCATTGGTTACAAAGGAGATTTTCGGTTTTATTTTTTAAATTAATTTATTTATTTGTTTTAATTAGTTATATATAACAGAAGAATGCATTTTGATTCATAGTACACAAATGGAGCACAATTTTTCATTTCTCTGGTTGTACATAGTCTCATCATTCGTACCTAGGTACCTAGGGTAATGATGACCATCTCATTCCACCATCTTTCTCCATCTCCACCTCTTTCCCCTTCTTCTCCTCCCTCCCCTTTGCCTTATCCTAAATCCCTCCATTCCTCCCATTCCCCATCCCTCCGTTATGGATCAGCATCTACTTATCAGAGAAAACATTTGGCTTTTTTTTGGGGGGGGGGGATTGGCTAAACTCATTTAGCATTATATTCTCCAACTCCATCCATTTATCTGCAAATGCCATGATTTTATTCTCTTTTAATGCTGAGTAATATTCCATTGTGTATATATATCATAGTTTCTTTATCCATTCATCTATTAGTAGTAAAGCTCTTGCAGAGCCCATACAAGTCCCTGGGTTCGATCCCAGCACCAAAAAAAAAAAAAAAAAAAAAAAAAAAAAAAAAAAAAAAAAAAAAAAAGTTAAATGGTAAATTTTGCTTTTTTTTTTTTTTTTTTAAAATTAGAGCATTTTAGTCATACATAGTAATTGGGTTCATCCCAACAAAATTCTGCATGCATGGAATGTGATTTCAGTTCCTATCCCTCACTTTTCTCTCCTCTCTGTACCGCAGTTACAAACCTCTATTCTCCTTTTTCTACTGATCTTACTTTTATTGGTTTATTTCATTATTTTTGATTGGTTCTTTCTAAGAATACATAAAGGTAAAATTACTTGTGGTATGTTTATATATGTACATAACCTAATTTTTAAAAATTCACTCAGCATTTCCTTCCCTTTCTTATCTTCTTCCCTTTCTTTTAATCTCCTCCTTTTACTCCATGGATCTTGCTTATATCTTTATGATATCAGATCCTTCCCTCCTTATTTCCCTTATTTTGCTCTAGCTTCCACATGAGAGAAAACATTACCCCCTTGATTTTCTGAAGCATTTCTAAAGCTGTATATCTCCCTAAATTTGATTTTTTTAAATATTTTTTTTTTAGTTGTTGATGGACCTTTATTTTGTTTACTTATAGGTAGTGCTGAGAATTGAACCCAGTATCTCACACATGCCAGGTAAGTGTGCTACCGTAGAGCCTCAGCCCCAGCCCTTAATTTGATTTTTTAAAGTAAATAAAGAAATCTTTAGGTTTTTTGTTGTTGAGAAATTATGTATAATCTGGATTATAGCAAAATTATTTTATTCCCTTTTATTCCAGATGTTTTAACGGTGGGATGCAACCCAGTAGTCCTCTTCAGGAGTAGCTATGCTCACCAGCAAACACTTTCTATAGACAGGAGTTCCTTGGGATAAAACTATTAATCACAGTGTCATGGAATAAGGTTCTCATTAGTATCTTTCCCTTGGGTCCTTTCAGTTGTCCTTTTCTTTGTTGTGGGACTGTTTAAGAATATGGGAAATTAGGACTCTTGAAATATCTATATGACAACATCCAGGAAAGGCTTTCATGGTATACGAAATCACTTAACTTCCTAGAGCAAGAAAGAAAGAAGAATACAGAGAGGAAAATAGAGAGAGAGGAAGGGATACTAATGAAGTCCTATGAGTTGGAAACAACTTTGTTTTGTGCTCCAGACTTTTATCTGAGATGTCACATGGCTTCAAGCAAGTTGCTTAGTAGCTCTGTTTATCATGAATGAAGACATTGTTATTGCTCCCAGAGGGTGCTAGGCAGGTTACCCAAAGGAACTGCAAACTTCTATAAATCTATGGGTGCTAGTTCACGTATCTCACTCTGCCCAATTGTCTTCTACCCTGAAGCAGTTGCTGTCAGGCAGGTAGTTCACATTCTATGCATAGAACATTCACTTTGCCTATTTTCTTCACTGATGAAATCCAAGTCAAGGGGAGAAATCATAGGTCTGCCTTATAAAAAGCTCTGTAACACGTGGCTCCTGTTTAATTTTCTTATGCATAATTCAAATTCTTATTCTCAGGACCTCATCTTTTGCCTGCTGGGAAAATGGCTCCTTCACTTTTTTCCAGACTCTTTCCCAAGGTAAAATTGATAAAA
Source organism: Callospermophilus lateralis (assembly GCF_048772815.1). Lineage (NCBI taxonomy): Eukaryota > Metazoa > Chordata > Mammalia > Rodentia > Sciuridae > Callospermophilus > Callospermophilus lateralis. The sequence continues at coordinate 76,371,006 of NC_135310.1, read as the reverse complement.
TGTACACAGTGCTTCCTTCAATTACTATAAACTTAATTTGCTTGTAACTCTCTCATTGTAATACCATCAATCTTGTTGTTAAGGGTATCTATGTGGCACATGTACGTTAGTCTCTTTTGGATCTTCTGCTCCATCTGATAAAATTGCATTTTTGATTTTTCTTTCAATTTTGTGGTTACCAGAATGAAAACATTTTGTAGTTTCTATCCTTTTATTTTATCTTCACAAGGTGATTTGTAAGCTTTATCTTAAATTCACTGACATTACACATTTTTTTTATCAACTAATCCTGATACATTTCCTGTTTCCAATTAAAGTATTCCCCTGCAACCAGTGTTGCCCACTTGACATCATCCATGCAATTCTATTGATTGGCAACTGATCCAAAAGTCTTCTCTTTCAGGGCTATGTGCTGTCCAATTTCTCATTTGGTCCTTTTTTCTGTTCTAGTTAACAAACTACTCCAAAATATAGACAGTGGCTTAAAAACCACTGTTTTATTATATTTCACTATTTTCTGTCTGTACTGGGAGTTTGACCCCAATGGTGCTTAACCACCGAGCAACATCCCCAGTCCTTTCTATTTTCTGAGACAGGGACTCACTAAGTTGCTTAGGGCTTCACTAAGTTTCTGAGGCTGGTTTTGAACTTGTGATCCTCTTGCCTCAGTCTCCTGAACCTCTGGGATTACAGGTGTGCATCACAGTGCCTGGCTCACTTTTTTCTTAATCAAGAATTTTAGAATTTGGGTGATATGTATTTTTCTGTGGCATTTATGGAGGTCACTGGCATTCAGCTGGCAGACAGGCTGGTCTGGAGGGTTCAAGATAGGTCCAAGTATGAGTCTGCCACTTTAATAGAGAGGACTGGACGGCTACACAGTGTAGCTGTACACTTTTAGTGGTGATGGGGATTACTAGGGGAAATGTTTAAGTGTCTTAGGCAGAAATTGAAATGGCAACAGCTTTAGTTACAGCCACCATTATTGCCGATCTTAGCTCCACTACCACCATCTACTCAGGGCCTTGGGCTCTGGGGCAGGTACTTTGTAAAAGTTGGTTCCAATTCTAAGACAAATGTGCAGCAAGGGAGGAACTGTTAATTTCCTCTTGTAAATGAGCACAGTGATGTTCTGAGCAGTTAATAGATTGTGATTTAGAGGTGACTGGAACCAGACTGTTTGAGTGCAGTTTCCAACTCAGCCACTAACCATTAGTCTGTCTTTTGAGCATGCTATGGTTTGGATGTGGGGTATCCCGCAAAAGCTCACGTGTGAAACAATGCAAGAAGGTTCAGAGGAGAAATGATTGGGTTATGAGAGTCTAAACCCAATTAGTGATAATCCTCTGATAGGGATTAACTGAGTGGCAACTGAAGTGGTAGGATGTGGCTTATCTGGCAAGTAGAGACTCTCTGTCTGCTTCCTTATCATCATGTGAGCTGTTTCCCTCTGACATGCTCCCCCACCATGATGTTCTGCTTCACCTTGAGCCCTGAGGAATGGAGCTTGCTGTCTGTGGATTGAGATTTCTGAAACTGAAAATAAACTTTTCCTCCTCTACAATTGTGCTGGTTGGGTCATTTAGTCACAGCAGCAAAAAATTCTGACAAACGCAGAGCACATTCCTGAAATTTTTTGTGCTGTACTTTCCTCATTTGCAAAAGGGAGGCAATAATAGAATATAGTGGGTAAATGTAGAAACTGAAAACAGTATTAGAGATTTGATAAATGCCCAGTGGTAGCTATGGTTTTTATCCTCCAGGTATCAGAGCTAATAAAAATGCTTCTAAAATTCTGAATGTGGCAACATGAGATGAAAACTACTGGCTCCAAATACTCAAGAAACCTAACTGACTTGGGCACTAAGAGCAGAGTAGAAGTAAATCTGTACCTTGTTAAACTTGCAGAGATAATCCTCTATTTTCATAATGAAGTACAAAAACCAAGTAACAAACCAGCAGAGTCATCTACTTGGTTGGGTTTTCTCAGAGCAGGAAGCACTTTGAATAACGTTAAGCTCCTTGATCTGCCTGATTCATGTGTGCATTCATTCAACAGACGTTTTGGAGCAACACCTTTGTACCAGGCATAAGGCTAGTCCTTGGGACTCAAATGCTGAGCAGTAATAATATCTCAGCCTTTAGGAGGCTCACCTTCTTTTTAGAGTGCAGCTTGGCCTTAGTGATTCATCTTGGGCATCCCCAGGTTTAGGACAGACGGTGCTTATTTCCTGCATCCCAGACAATTTACTTTGTACTCGAAGTGTTGACTTGAGTAACAATGCAAGGCATTCCTTTGGACATGATAGAACATTTGATTCAGAGAGCTGTAAAGTTGGACAATTAAAGAGATCAATTCTTAAGAAAATGAGTTGATAGGAACGAAAAAAATTGAGGAATTTGGAGTTTTTTTTCTTTTCACTTCCTATTTTATGCTTGTGATGATTAATTTTCTGTCAACATAGCTAGGTGATTATGCTCAATTGTGTCATCAAACTCTAGTCTAGATGCTCCTGTGAAGGTGTGTTTTAGTTGTGATTAACACAACAGAATTTGAGCTAAAATAGCAAATTATTCTCCCATAATGTGGGTGGGCCTCATCTAATTAGTTGAAAACCTTAGCAGCAAAGACTGAGTGAGTCTTTGGGAAGAAGAAATAATTTTGGCTCAAGACATTGATATTGCACAACAGAGAAGTCATGCCTGAATTTCCAGTCTGCTACCCTGCAAAATTTTAACTTAAAACTGCAATGTTAATTTGTTTTAGTCAACTTTTTCATTGCTGTGACCAAAAGACCTGAAAAGAATAATTTTAGAGGAGGAAATGTTTATTCGGGTCTCATGGTTTCAGAGGTCTCAGTCCATAGATGGCTGATTCTATGATTCCATTTCTCTGGGCCTCAGGTGAGACCAGAACATCATGGTAGAAGGCTGTGGTCGAGGAAAGCTGCTCAGGACATGGCACCAGGAAGGAGGAGGGAGGGAGACAGAGAGAGAAGGAGAGAGAGAGAGAGAGAGAGAGAGAGAGAGAGAGAGAGAGAGAGAGAGAGAAACAGTAAGTACAATATACAAACCCACCTCCACCAGTCACATCCTACCTGCCTACAGTTACCCCCAGTTAATGTCTATCGGGGTATTAATGCACTGATTAGGTTAAGGTTCTCACATTCCAATCATTTCACCTCTAAGCTTTCTTGCATTGTCTCAAACTCGAGCTTTTGGGGGACACCTCATATCTTAAACCATAACACAGCTCTTACCTGAATTTCAAGCCCGCTAGCCTGTCACACAGCTTTTGGCCTTGTCAGGCTCCATAGTCACATGAACCAATTACTTAACACCCCGCCCCCTATTGGTTTTGTTTTTCTGAAGAACCTAATACAATGACCTTTAAAGAAAATTTATAAATGCAAGTATAATGCTATAGGACATATTGGGTGAGAACAGCTTCCTCTTATTCCCTCTGTGGCAGCAGAAGCTTAAGAGTTGATTGGACTTTGGAATCCACAGCACTAAGTTCCAATGATTTGGAAATTACATCACCTTGCAGGTGCTCTTGGTGTATGTCTATCTCGCAGGGTCACTGTTGAAGACCTGCTGCTCACACTCAATCTCAGTGGTGGTGTTTAGTGTCCTGTCACAGAACGTCTCTGCAGCAGTGGTGCCTAGACTTCTGAGAGGGTCAGACCTATCCTGACAATTCCCATATCTCATATGTTTAAAGAAAATCAGAAGAACACATACCCTGGTTTATGGGAATGTCTCTGTGTCACTTCTGTCAATTTCCGTGTGACCACCAGCTCTATTCTTAATCACATTTCTTCCTCATTGCTTTAATGGAGTGGCTTAAACAGCAGATATTTATTTCTCACCGTTCTGGAGGCTAGACGTCTGCAATCAGAGTGCCAGCATGGTTGGGTTCTGGTGAAAGTCTTCTTCCTGACTTGCAGAAGCAACTGTTTCAGTGTGTCCTCACATGGTAAGGAGAAGGGCAGGGTGAGTTCTCTGGTATCCCTTCCTATTAGGGCACTAACTCCATCACCAGGGCCCCAGTCTCATGATCTCGTCTGGTTCTAACCATCTCCAAAGGCTCCATCTCCTAATGCCGTCACATGGGAAAGACAGGGCTTGAACATATGAATTCAGGGGGAACAGGTTTCATTTATAACAGTACATGTGAACAAAAGATATGCTTTAGACAAGTAATTTTCATCTTTGAAAATAAATGTATACGTGCTTGATTATGCACAAAGCAACAAAAGTAGAACTTGTTTGAAATTTATATGTGGTTTCTTTGGAGAAAAGTCTCTTCATTTTTAAAAAAGTGTCTTATCTCAGACAAACCTTCCTGTGTGCTGATATCCTGTTAGCCCAAGCTTGTGTATGATGGAGACAGAGGAGCTCAAAATTACAACATCATATTTTTTATTACACTTGACTTTGATGCACATTTTCTAGAGGACATGCATATGGAGTCTACATAATGGATAAATATCAATATATTGATCAATATTTTTGAATGCTGCTGTATACCCCTCCTGTAGTGGTGGTTATAGGGTTGTGGATGGGAATCAAGACAAATTATTTCACTGACTTTCAGCTATTTCCAGTCTGGTTAGGGAAAATATTTGTTGTCCAATCCCTTCTCCATGTATATGCCTATGGGTATGTTTTGCTGGTTTTATTCAGATACCTTAGTTCCTTCCTGTTTTAACATATAAAATGGAGATTCTGACAACTAAAACCAAATTGTTTGGATGCATGCATCCTCAAGGAGCAGTGAGTAAAGATAACATTATGTTTTTGCCTCTCAGTATTGCGCTTCATAATTATAGAGAGCATAGATTTTTTTTCCATAGGAAACTGGGGGAAAAGAATTAGAATTTTAATTCTCCTCACTTCTCTGTCATCAGGCCCTGCAACAAACGAATGCCTGTCTCCCAGAAGAAGAAAATGTACAATTTCCTTAGCTGTAATGGAGAGGTTTAAAAATATCTAGTGCCCTCTGCAAAAGCCTTGCCTGAGCTGTGAGAGCAGCCACTTGCCTGTCAGATGTGTAATTATTTCTCCCTCCTCCTCAGCCATGCCAGTTGCAGGGAACCACTGAGACCATATTGCTGCCCATATGTCAGAAAGCTGCTAAATGAAACCCCTATGTAACATACTGACAAGTCTAAAGCAGCAGTTGAAGGTTCCATGCTGAAATTTCACTAACATATCATTTCAATTACATGAATTTTTCTCTGTATGACGCAGGCTGGCTACTCTTTGTCAGGAACTAAGATGACATGTTACCACACTTCAACACCATCTTTAAAGAAATTAAATCCTTTGGAGGGACTGCACTGCAGCAGTGGATGAATTCAAGTTAGGCCTACATCTGTAATGTTAGGTCACGAGAACCTTACATGCAGCTTGTCCTGCTCGGAAGTGTACAGGATGTTCAGAGAATTTAGGTCAGAGACAAATGTTATTCTGTCCACAGACATCGTCTTCTGAAGTTCACTGTTCCTTGTGGATGGCAGAAGAGGCTTTCTCCACCCCACCCCCAATTTTCCCCCTTTCAGTTAACTTCAGGACTGAGAAATCTGACCCCCAGTAGATTCTGATTCCCCTACACCCATCAGTAACTACTCTCTGTAGGAATGCTACCATCCTCTTTCTTCTATACTTTTAAGGGGAATGAGGAGTCTTTCCTTTGGGAAGAATAAAAAAGAAGAACAAAACTGGACAAAGTGAGAAAAAGAAAAACCAGGACAATTGAAGATTTCTCATATTTTCTTCCACAGGAGGTCAAGAGGTCTCCTCTGTAAGGACTCCACTGTCAAACATGCTGGGGAAATGCTGTGTTAAATTAACTTGAGCAAGTATTTACACCATAAGACTCCTTGGAACCTACAATATGCTCATACACATTGTGAATTTCCAAGAAGGTGATTTAGCACATGGATTTTCTGAAAATTGGAACACTACCATTTTTCTTTTTCTGGAGAATATATAGGAACATAGTTTGGGGGACCCTGGGATAACCTTTTTCCTTTCTCTTCCTGTATTGAATCTAATACCCATCTTGGTGGTTAATTTGTTTCCTGGTAATGGCATTTCAAAGAGTATTGGTTAAGTCATATCTATGAGGGTACTGTGAGGCAGCAAAATGATTAAATATGGAAAATGCCTTGCCGACAAGGAGCTTATGTTCCAGTGTGTAGTGCCATCTATTTAGGTCATGGAATATCCCGATTGATAGAGTTAACCATGCTTCTACAGGTAGCTTCCTGCATAGGGTTGCAATGCATAACTTGATGTGTTTGATTTTTCTTCATCTTATCTGTGAGAAGAACTTTAAGGGTAGTGAAGAGAGGCCGTGACTTCTGAGATGAAGAATTTTGTCAGGAAGATCCTAATGTGGCAGATGTATATCTATATCTATCTATCTATCTATCTATCTATCTATCTATCTATCTATCTATCATTTGCATTTGTTTGTAGAAGATTTATTTGTAATTGCCCAAACTGAAAGCAACCAAGATGTCCTTCAGTAGGTGTGTGAGCCCATCTAGCAGAAAACTATTCAGTGATAAAAAGAAATGAGCTATTAAGACATGAAAAGGCATGGAGGAAATTTAACTGCTTATTGCTAAGTGAAAGAAGATTTTTAAGTTTAACTGCTTATTGCTAAGTCTGGAAAGCCTATACATTGTATAAGACAAACCATATGACATTCTAGAAAAGGTACAACTACGGAAACAGTATAAAGGTCACTGATCTTCAGGGACTGAGTGAGGGAAGGATGAAAAGGTGGGTCACAAAGTATTTTTAGGGCAGTGAAACTATTACATATGATACTGTGCTGATAGAAACAGGTCATTATATATTTGTTAAAACCCATGGAATATACAGCACAAAGAATGAACTCTAGTAATAGTGTTTCCACATTGGTTCATCAATTATAACAAATGAACCATACTAATGCAAGATATTAAATAATACTGGAAACGTATGCTGGAAGAGGGGAAGGGGATACTCAGGGATTCTGGACTTTCATTAAAAAAATCTAATTCTGAATAACTTTTGTGTGAGAAATCTGATGACAGGTTGAAATGCTAAAACATGTTATTTGTTAGTTATGATATTGAGATAACTATGATACTGTGGTAAAGGCAAAAAGACAATTTTTCCTGGTAACAGGTGAAGGAACTATCTTCCTCAATAAGAGGGAAAAGTCACTATTTCAATTGAGATGAAAAACATGTATAGCATTTTAAGAGGGAGAGAGTCATCAAGCAAAGATTTTAACCTAAAACAAAGTAAAGTACTTTTTTTAATGTACATTCTTTTGCAGTTAAAGTGTTACCTATAAAAAATTTCTGGATATTTTTAATGATGTAAAGCTTAAGAATGAGACAAGCTTACTTGTTAGAGCCCTAGAGAGTTACTGCCACAAACTAAGTTTATTCTTCCATTCACAGTTATATAGATTGGTGGCTTTGCCACAAGCCTCAAATGACTTTCTACTGGTTTGGCATCTGTCTGTGCAATGAAGTTCAAACACAAGCATGATTCATTTAAGAGGATGCCTCTGCCATGAAAAGAAAACCCTTCCCTGCTTGACTTTTCTCCTTTTTTTAGAACCTTAAGAAACAGGATGGGATCACATTAATTTAAATGAAATTTGTTTAGAGCCTAGAAAATTTTAATTACATGCTATTGGCCTATTAACAAATATTTTATGAGGTTGCAAAGAAAGAAAGGACATTCAGGTATTCTTTATACACAGTGGAAATAGTTTCTTTTTATGACATTTAGCACTCCATCATTTTAACTTCAATATTTTTTGTTGATATTATAGAACAGAAGGTGTTCTTATGTTTTACTCTAATCAGCTAATCTCAACTCTCTGTGGATCCAGACAGCTAATGAAGCAGTTAAAACTATTCAGTAACTCCCAGAGATCCTTAGGCTCACTCACTCAGCAACATTTATTTAACACCCTTGGTGAGCACAGCATCCTAGATGTTGCCAGGGATGAAAAGCAATAAATGTGGTTCTTGCCTTCAAGGATTTTTCAGTTGAGTAGCTATGAAAAACACACATGAAAAACAACTAGACTCTTAAAAATAATATTTAAGTAACTTTAAAGAAACTCTCTCTATATTTATGAACTCATACTGATCATACTTTCAGCTTATTAAAATGAATGAATTTTCAAATAATGAAGTTTGATTATTTTCAGATTAGGACTGGGGACGTAGCTCAGTTGTAGAACACTTACCAAGCATATATGAGGCCCTGGGTTTGATTCTCAGCACTGGAAAAAAAAGAAGGTTTGGAGGAATAGAAATGTTTAGAGGCAAACTCTAATAAGATAGAATAATTTTTGCCTAGTAGGACAATGCTTTATTTGTAAATCATTCTAAAAAATGAACAGGTGGCTATGGTCTACACAACATAATCCAAACACCTTGTTATAGAACAAAGGATGAAAAGGTATCTAATCCAAGTCTAGACCACATATGGGCACAGCCGTAGTCCTTGAGGTGGTCAAACCCAAGGTTCTGTCCAGCACAGGTGGTTGTGATCAACTGAACCTGGGACATGCTCTCTCTGAGGAGTGACACACAGAGAAACTTAAAATGCCATTGAATAAAAGTAGAGCCTAAAAAGGGGTACAGGGTCTTTATTGAACTTGTTCTAACAAAATCTTCAAAGGCAGATAAAGGTAGAATGTTAGAGATACTCTTATTATGAAATTCTGTTTCAAATGAAATTCCATTAAGTGAGCTGAAGATCATAACATTTTCTGTAAATAAAACTCAAAAGTAGATATGGGAGATAACATGACTCTTTTCTCTGGAAATTGATGTATGCTTCCTTCAAAGCACAAAGGAGTTGAACATTTGGACATTTCCATCCAGGACTATCCAGGACTTTACAAACTTTACTTTCTCAAACCTAAAATCAAGCCTCTAAGTCAATTGCTCTAACATCCTCCCCCAGAGGTCTCATAGCTGCTGAGCTCCTGGCACTCACTGCTGGCTGTGCTAAGATCTCCTTGCACTTTCCTTTGTTCTGTCAACCTGGATGTCCCATCTTTCAATTTTTGTGCTGTTCCTGCCCTTGACATTTTATGTTTGGTAGCTTTTTTTTTTTTTTTTTTTGGCTATGTGTCTGGATCTGTTTTGGGCTATTTTTCTTCAAATCACTTGATTGAATCAGTGCCCCCAGGTTCACTTGCCCCCAAACTGCATAGGTCCGTATGTCCACATTGTGATAACTCTTCCACTAGAAGGGCTTAGGCTGTGAACACAGAAATTTTTCCTGAAGGGACATAGCAATAAACATGAATTGAAAATGAGTTGAAAAATGAGGTGATCAGGGAAGTTTTTTATTTTTAAACTCCATTTTTATTTCTTAGTAGCTCCATGGCTTAGGGTAAGATTCTTAACCTGAGACTCAATTTTATAGATTGGGGATAGAATAACCTCCTCATGATTGTAATTAGGATTAAATGAGATAATAAAAACAAAACAATTTGTTCACTTAACATGGTGCATATTGGACCTCACAACTTACATGTTTCAAATAAGGATTGACTCCTGAGGAGGTAAAAGAATGGGGCAAGCTCATTTTTTAGGGTAATACAGAGAAACAAAGTTAAAATAATGAATTATGGGAGTACTAGGCAGTACCACTTGATTCCCTGCATTATGGGGAGAAAACTGGCAGGACAGAATGACTAAGGATGGATGGTGTGATTCAATCTTGTCAGAATAGGTAGGAGATGTGGAAAAGCTAGTAAGCTTCTGCAGTAAGTCTTTTTTTAAAAACAATTTTTCTGAGCCAAATGTCAGTAAGAAATTGGACCAAATTTAGCTATATTTAGCTAAGGAAGAGATTCAGGACAGAAAGCTGCCTATATGCTTATTTGAGAAAGAAACAAAAATGGTGTGGCATCCGAGCAGAGATATTTAAGAAATGGAAAATCAAGGCCTATGTTCCAGGAGGGCCAATCTGATGGCCCTTTCTTGTAGAGGTGATTTGGAGAAGATAGGTGATGTGTAACACAAACTTTCTCTGTAACTCAATATGTGCATGGGCTCTGGTTCAAAAAGTTCTGCTAGGTACTGTGGGACACATAAAGGTACAGGGAACATGATCATGGCCTTCTGGAAGCACAGCCACTGTAGAGACAAAACGTGAACACAAATGCCATTAAGTGCTATGTGATCAGTTCTATAAAAAGATAAAAGACGTGTATGTTTAATGTTAAAAGAGGAAAAGATAATTTGGCTGGATAAAAAGAGAAAAATGTGGTATTTGAGCAGGACTTTTAAGCCTTCTGATAATCAGATACAATAGGATGAGCATTCCTCTTAACAAAAAAGTAGAGGCAAAATATGCTATTTAGGATAATGTTAGTTTTAAATCAGATTGCCCTTTAACTATCAGTGGCTTTATAAAGTAGGTTTATTTGTCAATCACTTTGTTCATGCAGGGTGTTTGATGGGCAGGTTTTCTTACCATGATTCAGGGTTCCAGACTCTTTTGCATGATTGTACCTTCTCCTCTTTTGCTTCAACCCAGTGTATGGAGAAAGTTAAAGTTTGTGGAAGGGCCTGAGGGAGATTTTTGTGGATAGAGAGGGAAGTGACAAACATCACCTCTACTTAAATCCCATTGGCCAGAATTCAGGCACATGGCTGCCCTAGAAGCAAAGGAGGCTGGGATATATAGGCCAAGACTGATTGCCATCCATTGCCAGCTTCTGAGCCTGGGTCAGGACAGAAAAGATACCTTTATTGTGTTTATTTAGATTTTTTTTTAATGTGGTGCTGGGGATTGAACCCAGGTCTTATGTGTGCTAGGCAAGCACTCTACCACTGAGCCACAACCCCAGCCTGAGAATAAGTTTTATATTAGATCAGAGTCTAAAGTTTAATTATTCATGGGACTGAACAAATTGTGTGCACTCTTCATTATCTGAAAGTGTTCTGATGAATTTTTATTACTAACAGGCTGTAAAATGAAGAGACCTGACCAAGTCCTCATCTCAGGGTGGGAAATAGTTTTCTTTTTTTTTCTTCTTTTATTTTTATTAGCTGCCCAAAACATTACAACGATCTTGACATATCATATATCATACATTTGATTCAAATGGGGTATGAATTCTTATTTTCCCATGTGTACAGATTGCAGGTTCACATTGGTTATACAGCCACGTTTATACATACTGCCATACTAGGGTCTGTCATATTCTGCTGCCCTTCCTATCCCCTTCCTATCCCCTCCTCCCCTTCTCTCCCCTCCCATCACCTCTCTCTACCCCATCTACTGTAACAAATTTCAGACAAAGACACTTCAAAGAAAGAAAACCACAGACCAATATCTTTAATGAACATAGATGCAAAAATCCTCAATAAAATTCTGGCAAATCGGATACAAAAACATATTAAAAAGATCATGCACCATGATCAAGTAGGATTCATCCCTGGGATGCAAGGCTGGTTCAATATATGGAAATCAATAAATGTTATTCACCACATCAATAGACTTAAAGATAAGAACCATATGATCATCTGCAGAAAAAGCATTCGACAAAGTATGGCATCCCTTTATGTTCAAAACACTAGAAAAACTAGGGATAACAGGAACTTACCTCAACATTGTAAAAGCTATCTATGCTAAGCCTCAGGCTAGCATCATTCTAAACGGAGAAAAATTGAAGGCATTCCCTCTAAAATCTGGAACAAGACAGGGATGCCCTCTCTCACCACTTCTATTCAACATAGTTCTTGAAACACTGGCCAGAGCAATTAGACAGATGAAAGAAATTAAAGGCATAAAAATAGGAAAAGAAGAACTTAAATTATCACTATTTGCGGATGACATGATCCTATACCTAGCAGACCCAAAAGGTTCTACCCAGAAACTTCTAGGAGCTAGTAAATGAATTCAGCAAAGTGGCAGGATATAAAATCAACATGCATAAATCAAAGGCATTCTTGTATATCAGTGACAAATCCTCTGAAATGGAAATGAGGACAACTACCCCATTCACAATATCCTCAAAAAAACAAAACAAAACTTGGGAATCAACCTAACAAAAGAGGTGAAAGACCTATACAATGAAAAGCACAGAACCCTAAAGAGAGAAATAGAATACCTTAGAAGCTGGAAAGATACACCTTGTTCATGGATAGGCAGAACTAATATCATTAAAATGGCGATATTACCAAATGAACTCTATAGGTTTAATGCAATGCCAATCAAAATCCCAACGGCATTCCTCACAGAAATAGAAAAAGCACTCATGAAATTCATCTGGAAAAATAAAGGACCCAGAATAGCAAAAGCAATTCTAAGCAGGAAGAGTGAAACAGGCGGTATAGCGATACTAGATTTTAAAATATACTACAGAGCAATAGTAACAAAACCAGCATGGTACTGGTACCAAAACGGGTGGGTAGACCAATGGTACAGAATAGAGGACACAGAGACCAATCCACAAAATTATAACTACCTTATATTAGACAAAGGTGCTAAAAGCATGCAATGGAGAAAGGATAGCATCTTCAACAAATGGTGCTGGGAGAACTGGAAATCCAAATGCAACAAAATGAAATTGAATCCCTTTCTGCCGCAGCCCAGCTGGCTGGGCAAAATAACCCGGGGGGTGACGAATAACTTGTGTACGTTGATGCAGCAGGAATGGGAGCCGTTTATTGTAGGATCTGAGCGATATTTATACATTTTACACAGCTTATCTAATTAGCATAAAATAGATACAGCAGTCAACCAATAAGGAATCTCCACACTTAATGGCTCGCTTTTGTTACTTCACAAACCACTCCCTCTGGCATTTTGCCAGGCACCATGCAGACTTGTTTTTCAGACTCTAACATTTCTCTGGCAAAATAACAGGTGCCAATCTGACTTGTTTACAGACCTTAACATTTCCCCCTTTTGTTTAATTTAAATAAGGACCATAGTGTTTTTTACAGAAACACCATAAATAACCTGCTAGAAACAGAAAGGGAGGATACAAAATGCTACAATACCAAGCCAATTGATGGCTCCATGCAAGAAGCCCTTGGAAAAATTATACCAGCAATGACACTGTTAGCAAAGATATCGAGTTACAATTTGTTGTAGATTACAGTTTGTTGTCTCAGTCCAGGTTAAGCAGTGTCTCAATAGATTAACTCACAGTCCAGGTAAATCACAGTCCAGGTAAGTTCTGCAGGCAGCTAGCTTAAGTTGTAGCAGCAGAAACAGCAACAGCTCCGAAGTCTCATCGGGTTCTCAGCCGAAGTTTCCTCCGGTTCTCAGCAACACTGTAAATTCTTTCACCTTTGTTTTCACCGGCACTGGGACGAAGGCAGGAACTCCAGATGGCTAAAGAAAATCCTGTAGCATTTCACTAAGAAAACAACCTTCTGAAAAATTTAGTACATTATCTCAAGGTTTTTTACATTTGAAATAAGCCTTAAAAGTACTCACTACTCATCAGCCTCTAGGTGTGGGAGACCCATTGTAGTTACTGGCCTTGGAAATGATCAAACTTCAGGGAAGCCAGTAGCGTCTTTTGCCAGCTGTAGCATCCCGGGCAGCCCCAGATGGCCCTGGGGAGAGTCCCAGACTCAAACTACTTCCGGGCACAGGTTTGGATTTTGGCTCTCACAGTGGCGATCCGCTCCCCCGGGCAGGGGGGGCAGGGAAGAGCCTGCAACTGCCGCTTGGAAAATTTTTGCTGCGTCTTGATCGGCTTGGGCAGGTGGCAGCCGCCTTGTCATTTCACGCACCCTCCGGTATCGAAAAGTATTCAGTAATAGCCTTTTGCTGCAACTTTTTTCCTGATAATCCTTCTTCTTCTGAACTTTCTTTTTCTTTCTGACTAGAGTTTCTGGGCTTTTATCAACACATGCCCTAACTATTCTTGGTTCCACTGGGGTGCCTTTTTCTCTTATCAATTTACTTCTCACCCCTTCCATATTTTCATCACAAAGACAATACAACATTTCAAGACAAAACAAGACACAAACATACTGTATCAATCTTCTCCATTTTCTCGAAATGGCCATTTTTCCTCTCGCCCTATCTGCCTAGGGACGAGCAGATTGCTCCCGTCCTATCTATGGACGGGCAGCTTTTTTCGTCACTTACCCCCGAGTGTCCTGGGGCTCCCCGTAACGGGCCACCATCTGCCGCTTGGAAAATTTTTGTTGCACCATGCAGACTTGTTTTTCAGACTCTAACATTTCTCTGGCAAAATAACAGGTGCCAATCTGACTTGTTTACAGACCTTAACACCTTTCTCTCACCATGCACAAAAGTTAACTCAAAATGGATCAAGGAGCTAGGAATCAAACCAGAAACTCTGCGTCTAATAGAAGAAAAAGTTGGCCCTAATCTCCATCTCGTGGGGTCGGGCTCCAAATTCCTTAATAGGACACCTATAGCACAAGAGTTAAAATCAAGAATCAACAAATGGGACGTATTCAAACTAAAAAGTTTTTTTCTCAGCAAGAGAAATAGTTTTCAATAGAGCTGATTAAGAAAAGCTCATAAATTTGTTACCAAGTTAACAACTATGATAACAAGTTGAAGAAACAGTTGACAGAATTTTGGACCAGTGGATATTTGAAGCAGTTGAATGGTTGAATGAGTGGGTTAGGGAAGAAGGTTTAGTTTTGGTAGATTTGAAGTGTTATTTGGACATCTGGGAAGACATTTCTAGCAGTCACTAGGAAATGCAGAGCTGGCTTTGGGAGAGAGGCAAAGGCTGGAGGCAGGGATTTAGGGAAAAATTTATGATAGCTTCCTTTTGTACTCTTGCAGTACCCTCAGTATCTCAATTACAGAGAAATCAAGCTGAATTAAATAAGACTTTAATAAAAAATCTATGCATGTTTTGGCTTTTGTACTTAATAATAAAATGTCTCTACAGTAAAACATGCTGGGTGAAATTAAAAAATATTCTGAGTGAGATTTTAACCTGCCCATGCCTCTGATCAATCTTGATGTGTCAAATAAAAATTATCTGCTTTAATGACTGAGTAGATAGCAAAGTTGAAATTTTGGTGACTTTAACATTCCAAAAATTTTAGATTTAACTGAATTAGACCAGATCTCATTTGGAATAAACAGTTACAAAACAGTCAATGATTGGATTATTAAAGAAAGAGAATATGTACAGAAAAAAAAACAGTTGCAAAGTAGATCTATTATCAGCTATTCTATAAAGATAAGATATTCAGAATAAGCATCATATTTTGGGGAAAAGTTCAGGGCACAAAAACAAAATCAAAGTTAATAATTTAAACAGTTTCTTATATGACCATAATCTACCTATTAAAAGGAGCCTGCCAATCAGGTAATAGTCTTAGAACATTGGGAAGATAAAACAAGATGTGTAATTTTAAGTTCAATCATGGACTTTCAACCCCCATCTGCAATCTTACCTGTTCAGGAAGGTAACCCTGTCTCTCAAGACAACTGAATGTAATTGTACTTAGATAACAAACAAGAGAATGTAAAATAAAATAAAAAGACAAAAATATTTAAATATATGACATTAATGATTTTCTAGTAGCTTTCTAATGCCTGTTCTAATGTTTATGATGTACTTATGTCTTATGTTGTTTTAAGATGATATGTTATAGACTCATTAGGACTTAATTGACCAACTTTATAATTAATGCTCGTTTAATAAATTAATGTATTTTAAATTTGTTAGTTATATGGGTAAACATCTAAATGTT
Organism: Callospermophilus lateralis; assembly: GCF_048772815.1. Lineage (NCBI taxonomy): Eukaryota > Metazoa > Chordata > Mammalia > Rodentia > Sciuridae > Callospermophilus > Callospermophilus lateralis. The sequence continues at coordinate 76,355,245 of NC_135310.1, read as the reverse complement.
TAGAGACAATTATTTAAAATAAATACAGAGGCTATTAGCATCAAAATTGTAATCGTTGTTCTTTGCATATAAACACTTCTATCAACAATTATGAACCTAGTTAAACACAACTGAAGTTAACTGATGGCTATGTCAAATGATGGCGGGGTAGTGTGACACTTGCTCAAGTGTCAAATGATGGCACAATGATCCTTTTTCAAAATTAGGTGTCAGAGTCATACCCTTCAACTCTGCCTAGTTCATCCTTTTCTGGGGGTAGGGCCCCTTTCCTTTTCCCAAATGGTAGCTTTCCTTGTCTGCTTAGCCATCCTTTCCCCACCCCACCCCATCCTTTTTTTTTTTTCCTCTTTGGAATATGTTCCTTCTCTATTACAGAGAGAGGCTCATTTCTCTCTGACCCCCTTTCAGACTTTCCTGAACTATTTAAAAGTGAACTTGCTGATATTAAGAAATTATCAAAATGGCAGCATGTTTGCTAATGCAGGTTGTATGTTGTGTGTTTGCATCTCTAAAAAATTGATAGTGTTCCCTGGGAGTTTTTAGGTGGAGAGGCTGAGCAAGAATAGCTTTGGTGGAGAACAAACCTCTGGAATGCCTGATGGGCTTCTACCACAGGGATCTCTAATTTGAGCAGTTCTGAAGTCCTGTGGAGTTTGTGCATCCTGGGGAGAGACAACATCAGAGTCCTTCCAGGGGTGCACTAAAAGCAGCTAGTGTGACACTTGCTCATGTATCAGCATTGCTAATGAAAAGGAACATGGTAATATAAAACAGAAAGAAATTAATTTTAGAAGAGCCTTTTACTACATAAGGAAAGATACAGTATTTAGAAAAGAAGGAAGGGTGTATAATTTCCCAAGTAATGATAGATAGCAATGTTGTCTCTTAATTCAATCTCCTTTCTCCAGAAGAGTTCAGAGAGGGTCGGGTCAATGGCTTCTCTGTCTATAGACTTTTAGTGAATAGCCCTGTTTTTTTGTCTCCTGTCTTTTTTTTTTTTTCTGCTTTCTGAAGTACCTAGATTTTTTTATTTCACTCTAGGACTTCCTTAGCCATTTCTCACATCCTCATGTTCTAGACAGGGATTGGCAAACTATCGCTCATGGCCCAAATCTTGTCAACTGCCTGTTTTTGTACAGTTTAAGAGCTAAGAACAGTTTTTACATTTTAAATTACATTTTATGATAATTATATATTGTGGATGTATGATTCCTTTAAGCAGTAAGAAGTGATCTTCCTTGTCTCTTCCGATTAATCTTGGCTTATAGTTCATTTTATCTGATATGGGAATAGGAATAGCTACCTGTGCTTATTCACGAGTTCCAAGTGAATGGCATGTATTTTCCCATCCTTTTACCTTCAGTCTGGATGTCTCTGCCTGTGAGGTGAGTCTCTTGCAGAGAGCATATTGTTGGGTCTTGCTTTTATTTTTTATTCAGTCGGCCAAAGCATGTCTTTTGATGGAATAGTTTAGATCATTTACATTCGATGTTATTATTGAGTAATGATTTTTATTTCCTTTCATTTTGATTTATTTTTAATGTTTAAATATGACTTAATTCTCCTTTGGTGAACTATCCTTCTAGTGTAATTCTTTTCTATGTTGGTTTTCTTTTTCATTTCTTCATGAAATATTTCATTGAGTTTGTTTTATAGTGTAGGCTTTCTTGTTATGAATTCTTTTAGCTTCTGTTTATCATGGAAAGTTTTTTTAAAAAATATTTATTTTTTTTTAGTTGTAGTTGGACAAAATACCTTAATTTTTTTTATTTATTTTTATGTGGTGCTGAGGATCAAACCCAGGGCCTCACACATACTAGGTGAGCATTCTACCGCTGAGTCACAACCCCAGCCTCTATCTTGGAAAGTTTTAATTTTATCTTCAACTTTGAAGTTTAATTTTGCTGGCTATACTATTCTTGGTTGGAATCCATTTTCTTTCAGAGCATGGTATATATTATTCTAAGCCCTCCTGTATTTTAGGGTCTGGATTGAGAAATCAGCTGAAATTTGGGTTAGTTTACCTCTAAATGTGACCAGTGGGGTTTTTTTTTTTTTTGTAGCTTTTAAAGTTTTATCCTTATTCTGTATGTTAGGCATTTTTTTTTTATACTGTGTCTTGGAGTAGATCTATTGTGATTTTGTATATATGAAGTCCTAAATGCCTCTTGTATTTGAATTTTCACCTCATTCTTAAGGTTTGGAAAATTTCCTGATATTATTTCATTGAAAAGATTGTGCATCCCTTTAGATTGTATTTCATTTAGAGTGTATCCCATTGAATCTTGAAAAAAAAATTTTAGTCATAGATGGATATATATCTTTATTTTATTTATTTGTATTTTATGTGGTGCTGAGAATTTAACTCAGTGCCTCACAAGGGCTAGGCAAGTGCTCCCCTATTGAGCTATAACCCCAGTCCTATCCCATTGAATCTTAAATTTGGCCTCAATGCTATCTCAGATTTCTTGAATATTCTGTTCAAGGTCTCTTAATATATTATCTTTTCCTTTTTTTAAAAAAAAAAAATTATTTATTTATTTTTATGTGATGCTGAGAATTGAACCCAGTGCCTCATGCGTATTAGGCAAGTTGCCACTGAGCCACAATACCAGCCCTTACTTATCTTTTCTTTATGATCAACTTTATTTTTAAAATTATATACTTTGTCTTCAAGACCTGAAAATATATATTTCAAGAGGTCTAATCAATTTGTGATGCTATCCATTGAATTTTAAGTTTGGTTTATTGATTCTTTCATTTCAAGAATTTTTGTTTGGTTCTTTTTCAGAATCTACATGTCTTTATTGAAGTGATCCTTCACTTCTTGTATTTTCTGTCTGATTTCACTCCTTATATTTTCTTTTAGCTCATAGGACATTTTAACTATGAACTTTCTAAATTCCTTCTCTGACATTTTCTTCACTGTGGTGCCAATGAAGTCTGTTGTTGAAGCATTATGGGCTGTTTGTGATGATTTTTTCTCTTGCCTTTTCATATTGTTTGTATGTCTACTCATCTATTGGTATAGTTCTCATTTCTTCTTCTAAGCAAAGGACTAATTTGTGAGTTGCTTTTTCTTAAGAGCCCTGGCTTGGGTGAATATCCAGATAATGATATTATAAGTCAATCTGTGACCTCTGCTGACCCCAATATCAGCATCACTTTCAAAGTTGCCACGGAACCCTATTAACTATAATCACTTCAGAACCAAGTCTCATTCTTTTCAGCCTTAGAAGAATCAAAAACTTGTTGCTATTGTTCTCCATGGTTCCTCCCATCCATGCAAAAACCTGTAATGAAGTTCTAGGATAGGTCGAAATATTAGTCATTAAGTTCAATAAACTTACCATAACCTTAAATGAGGGCTAAAATGGGGGAAGAAGAAAATTTGGGCAAAAAGGAAAGGTAAAAAGAGAGACAGAAAGAAATAAAGAGAGAGAAAAATATAGAAGGATAATTCACACCAAGGCAGAAAGGAGAAATAGATGGACTGTGGATATTTGAGGTAGTAGCAGTTAATGCAAGAGGATGAATAGGGAATAAGAGGAGCAAGTATAAACTAGAGTTCGGAAAACAAAGACAAGAAGATTGATTCCAACTAATGCTTTAAACCATTTAATTAAATACATTCAAATGGGTTTGAATGTATAAGTTGGCTATTGGCATAGCAATTATTGTTCAAGTTAAAGAGCTGTTTATATGATCAAAGTTGACATTAGAGTTATTTTAGTAAACCATGTCAAAGTGAAGAAAATTCTTGTTCAATCTTGGCTTGGATTTCACTGGGGTTTGGACATTTAACAAATGTCCAACAGTCTTTGACTATGGACCTTTCCAGAACTGCAGGGGCACAGGAGCCAATTTTCTAGTGGCTATGAATCCCCACCAGCAGCTCCTGGTTTGTCAGTTCAGGGACCTGCTACTGACTGCGTGGAGGGGGCATTGTTGTGGCTTGGTTGTTTCTAAGCATGCAAGAGTTCAGGGCGCAGGCTCTGGAGTGTACCTATGATTGTGGTGGGTCACCTACCTGCTTCCTTCGATATGATCCTTTTCATGGTGGTGAAGATCCAAATATTGAAAATCTCTGTGTCCAAAAGTAAAATTTTATTGGATTATAGTCATTTTTATTCATATATGTATGACTCCTTTTGTGCCACAATGACAGATTCGAGTAGTGGCAAAAGAGACATGATATCCTCTATCTTGCTTCTTGACCCACAGAACTGAAAATATTTGTTGTCTGGGCTTCACAGAAAAAGTTGCCAATCCTGATGTTGGCTTGTAGGGGCTCCTCTGCTCTATTTTGTCAGTAGTGTTCTTGGGTCTGCTTGTGTCTTTTATGAATTTATTGAAATCACTTTACTGATGGCTTCTTTAATTGTCCCTGTCATCATGAATTTATTCAATTTTATTCATTTGTTAATGTTTTGGCAAGATAAAACAATAAAATGTATAATTTTACATCATATATATGTAACACACACTATGTCCTAACACATTCTGTCTTTTTCTTAATATAAACAGAGAACAACTGATCTCAGTGCAACAGGTGAGGGATGTTATTTTATCTATTGTGCAGATAAAAACACTAGGATCAGAGAAGTTAAGTAACTTTTGCAAGATCACCACCACAAAGGTAGGAAGTGGTGAGCCAGACAGTTTGGCTCCAGATCCTTACTCACTAGACTATAGTGCCTCTGATTCCTGTGAGGAAGAGGAGTCACTGTGATTGGTTCAGAATGATGATCTACCAATAGTCAGTGTAGTTTAGGAGAAATAAACATTCTGGGAAGCTTTATTAGGAGGAAGGGATGGAGAAGAAATGCACCCAAGGTGGGGGAAAGTGAAGTCTGTCTCAACATTGTGCTCAGGGTCAGCCCTGTACTTTCCTGTCAGCCCTGTACTTTCCTGTTTGAACCCCTGAGTGTACAACCACTAAGCCACATTCCTAACACTTTTTTTAGTTTCTATTTTGTGTATTTTGAGACAGGGTCTTGCTGAGTTGCTTTGGGCCTTGATAAGTTGGTGAGGCTGGCCTCAAACTTGCAGTCTTCCTTCCTTAGCTTCCTGAGCAACAGGGATTACAGGCGTGTGCCAGTAGGCGCTGCTCATTTTGGCAGTATCTTAAGTCACACGCTGAGGAACCACAGTACAGGAGAAGCAGTGGCCTAAGGCCCATGATCCAATTGTTCTAAAGATTTGGAAATATTTCCAATTTTAAATGTGAGAAATGCTTCTAAAAATGTTTCTGAGAGGTGTTCTATAAACAAAGTTTGCGAACCAATACATTCAGTAAATAAGCCATATTATATTATTATATTGGAGATTCAGAATTTTCATAGGCAAAGTAAGTGCTCTCAGAATACTTTTCATTAAAATTTTTTTGTTTAGTTTTTTTAAAAAAACTGATTTCCCCAATTTAAATGACCACTGATGTTTTCCACCCCCACCCCCAGTATAACATCTGATAACATCTGAACAATTGATTTGTTGCAGAACATACTTTGGAAAATGCAATTTTCATGTTTTAATATTTTAGGTTACTTTATGTTTTATTTTATCTGATATCTTATTACTATTTAACATTATTTTAATTTATATTTGTTTTATAAATATTATCTCGCCTGTGTGACAGGGTTGTTAATTGTGCCTGACATTCTAAAGTGAAGAAAAAATAATAAATTGCTTTACTACAATGAATCCCTTCTTTTCTCTATGGGGTAGTTGGAAAACAAATTGACTCCATGTGTTGTCTGGGATAAAAAAGGCCAATATGATATGAAAGATTGTTTTCAGCTCCTGATTCTTTCTCTGTCTTGAAGTGTGTTGGGGAAGGGTTCCTGGCTCATGCAGGTCTTGGGATGCATGCTGCTGTTACCTGCTGGTGGCAGGGGCCGTGTCTCTTGGCTGACTGGCTGCTGCTGGCTCTGTTATGTGCCCTCTCTGCTCATGTCACTCTATTTGCTTTCTCTCAGCAGGGCTCTTGGCTGACCTCATCTCACCTCACTCCTGAATGACTGCCATGGCCTTGGTCCAGCCTGCTGCCCTGGTGTCCACCAAGCTTCCTCTGTGAGGTCACCTCGTCTGCCCAGCAGGCTCCTTGGCAGTCCCATGCCTTGGCTGCACACATGCAGGAACTGGGGAGGTTGGGAAAGCTTAACCTCACAACCTTTCCTTTGGGTACACCGCACAGCCAAGAAGCTGTGCTTTCATTCTGGCTTGTTACATTTGTAGGGAGCCGACAACCAATTTTCTTAGTCTTCTGTGAGGAGTAGGTGGCTATGACTTTTATCTTCGTCACTGATTTTTATCTTCATTTACATGACATACATCTCCTTAAGTCGAGGGACAGAAAAGGAGTGGACACAATTTTGACAGCTTCCAATCTTTTCTTCCCACTTCCCCCTAGGCCAGAAATAGCCCCATATATTTAAAATTTCTTCTTTTTTGTATCTCCTCTGTATGGAGTTATCTTGGGCTGTTGGCAGTAATTTGAGACACCCCTCCACATTAGTAAGCCCTGTGTTCTAAGCCCATCAGCTTCAGTTGCTGACAAGCTGAAGAAGGAGTCCAGACAAGTAAAATACTCTATTCTAAGGTAGCATTCTGGTGAGCAGGGTATATTGTCTTGCCTCCTATTCAATTTGGATATAGGGGGTAAAAAATGACTTTCTCTTTGTTCATTTATTTACATTTCTTATATAACCAATCTAATATTCTCATAGGCAGATGGGTGCCTAATGTGAATATGGTGTACTCAGAAGGCAGAAGAATAAAGCACTTTTGCAAAATTTGAAAAAATTCCCTCCATTACCCATGTTCTGCTAGCTTTTACACTGACCACCGTCTCCAGGGTGGTCAACAATTAAAATGCTTCTCTGAAACTTCTGTCCCTTGGTTTTTCTTCTCTTGACTGCTCTATTTTATAGGCTCATCACCCTTTATGCCTCTATGAAATGCCACTCCTTTTAAATGTCATTCTGTCTTCAGGTTGTTCTACACTGAGTGATCTCAACCATACTTAATCTTTTAATTGCTAAGCATGCATTGCTTTCTAAAATCTATATTATGGACAAAAACTTGCATCTGGTTGGTCTACAGGCTCCTTAAGGTCAACATACCAAACCCATTTATCAGCTAATATTTTCTTCTTTTGTGTGTGAATCTCATTTAAAGGTAGGAAGATTCAGCCACTTTCTCATTGAGGTTTTAGACTTTTTCTTCCCCCATCACTCACCCTTGGCTTCCTACCTTTGGGTCTCTAAACCTCTCATTCTGAACCTCTAAACATTCCTCTCCATGTCCTGCTCCATCCGCACTGTAAATGCTTCATTCAGGTTCTTACCATGTCTCACATGTACTATTCCAATAACTTATTAAAGATTGTGCCTGCTTTTTTTACCCCTCATATCAAGCAGTTGATCTCCATGTTGGTCTCAGAGTGCTCCTTTGGGCTGTCCCCCTGTCCCATTCTGTCCTGCTTCATATCTACCCAGTCCCTATAAACTTGCTTTCTTATAGTCATTCGGGCATTTCTTGAAATTCTTTCTGACCTCTCATGCCTTGCTACTTCACACAAGTGATTTCTTCTTCTGATTCATTCAATGAGTTAATTTCTAATTATGCTTTATGATTTTACTTCCTGCTCTGTCTTCCAGGAAGCAGAGAATCCCAGCCGAATAAGGTAACTTTTCTATGTGCTTCTTGATAATACCTGTAATTCACAGGTTCTTATGAAACAATCACAATGTATTTTAATACTTATCTTTTCCTCTTTCTCTCACTCCATTTTGAAGAAGAAACTGTATCTTGTTGATTTCTTTGTCCTTGGTGTCTAGATAGAACCAGATACCCAGTAAGCTTCAGTAAATGTTTTTTTTTTTTTTGAATGAATAGAAGAGGTCAAATAGAATAAAGACAGATAAAAGGTCACTGGATTTGGTTGGTAAAGGTCTCTGATGACCTTGGAGAGAAGAGGTTCAGTAAATATTTAGCTTTCACAGTCTGGGCACTGAGAATTTGTAGGGAAGGCTGCATGCTTGAACATCAGCCTTAACTCTCCACAATATTTCAAAATAGAAAGGAAAGCTGTTAAGAGTGTCTCAAAGTGAATTGTGGAGCAATTAGAATGACAGGAAGATATGAGTGATTTGGGTGAGCATGGCTTTTAGCCACACAGAAAAAAAAAAGCAGTCAAATGCATCTGCTTCAATAAAATCCAGAGCAAAACCTTTGTAATCAGTCTGAAAACACCCACGGCTTGTTTTCCTTTCTAGGGAAAAGTAAAAAACAATTTAGCAGCTGGGTGCTTCATCATGTGAGCAGTATTTAATCTTTCACTTTTTGAGTTACATTAAAATATACATATAAAGCCACAGTTCCTTTCTCCATGACAGGCTTATCCCTAAAGCCTTGGGATCACTGCGGGGAAGCAGGAGAAAATCGTTGCAAAGACCCTCACTCTGCCTGGTTTCAATGTGAGACCCGATCCCCTCCTTTCAACAACATTGTTGCTTTTCAAGCAGATCTTCTGGGCTCCAACTGTGGAGTGTACACTAGGGAAGAGGCTGTCAGCAATCTCATAAGTGATTCCAGTTAGAATGTGAAGGACCTAGGCATGGTGACGAAGAGCCAGGAGCTAATAACAAATGACTTTCTGTTCCCAGTCACTCGAGGGGAGAGGAGGCTGGCCCAGGGCTGCTGGAGATCTTGAAAGTGTTGGGAGTATATAGATGAGATTGACCATATAATTAGCATGGGCTTTCTCAAAAATTGTGTTCAAAATTATAATTGGAAGCCCCAAATGGCAGGAACCGGGGATTATTTGAATTAATTTCAAAATTAATTAATTTGGAAAGGAGGGCAGGGGGAAGTGAGGGGTTTTTGTGGGATGTGTTAGGATTCTTTATACATGCAGGTCAATATCTATATATCTCTATCTTTTGATCTTTATCTCTATTCAATTTCTCTCTCTGCTCCCTCCCTCAAGTTGATTTACTTTAAAGAATTAGCTTTTGGAATCTGGGGGCTGGCAAATAAAAAATTTATTTGGTAGTCTGGAGGTTATCCAGGGTTTCCATGTTTTAGTTTAGAGGCAGAATCCTTTTAGAAAACCAGTCTGTCGTCTCTTAAGGTCTTTAAGTGTTTGTATAAGGCCCATCCACATTATGGGAGGATAATCTGTTTAACTCAAAATCCATTGTGTAAATCACATTTAAAACTTACTTTCACAGCAAATGAATGGGTACCATAGCCTATCCAAAGGGACATACAAAATTAATCATCACAAAGACCAAAGGAGGGACAGTGAAAGCCTAAATAAAAGAGAATTAGGGCAGGGGCCCAAGAAGAGCCATAACAAATTCAGGGTCCATGATGGAAAGTAAATAAGCTATGTCTGGTTGGTTAGCAACAGAAAACCATAAGACACAGTTGTTCTTAGTGAAATTGGCTCCAATTTGTCTCTTCTATTTAGCTTAGCCCACTGGGTGATGGGACAAATCATGCAAATCAAATCTCTTGAGGTAATCCTATTGCAGGCCTTGATTAAATGGGCAAGGACTAAGATTTTGTTTTCCTTGTTTCTTTAGCAAAATATACCTGTCCTAAGTGTCTCTTTTTTGGGGGGGAGGGGGGGTGCCAACTCAGTGCCTGACATAGCCAAGTTTAGTTCTAAATAACTTAAGATGGTAAGATTCAACATTGTGTGAATAAAAATAAAAATAAACTATAAGCTTCAGTTGAAGACAGATGAAGCTTCATTTGAAAATTTATCCCTGGTTCCAGGTGCTTTTGTAGTACCTTTATTTGTTTGACAACATTTTGAAGTAATTCTCACCTTTTCCTCCAGTGGCACATTTTGTTGGCACTGTACTAGCTATTTATTTATTGTATTTTAAACTTATTCCATTTTGCTGTCCTTAGCTCTGTCATGTCAGGTTGTCTTCAAACTGCATTTTAAGGGCTCCCTTGTGGCTCCAATGGAGGAGATGACAGGACAGTGGAAGGCAGCAAAAAAGGAAAATGTATGCTCATTCTTTTTCAAGATTTCATATGCATCTCTGAAGTAGCAGTAACCACTTTAAGTGTGTGGATGGGCCTCATCCACACACTTAAAGACCTTAAGAGAAGACAGGGCAGTAGACCATTCTAGTCTTTATAGTTTTTGGTATGTCAAGGAACAGCTGCAAAAACCTAAGCACCAGATATGTAGTGCTTTTTCAGAATACTTAGAAACTACCCCCAGACCAAGGAACTCCAATTCACAGGTTTTTGAACCTCCTCTTCACAAAAGCCCAAGGATCAGATAAACAGAGATCTGAGCACCAGTTGTTCAAGGAGCCCACAGGCATCCAAGCACCACAAGAGTAGCACTTTCCTCAGAATTGTGAGAGCCTAACTTTTGGTGCCCTCCTCAGGATTCTTGGCAATAGATGATACTATCTTCTCAGAGGTTGAATGACAGCTATGCAGGGTCTACTTATGCATAGAGGGCTGTGCTTGATCTGTGAGCACCAACTTGATGTTCAGAACTCCAGCTGCATAGCAGCACTTCTTCTGAGTTTCTAAGTACCATATTTGCATACTCTTCCCCCTTTTAGCATCAAAGTTCTATGCATGGTGGCTACCTCCTGGAGTTACTTCAAACTCCAATTTTTGTGTTATTAGCTTTCCAACACCCTTTAAACTAACTCTCTGATTTGAACTTATTGTTTTTAAAGACTCTGGCTCTTTCTCTTGTTCTCTTTCATTATAGTATGGACTCTGAACTGTGCATGTATCTAAACTTAATTTTAACCAGTCAGAGAAAAAAATGAAAAAAAAAAGTGAAAAGGAATGAGAAAGCCTACAGAATTTATTGGATAAAAAGGTCTAAAAGATCTAACATTCACATTATAGAAATTATAAAAGGAGTAGAGAAGGGTAGGGCAGGGGATATAACTCAGGAGTAGGGCACTTGCCTAGCATGCATGAGGCCCTGGGTTCAATCCTCAGTACTGCAAAACCAAAACATAGAAAAGAAATAGAAAATTAAAAAAAATAAAAGGAGTAGAAAGAGAGAAAGGGACAGAAAGCTTACTTAAAGATTTAATGGCTAAAAGCTTTAAACCTGGGAAAAGATGTGAATATCCAGATAAAGTTTGAAAGTAAAGCTCAAAGATCTTTGATAACATTCAACTAAGAATATTTTACCAATACACATTATAATTAAGCTCTCAAATACCAAAAAAGATAAATTTGAAATCAGCAAAAGAAAAGAAGCACATTATATACAAGGGAACTTCAATAAGTTTATCAGTAGACTTCTCAGCAGAAACATTGCAGGCCAGGAGAGAATGGGATAATGTATCTTGAGTGCTGAGAGAGAGAGACAAACAAAAACCAAACCTGAAACCAAGTACTTTACCCATCAAAGCTATCCTTGGGAAAAGAGGGAGCAATAAAGATTTTCCAGACCAAAACAAAACAAAACACCTGAAAGATTTTATCACCACTAGATTTACCTTACCAGAAAAGGCTAGAGGGAATTCTTTCAACTGAAATTAAAGGCTACTAATTAATAACATGAAAACATATGAGAGTATAAAACTCATTGGTAAAGGGGAATACATGTTCAAATTCAGAATATTCTAATACTGTAATGGTGATGTGCAATTCATGTGTAACTTTTGCATAAAGGTTAAAATAGAAAAATCTGAAAATAACTGTAGTTACAATACTTCATTAATATACAATATTAATATGTGTGAATGATAACAGCAAAAACAAAATGGGGTAAGGAGCAAAAGTGTAGAGCTTCTATATGAGATTGTTATCAGCTAAAAACAGATTAGTAAAATGATGTTTTATGTAAACCTCATAGTAACTACAAAGGAAAAACTTGTATTAGATATACAAAAGACAAAGAAAGTGAAATAGGATACTACCACAGAAACTCATCAAATCACAAAAGAAGGTAGCAAAAGAGGGAAAATAGAACAAAAGACACAGAACAACTGGAAAACAATAACAAAATGGCATAAATAAATCTTCACTTCTCAATAGTTATTACAAATGTAAATGAACTAATTTCACCAACCTGATACCAGAGAAATGAAAAAAAAATTATAAGAGACTATTATGAACAACTAGATGCCAAAATTGGATAATCTAGAAGACTAAATTACTAAAAACCTATAATCCACCAAGGCTGAATAATGAAGAAACAGAAAATGTAAATAGATTGGAACAAGAAGATTGAATCAGTTATCAAAAAGTGCCCAGAAAATGATAGTTTCAATGCTGAACTCTACCAAACATTTAAAGAAGAATTCATATCAATCTTTCTCAAACTTCCAAGAAATAGAAGAGGAGGGACACTTCCAAATTTATTTTATGAAACTAGCATTACCCTGATATGAAAGCCATACAAGGATACTACACGAAAACAGAATTTTAGGCCACTATCCCTGATGAACATACATGAAAAAATACTGTACAAATTACCAGTAATTAGAAGTTGATCCCAAGGAGTGAGTTAGCTGGATCACATGGTGGTTTCATTCCCAGTTTTTAAGGATTCTCCATACTGCTTTCCAGAGGGGTTGTAATGTGCAGTCCTACCAATGAAGTATGAGTATACCTTTCCCCCCACATCTTTGCCAGAATTAATTATCATTTGTATTCTTGATAATTTCCTTTAATGACAATTTTTAACAGAGATTGGAAAATAATCCTAACATACATATGGAATCCACAAAAGACCCCAAATGGAACAATCTTTAAAGAACAAACTGGAGGTAATACATTTCCTGATTACAAACTTTTGCATTATATTGCAAAGTTAAAGGATTCAAAACAAAGTGACATTGGCATAAAAACAGATGCATAAACCAATGCAACAGAGTAGAAAGTCCAGAAATAAACCCATGCATAAATGGTCCAATAAAGCCACTAAGAATACACATGGGAGAAGGACAGATTAAAGAGTAAGTTGCAAAATCTGAAATATAAAACTCCCTAGAATAGAAGAAAATATTTCATGCAAATGGAAATCAAAAGAAAGCAGAGATAGTAGTGTTTATATTAGACAAAGACAAAATAGACTTTAATTAAACAGTGCATAGCCATAAGGAGTGGAGTGTTTGGTATGCAGGTAGGCATACTTGTGGCTACAGAGGCCACTTGCAGAAGTGAGGATAGTGGTGGGACCTGGTGATGAGAATTGGGGGCAGTTGTTTGTGCATGCACAGCTTCAAGAGCTGGGCTTGCAGTGTGTGAGACAAGAGGAGGCTGTGGTGATATGCTTTCTCTGTGCTTGTTGTTGGTTTCCTCAATGGGGATAACTATTGGGGTCCTCCGTGGAACAGGCTGCTGGGGTCTGTGACAGAAACACTTGGGGTACTTTACAGTGGATGCTGTAGGAGTTGCATGTGGCAAGGGTTTTTGAAGTCCTCAGTAGAAAAGGCTGAAGATACAGATAGCCACCATTCTTTTTTGTTCCCAGTGGTCTTCAGAGCATTCTGTCTCTCTGTGCTGAGCAGTGCTGGCCTGGCGATAAGATGATGCAGCAAAATTAAACTGTTTTCCCTATATTTGTGTGTGGTTATTTTTGGATTTCTCCCACTGTGTCACTGCAGATTCTTATGTGAGTTCTTCTATGGCCATTTTCATTTGTGGATAGCTGTCCAATTATTGTTGTTTGTGGGATCTCCCACTCACCATCTTGCTGATGTCACTATTATGAAGTCAAATTCTGAAGAAAAAAAAAAATCTCAGAGGAAATCAGTTGCTGTGTTGTGTGATCACAAGCTTCCTAATCAAAGCAAAGGATTTGGTCCAATGTAACAACCATTGGCTAGATTTTGCTTAATGTCAGGTGATATACTAAACTTTTTGAAAAGATAGTCCTTGCCCACAGCTTGACAAGTTTTGGCTGATTTAGGAAGAAACCTATAAATTTTAGTAAAAGAGAAAATAAAAAAAATACTGTGAGCCATATTTGGATGAAAAAAAAAAAAGACTTGTTAAACTGCACTATATGGAAGCCATATAGGACAATTTATCTCTAATTTAAAAGGATGACTTCAAGTATCTATAGGTAAACATAGAAAGAATTTTAATTTTAATGACTTAGAAATGGATATGATTGAAAAGTATTAAGTTTCTGCAGTATCACTAGATACTAATGTTTTAGTATTTAAATATTAATTTGGCTAGTTACTTCTAACTAACATTAACTTTAGTGTTTGTGTGTGCATGTGTGAGAGAAAAAAAGAGAGCAATGGGTAGATAATGGGTTTTAGCAAACTCATATTTGGTTGATATAATAATTGTATCCAAATGTCCATTTACATATGACATTGCTACATTATTTAATTTATAAGTCAACTTCTAATAAAAATTCAATTCAACTCAACAAACATTTCTTTGGCACATACTATGAGCATGTCAAAGTGCTGAGTAAGATGCGTTGAGGTATGTTGCAATGAGTAAAGTATGACTTCATCAAAGGTGAGGGCAGGCAATTGTTATGTCTTTTTAATCACTTAATCACTGATTTCCAATGTTTAGAATAATCCCTAATACAGACTTAGCATTCAAATAAGGCTCTATATGGTATGAGTTATAATGTGGACTTTACATATGAAAAACTTTAAGAAATACAATTAGGTCATAGAAGCATAAGGAAGAAAAATAGAAATCTCACCCTGCTGCCATTGTTTTCTAAGCATATTAAAACTCACTCAAGATAAACTGTGAACACACACACACACACACACACACACACACAGTATTCCCTTCTAGTCTCTAGGGCAGATGAGACCATTAAATCCTTTCTTGTTAGTTGATAACTTCTAACTAAAATACTGACATAAACACATACATAAGACCCTTGCAAATATGACAATGTTGTGTGGTAACGATTATTTTTCACAAATGAGAATTATAAATTGACTAATGAAACTTTGGGATGTTTCCTTTTGAATGTTTATAATATCGTTTATTGAGAATTAAGTTCTTCTAAAAAATGGAGGCACTTTGGATGGGCCAAAGGGGAGGGAGAGGTGGGGAGGAGGCATGGGGCTAGGAAAGATGGTGGAATGAAATGGACATCATTACCTTAGGTACATTATGTAAATGGTGTGACCCCACTTTGTGTAAAACCAGAGAAGTGAAAAATTGTGCTCCATTTGTGTACAATGAATCAAAGAGCATTCTGCTGTCATGTATAACTGATTAGAACAAATAAATAAATAAATAAATAAATAAACAAACAAATAAATAAATAAATAAGATGAATCCCTTGTAAAATTTTGCAAGCAAAATTGACTTTTAAAGCAGAACTTTATCTGAGTCTTTTTAGGAGTTACCATGGGGGTCTCAAAAAGACCATAGAAACCTATTCAATGACTGGAGAAAACACTGCATTGTTTGAGATGTGCACTATCATGGGCTCCTTGAACTCTGGCACTGAGCTCTCAGGGTGAATCTCACCATCTTAGAGAATTTACTCTCACTTACCCAAGGTCAGTTCTGTTTTTTATTAAGCAAATCATCTAATGCAAATTATCTAATACAGTGTATTGGGGTGTTCTTGTCTTTTGACTTTGCTATCAAAGATACAGAATCTTATCTTTATGACCTTTTTGCTTGTTTGTTTTTGCTTCTGTTTCTTTTTATTGAGGCTTCTCTTATCTCTTGACATTTGAGACATTCATCTATTTGCTACAAGGTCACTTGATTTTGATTTAGTTGCACAAAAAGCCTGTCTCAGCTTTGGGGTTGACAAGATATGCCCATTGATTCTGGTGCCATTCAGTATTTGACTTTCTGACTGTAAATAAAATTGTCTTTGCTGTTTGTTTTTGTCTTGAAAAGAAAACAATGCTTACTCATCTTGAAAACATGCAATGTAATGGAGAAGTTATCCCTAGACCAAGGAATGCCACAACCTGGGTAATTTCATAAGATTTTTTGTGTTTCCCTGAATTTCATATTCTGAGGCTGTTATAAATGACTATTGAATTTTTAATTGGCACATGTGTTCAATTTGAGTTCATGTGTCAGAGTTCATTGATTAGTTAAAATGTCTCTATTATTGTAAAATTAGAACTAAAATAATCTATTCCTGTAAATCATGTCTACTTGTTAAAAACCAAATAAATGATTAAAATACTGCTACTCCTACTCCTACTTACCTGTTTGTTTACTTATTAAAAGTGAATCTTGCATTCTAAAGATGTGATCTGGTTGCAGAAGTTGTCTACAGGGGAAGAGTTGGTGGGCTTATTTGGGCACCTGTCTTTCAGTTTGAGAGTGTTGGAGAGTGTGTGGAAGTATCTGGAAGTCAATGACAATTTCAAAGCAGAAGAGAGTAATGGATTTGGATATATATTTGCTCTTCACCTAGGCTTTAGACCAGAAGACTCCATAACAGAGAAAAAAAGTAAGTTTCTTTCTTCATACAGAGAAGTTTGTCTTTTGTAAGTGTTTATAACTGTAGTCCTTTTGCATTTTTGTAAAGCAACATTTTTGGGAAAACTCTTGGAAATTAATTGGTCAGAGGGATTTGCCACTTGTTCACAGAAATTTGCCATTTGTTCACAAATATCTAAAATGTCTAATGTCTAGTTCAAACACAGCACATTAGAAAGTTATAGGGTTGAAGTTGTCAGAAATCTAAAAGTGGTGGAGCAGTGAATCTGAGAACAGGTGATAGGCTGGAAAAGTGTAAAAGATGTAGCTAGGACCCTGGATCCTTGTCCCAGTCATGGAAGTCGGGTAAAGTGCTTCCTCTACCTTCTAGAAGGCTGGAGGATTATGACTGGAGGGATTGAGTACTAGGGATGCACAGGTACAGAAGACAAGACTTAATGGAATCTTTTGGTAAAAATAGTAAAGAAAATATATATGAATTGTGTTGAGATTACTGAAAGAGTTTTGCATGACTTGGAAAAGGGAACACTAATTTGTTAGTGCCTCTCTGATTTGAATAATTAATCTAAATGTGGGTCGGGTAGAATCATAGGTCATATGAATGATCTTTTTGGCTTGTCTGGAGTTTCTCCTCAACAGAAAAGTGATGAATTTATAAGTTACTCTCTCAAAAATTCGGATGTTTCATAAAATCATCCTAAAGCTACAGAAGACAGCATATTCTAATTTTTCTCTGATTAGAATGACTACTATTTAGATGTCAGATATCCCTACCCCTCCTCAGCCAATCTTCTAATTTTCTTGTTGTTTTTCATTCTTATTTTATTGTTCTACTTTCTGGTAGATTTTCTCAACTTTATTTTACAACCCTTCTGTTGAATTCTTCATCTTGCTATTGTATTTTTAATTTTTCAGAGCTATTTTTTCTTGGATGGCTCCTTGTTTTTCAGCTTCCTATTTTTATTTCATGGATGCAATGTCCTCCCTTCTCTTCTGAATTGATTAATTGTTATTTCGGAAACTTTCCTTCTTGACTACTTGCTCTGTTCCTTAGAGTTTCTTTTGTAGAAGAGAAAGTTTTTCTTTAGGTTCATTTTGATTGTTGTCTTTCACAAAGGTTGATTTTTCTTTTTAAGACAGAAGTAATAAAAAACAGACTGAAAACTATATTTGGGTGGGAGATGTAAACCGTTAGGCTGTATGGTAGGAAGTTCTGATTGGGCCATTTGTTGAGAACTATGTGCCCTCAGCCTTCAGTTATTTTCTCTAAGGTTGCTAAGTCCCTCCAGAGAGGAATTCACTCATCTTCTACCCAAAGATTCTAAGCCTGTTGCCAGGTTCTGACATTTGAATGGGACTAGTGCTGGAGGTTTTAAAAAAATCAATTTCTCTGTTTTAATCAGTACATCTCACAACCACGTTTATCTGTGAGTCCAGCATCCCTTGCTTCCCAGATATTAATCTTTCAGTCTTTTAGCAAGGGGGAGGCCTTCAATTGGCTACAGTGAAGTGGATGGGAAAGAGGAATAGGGGTCTTAGCTGCTTCTTTTATATACTTTAATCCTGTTTCTAGACTCACTGCTCTGCTGTTTTCAGAGATAACTTGTGTCCTCACCTCTGAGATGTTATACAAGGATCTGTCAAGCTATAATCTGCTAGCTGAATCACAGTATAACAACCCCCGCTTCCAATCTCTGCCTGTTTTTATATATATGTATTTTTTGTAACAGCATGTTCACCGACATGTATTCCCTGCAGCTGCAGAGTTGACCCTGTGGCATGCAATGCCTATAATACTGACTCTCTGGACTGCTTTGGTTTGAATGTGTCCCCTCCACAATTTGTGTGCTGAAACTTTATGGACATTATCATAATATGAACTGTTGCAGACTTTAGGAGGTGATTAGGTCATGAGGGCTCCTTCCTTGGGAGTGGGATTAAAATCTTTCTAAAAGGGGTTTCAAGCAGCAGGCAGCCCTTTTGCCCTTCTGTCTTCTGTCCTGTTCAGATACAATTCTCCCCTCCAGGGAATGCAGTACTTAAGGTACTATCCTGAAAGTAGAGAAAACCTTCACCACAACTGGGCCTGCTGATGCTGTAATCTTTGAATTCCTGGCCTCCAGAACTGTGATAAACTAATTTCTGTTCTTTATAGATGAGTTAGTCTCAGGTATTTTGTTATAGCAGCACAAAAGTATTAAAGCCATAGGCCTTAACATTAAAAAGTCACTGACTCCTGTACTAACCACACTGTGATTCAACCTGATTCTGCCATCTTCCCTGTAATTTTTGAATTGCTCAATAAATATTTACTTTTAATTGTTGCTATTAAATCCATATTTGTAAACATTATGCTCTGTTGCATCCAAAAAGCGTTGCTCTTCTCAAGGATAGTTGTTTTAAGTCTCTGTACTTCACATTATGAATCAGGGGTCAAAATAAGCACCAGTTTGTCACTGACTTATTGTGCAACATCAGAGTAGAGGCTGTAACTCTTTATTTAGTAGTACCCCCTGCCAATTTTGTTCTTACCCTGTTCAGTGTGACAGTAAGAACCACAAGAGATGTAGTGTCTGAAACCTCATTAAAGAGTACAAAGTATGAAATGTAAGGTTCTATTGTTACAATGTATAATTTTAAATACCACTACTGTATAATATAAAATTAATGCCAACTAATAACCATAGCACAGCATGTGTTCATTACTTATTAAAAGCAATTTTGGCGTGGCTCCAGGATATCAGACTCATGGTCTTCTCCTATATTACTGAATAGTTGTTCTCATTTCTTTGGCTGGTTTTCCCTTTTCATTCAATCTCTAAATGTTGGAGTGAATGGGAATAAATCCTTAGGTCTCTTATTTTTTCCTTCATATAATCTCTCCCTAGGTGGTCTCACCCCATGGTTTTAAACATTGGCTATCTCTATTAATTACTTACAATTTTTTTATCTCTTCTAATCTTTACACATCCCTTTTGTAATACATACACTTACATTCTTAAGAGGCACCTTAAACCCAATTTATGACTTTCTTTCAAGATCTTTCAGCTCTGGTACTATTGATACTTTGGGTGATATTATTCTTCACATTAGTTTTCATCTTTATCATCTCTGACCTGAATAAAATCCACAGACTTCCAAAGAGGCTCCCTGCTTCTCCCAATGCTTCCTATATAGAAGATAATGTAATTTATTTTTTCAGAAACATAATTTTATCACTCTTTAACTTTAAACTCTTAAATGGCTTCTTATTACACAAGTGATAAAAATTAATCTCCTCATTAAAAAATACGAAAAGCACACAGGCTTTGCTATTTTGTGTGTGTGTGTGTGTGTGTGTGTGTGTGTGAAATAAGAAGAAATACAGAAATATGCACATACCTGTTTTTCTTTATAAAACGAATTAGCAGAAATTTAAACCATAAAACTATATGAAGTTTCTTACCTGTATGAGATGGTGAGGGAGGGGGGAAAGGGTAGAAAGGAGAGGAGATGGAGCAATACATATCTGGATATAAATTTTTGTATAATTTAAATTTTATGAAAATTGTATTACCTCTGTCTTGCTTGGATGGTTAGGGAAAAGGCAGTGAGAGAAGTGCAAACAAATTTTTAGCTCATTTTAGTATGACTCATTTT
The DNA here is from genome assembly GCF_048772815.1 of Callospermophilus lateralis. NCBI lineage: Eukaryota > Metazoa > Chordata > Mammalia > Rodentia > Sciuridae > Callospermophilus > Callospermophilus lateralis. The sequence continues at coordinate 76,335,184 of NC_135310.1, read as the reverse complement.
TATGGCCATGTGGGCAAAACAATTACGAAACTACTTTTAATGTATATAGGTTTGAATACATGAATAAATGAATTAATATTGTTGGGAGCAAGGGTACACAAAGGAAGAAGAGATGCAGAAAAGTAAAACGTGGAAAGGAGAGGAAGATCTCTGTGGATATGGATTAAAACTAGATCATTGGTATGAATACATGATCCTAAAATATATATTAGTATATGTGCTTGCATATTTACTCAAGTTTAAATATGTATGTATCAATATATGTGTAATGTGTAATATAGGTGTGTGTATATATATATATATATATATATATATATATATATATATATATTCATATGCACATATGCATGTATTTCCTAACTGTGTTTTGAAAAAAATTCAGTAGCAAAAATACATTAGTAGCAGATCTTGGTCTCTAAGATGATTTTCTGCTGAAAGGAAATAGAGCTCTTGGGAGAAATTGCTGATTCCAGGGCTGAGACAGGGAAAGTAACAGATGATCCTAGAACATCTTATTTTGCCAGATTAAATGTGGGGCCTAGTACTGAAGCAACTAACCTCCTATGGCAATTTAAAATTACACTAATTTAAAATTAATAAGTCAATTTCTTAGTTGCACTAGTTGTATTTTAATGGTCAATAGCCACATATAGCTAGTGGCTACAGTATCATATAGCACAGGTGTGGAGCATTTCCATCATTGCAGAAAGTTCTACTAGTCATGCTAGAAAGCATGAAGAAATGCTCCAAGAGATAAGATCATATGATAATGCTATCTGAATCAGCTTGAAGGGGCTTCTGCTTGCCAAGACAGGGAAAATTTCAGCCTTGAAATAATTAAAAACATTAATGACTTATACATGATTGGGAAAATGCAAATCTATGAACTCATACTGATGATAAATAGATAAATTATACATACATAAATGGGAGAGAAGTGAGGAAGCCTGCTTTACAGAATGCAAAGGACCCCTGGTAATGTGGAGAGAATACTGCAGTTGTAAATCAGTATTTTGCAGTCGTCACAATTGAGATTGGTTCAGGCAAGACTCATTAATGGATGCTAAATCTAGAGGAACATTTTGGTGAAGAGCAGGATTTTTGCACGAGCTTCACCAGATTGTATATTTGTTGCAAAAAAAAAAAAAAAGATGATAACGTTACTGTCAAGATTCAGATAGCACTTTGTGTGATCAAATTAACACTACCAATGAGGGACAGATAGACATTGAGTTCCTCTCAATGTACTATTCTGATAAGGCACAGTGTCACTCACAGAGTTTTGGTTGGGATCTGTTACTTGAAGTTGATCATGAAGGAATCATAAGACAAACCCAAAAATGAATATTTTTTTTGAGACTTGATAACTAAATGAGACACCTGATTCTATACCAGATTCTGAAAAGGATACAGAGATCATGAAAGTTACTGTTAGATCAATTGATAAAATTGGACCATGGAAGGGAGATTAGATAAAAGTACTGTATTAAGGCTTAATTTCCTGAAGCTCATTACTATAGTGTGGTTATTCAGGAAATATGCATCAAATTGTTCAGGGGTAAAAGGTCATGATGCCTACAAATTTCTCTCACATGGTTAAAACATGCACCCATGTGCTCAAAGACACACACTCATATACAGGGAGCTTGCGTGATAACAATAGATGGGGTAAAACATTAACAATAGACAAATTGGATAAAGGGAATATAGGCTACCTTTGTACTATTATTCTTTGAAGTTTGAAATTATTTTCAATAAAAAGACATAGAAAAAGCAATCTTAACCATATACAAGGTCCTGGGTAATCTGATTTACACACTTCCTGACCTTATATTTGACTTCACTCTCCCTCTCCCTGGGACTTGGAATGTACAAATGCTGTTTGGACTTAGAGTTTTATACCTGCTTTCCCTCTGCCTAGAAAGCTTTGCTGGGTCTTTACAGGGCAGTTATTGTCTCATCACAAAGATTTAATTCTCCATCCAGATGCCATCTCCTCATAGAAAGGCCTCTTGGAAATGCTATTTCTTCTTTGTATCACAAAGTGAAGTTGTTCACTTTTTTATCATGTGTTTCTTCAAGTGAATGCACATCCCACAAGGACCGCTAGATCCTCAGTGCCTAGGACAGAGCCTTTGCTGAGTAGTCACTCAAATATTGGTTGAATGAATAAACAAATGATGAGGGTTTTCTTTAATGTCCTCAAGGGACTGCACTTTATTATACGTTTTCAGCACTTCTTTATGACTCCTCTAGGAATGACTCCAAGTCCTCTTCACCTTGGCAGTAACACTGAAGAGTTTATGCCCTGTAATCAGACATCTCAGGCTCCATCCCTAGCTCTGCATCCCTGTCCTTGCCTCCGGGCATGATAATGACCTTGTAGGTTTTCTTCTTTGTCTTTTTAAAATAAAATGTAATAGGATAATGAATATTAAGTGTTTAGTGTGGTACCTGGCACATTGAAATCCATTAGCATATACTTGCTAATTTAACAGTTATTATGTCTGCACAGCATAAATTTTCCCAGATCATAGGTATTTAGTAAACGTTGGATTGCCAAGTGTAAAAATGTCATTCTCATTTCTTTTTATATTTATATTTTGGAAGAGCCTTCCTAATGTTGGAAGTTGAGTCTAGTTTCCGTCTTTTGTTAGCAGGGGAAGTGGGGGGGGGCAAAAAAAGCCAAATATTTAGAACATTTTGTACACTTCTGAGCTAAATTTTTAAAATGTCTTTTTTTGAGGGAATTTATTGTTTGTAAGATTATTGTATGTATTGTTCTAATTGCAATAGATTTTCCCACAGTGATTTAAAAGCTTTTTAAACTAATCTATATTTTTAAGCATGTTATTATTCTTTGTTTTCCAGCAAATTGTAACTAATACATAGCTCAGTGGACACTAACTTTAGGCCATTTTTTCCCTTTACTTGTTTTGTTGATTATAATTTTTTTCCACCAAAATCCCCATAATAACTCTTTCTAGAAAAAAGGAAAATCTATTTTATTTAATTCTATAATTTATAGTCATATTTTTCAGCTTACTTCCACTCTTTTACTTGTCTGTTAGTTGTAATTTAAAGTTTCTCTTGGCATATTAGTTCAATCTATTAGAGTGATTTTGATGTTTTTGTTTCAGAGTGCAAATAATTTCTGATTGATTCCATAGTGAAACTGTATCTCTCTTCATATAATTAGGAATTTTATTTGGCTATATCTTAATTATGTTGTTATCTTAATTCTTATTCCTAAGGAATTCCTTTCCCTCTCCTTTATATAATTATGTATAATTCTTTGATTTATAATGAATTACTGGTATATTTTATTACTTCATGTCTGTGCTATACATTGATTCTTGAGTGTCCCTCACAAACAAATGTGTTGAAGGCTTGGTCCCTGCCTGTGGCACAATTAGAAGGTTGTGGAACCTTTAGGGGATGAGGTGTCTTGAAAGAAGGTGAGGTCATGGGGGAGGTGGCCTTGAAGAGGATATTAGGACACTGGTATCTTCCCCTAGGTCTTTTCTTGTTTCCTAGCTATCATGAGGTAACCACCCTCATCCACCCTGGGCCCCTGCCGTGAGTTACCACAGGCCCAAAGTAACAATTGACCGAAACCTCTGAAACTGAGGCCAAAATAAACTTTTTCTTTTATTAAGTGGATTTTCTTAGGTATTTTGTATCAGTGGCAGAAAATGAACATTGTCTGCATTCTTGATGATACTTTATCCCAATAATTCTTTTTAATCAAACTTTTATAGCTTTTTTATGGTATATTTTTATTGTTGAATAATAGAGATTCAACTATAGTTGCATTTACTTCAGATTATGTTACATGCAATTACAGTCTGTAAAAATTGTTATAAAATTGTTTAAAATAATTTATGATAGAAATCCATACCTATAAGATTATTCTACTATTGATTTAAAACTCAAATTCAATGTATGAATTTGGGAATGCATATTCTCAAACATATCTATGTTTGGCAAAATATTTCACCCCACATTTCACCATCCATTTGGAGTGTACTTACACAAACAGATTTCTTAAGGATGTAAAAATCAATCCGCAGTTTTAGTAAACACAGTGACCTTTCTACATCATTGTAAATGAGGATACCCTCTGATAGGTATGCTAGCAAAATCAACAAGTGCATGTTCTCTGTGACCTCATGGGTGGGACTCCTGTTTGTCATGTGCATCCAACTGGCTAATGCTGCTGAATCTGCTGGTGTACTGTTTCCCCTATGTCTAGAAAGCTCACTCGATCAATAATTATTAATTAAAAAAAATCTCTTGGTAAGTTTAATGGGATGAAATGTGTCCCTTCAAAGTTTAAATGTTGAAGCCCTAACCTCTAACACCTCATAATGTGACTGTTTTTGGAGATTAGGTTTCTAAAGTGGTAATTGAGCTAAAATGAGGATGTGAGGATAGTTTCTCAAGATTGGTGTCCTAATATAGAGAGGAAATTTGAACACAGACACTAGGGATGCAGACACACAGAGAAAAAACCATTGAGGATACAGAGAGAAGGTGGCTGTTATGGTTTGGATGTGAGGTGTCCCCCAAAAGCTCATAGGTGAGACAATGCAAGTAGGTTCAGAGGAGAAATGATTGGGTTGTGAGAGCCTTAACCCGAATTAAGTGAATTAATCCCCTGATGGGATTGATTGAGTGGAAACTGGAGTGGTAGGGTGTAGCTGGGAGGTATATATCTGTATCCAGGGAGTGGAGGCTCTCTTTCTGCCTCCTGATTGATCATCATGTCAGCTGCTTCCCTCTGCCACATACTCCACCATGATGTTCAGCCTCAACTGGAGCCCTAAGGAATGGAGCCTGCTGTCCGTAGACTGAGAGGTCTGAAACTGTGAGCCACCAAATAATCTTTCCCTCCCTTAAAATTGTTCTGGTCAGATCTTTTAGTCACAGCAGTGAAAAAGCTGACTAAAATAGTGGCCATCTGCAGCTAAGAGCAAGTCCTCGGGGGAATCAAACCTGCTGACACCTTGATTTTGGGGCCTGTAGCTTCCACGACTGTGAGAAAACAAATTTTGTTGTTGAAGCCACTCAGTCAAGTCCAAGAATTTTTTTTTCTTTTTTCTTTTCCTTCTGCAGCCCTAGTGTTCTAGTAGGGAAATACAGTGGGTCTTTCAATAATTCTCTTGGTTTGACAAAGAGATTTTTCAGTTCCAACAGTTGTTGAATTTTTTTCTCATTCTCCAAATTTGTTAAATACTGAAAAATGGTCTCTGAACAGTACATAGAGAACGGAAACAGAAGGCAAAGATAGACTTCTTAAATTTGTTGGCTCTTAATATCTTAACTTTCATTCCATTGTCCCCTTGTCCAACAAGAATAATTAATTTTTATTTAAAGAAGACTTAAAAACTCACTACATAACAACTTGAAGATAGTACTTTCCAAAAGATGTCAGTCCTTTTTCAGATAATCCTGTTGAGGACTTTTTTTGGGGGGGGCGGGGTTTACTGGGATTGAACTCAGGGGCGCTCCACCACTGAGCCACATCCTAAGCCCTAGTTTTTGTATTTTATTTAGAGACAGGGTCTCAATGAATTGCTTAGTGCCTTGCCATTGCTGAGGCTGGCTTTGAACTCATGATCTTCCTGTCTCAGCCTCCCGAGCCATTAGGATTACAGGCATGTGCCATTGAACCCAGTTCTTTTGAGGACTTCTAAAAAATGGAATACAGAATAATGAAATAGACCCAGGAAGACTTTGTATTCTAAAGTTTTTTTCTGTTTCGGGCAATGCAGAAGTTTTTATTTATTGGGTACAAATTTCGAAACACGATTCCTGATAGTCTTTTTTTTTTCTACTCTATGATGTGAGCATAACTATTATCCCAACAACATACCCCATTTTTACTAATTAAGCTTACTTGATAAATTAAGTTTCAAATATATATTTTAACTGATAGATTGAAGATTTAGTCTTAAATATGGTTGCTCTTAATAGAGTTTAAAATCTTATTGTAAAAGAGCAAGGCATTATCTTTTAGTCTTTTGGTCTTATTATTTAGTTGAATATATTATTTTTATTAACTGCCTTTTAAACTTTTAAAATTTGTTCTAATTAGTTACATATGACAATAGATTGCATTGTGACACATCATACACAAATGGAGTATAACTTCTCATTCTTCTGGTTATACATAATGTAGAGTTACACCAGTTGTATAATGATATATGCACATAGGGTAATAATGTCTGATTCATTCTACTATTCTTTCTCCCCCATACTCCCTCTTCATTCCCATCTGTCTGTCTAGTTCAAAGTAACTCTATTCTTCCCTAGCACTCCCTTTATTGTGAATTAGCATCTGCATATCAGAGAAAACATTCAGCCTTTGGTTCTTTGGGATTGGCTTATTTTTCTCAGCACATTGTTCTCCAGTTCCATTCATTTACCTGCAAATGCCATAATTTAATTTTTCCTTAAGGCCAAGTAATACTCCATTGTGTATATATATCACATTTTCTTTATTCATTCATCTGTTGAAAGGCATATTAACAGCTTTTTGTATTTGTATAAGAAGCATGAATCATGGCATTTTCTAGAAAACTAAAACATTAAGCAACTTTGACTTAATGAGGTCAGTTTTCCTTGTTCAGGTTTGGATGCATTGACCAGTCTGGTAAATATTCTGATGAGCCCTTTGAGTTCTCATCTTAGAGGCAAATTAATTAATTTACTTAAGATGCTAACACGATTAAAACAACAGTCCAGTGAATGAAAAGCAGGAGAGGCCAGAAGTGGGAAGTCAGTGTGAGGACAGGGTGCAGTGGATGTAAAGAGCCAGTCAGCCCAAGGAGGGGTCAGGGCAGTGGGACAAGGATAGGTAGATGAGCACCACAAACCTGGGCAGGGAAACAGAACTGGAGCCATCAAAACCACTCCAAAGGTGTGCCTTGTGACATAGGAAACAGGTGTGAGAATGGACGGAGGAAGTATGTGTGGCGGAGACAGGTTTTTGAGTTCCCAGTGGGTCATCAGACAGCAGAATATCAGAGTTCAAGAAAGCAGTCAGGGAGACTCCAGCAAAGCCTTGGGATGCAGGTGAGGCAGTCACAGCAAAGGTAACAGGCTCCAGTCTGCTGTATGGCCTGGAACCTGCAGTTCTGCTGTCTGTGTTTCTGGTTCAGAGTCAGAAAACCTAGGAGCTCTGCACAGACAGGGGAGGGAGGAAGGGATGATGTGACAGGGCCCAAGGTCCCCATTCCATGGAGACTTCCTGCTCATGTGGGGCTGACAAATTTGGCAGGTATATGTGAATAGCCAGGGCGGGGCCAGCTGTGCTTGCAGCAAAAACTAAAGCCTGTACCTAAGGGGGACATGTAACATATTGCAGGATTTTATTAATTCTAATTATCTTACAAATTCAAGTGGCTCAAATAATTTTTTTCCTAATCCTTTGGGGAGTACATTATTATTATTTTTTTTTAAGAAAAGGAAAAAATAAAACCCAAGATGAAGGTCTGAAATACGTTAGTGATATTTCTAAAAGCTGCTTTGGTTTTCAGGAGAAATGTCATCTAAAGGGAATATCATATTTAGGGTAAGGGACAGGCACTTTGTGTCTAAAAATATTGCCTGACTCATGGGGGCTTTTATTTCTCTTTTGGAGCAGAGCATGTTGGACATGGAGAGGAGGGATTTGTGCGCCCAGAGCCACCAAGCTCTCAGTTTCATCCAGCTCCTGCTATTCTGGGTTCTGTAGCTGAGGAATTATGCAGGTCATCAACTTCATGAGGGGATCTAATGATAGCTTTGAAACAGCACTGGGGACTGCATAGCTCCTGCTATGATGTGCCTAAATGCCCTTATGGCCTTATCCCCTGGCTGAGCAGTTTGGATTGTGGTGGCCACCTGGCAAGGCAGACTGAATCCATTGTCTGGCAAGTGATCCAAAGATTCTTTCTTTCAGGAATCAAAAGACTTCAGGGCTGGGGTTCAGTGATAGAGCAAACACATCTGTGAGGTACCACATAAAGAAACAAAATAAAAATATGGTGTCCAACTGCAACTAAAACTATTTTTAAAAAATGGAGCCAAAACTCAGTTTGTGGGGTTTGCTGGTCTTGAGGTGTTGGATTCAGGGTCTGTGCATTGTAGCCTCAGCCACCTACAAAGCCAGGGACCACCAGGGAAACCATGAATAAGAAAACTGAAATGCAGAGAGAATATAGCAGTCAAAGAGGGGAGCATGCCTGGTCAAATGGGGCTTCATTCCCAGTCTTCTGAGGTCTCGCCATTCTGCTTTCCACAGTGGTCACACCAATTTGCAGTCCCACCAGAAATGCACGAGTGTGCCTTTCCCCCACATCCTCTCTATCATTTATTGTCACTTGTATTCTTGATAATTGTCTGACTAGAGTGAGAAGAAATTTCAGTGTGGTTTTAATTTGCATTTGTATAATTACTAGAGATGTTGTATATTTCTTCATTGATTTGTTGACTCATCAGATTTCTTCTTCTGTGAAGTGCCTGTTCAGTTTCTTTGCCTATTTATTGATTGGGTTATTTTTTTGGTATTAATACAAAAAATATATTTTAAGTTCTTCATATGTCCTGGAGATTAATGCTCTGAGGTGCAGGTGGCAAAGATTTTTCTCCCATTTGGTAGCCCTCTTTTCACATTTTTTATTGTTTCCTTTGCAATGAAGAAGCTTTTTAGTTTGATACCATCCCATTTGTTGATTCTTGATTTTACTTCTTTCATTTCAGAGTCTTGTTAAGGAAGTCAGTTCCTAAGTCGACGAGATGGATAGTTAGGCCTACATTTTCTTCTAATGTGGGTATCTATTCTAAAATGACTAGGTCCTTGATCTAGTTTGAGCTGAGTTTTGTGCAGGGTGGGTGAGAGATAGGATTTTAATTTCATTTTGCTTCATACAGATTTCCAGTTTTCCCAGCACTATTTGTTGAAGAGGCTATCTTTTCTCTAATGTATGTTTATGGCATCTTTGTCTAGTGTGAGATAACTGTATTTATGTGAGTTTATATCTGTGTATTCTATTTTGTACCATTGGTCTTCATGTCTGGTTTAGTGCCAGTGCCATTCTATTTTTGTTACTATATCTCTGTAGTATAATTTAAATTCTGGTATTGTGATGCCTCCTGTTTCACTCTTCTTGCTGAGGGTTGCCTTGGCTATTCTGGGCCTCTTATTTTTCCAAATGTATTTCAACTGCCTTTTCTATTTCTATGAAGAATGTCATTGGAATTTTGATAAAGAAAATGTGATATATATATATTCAATGGAATATTACTCAGCCATAAAGAAGAATGAAATTATGTCATTTGCCAGTAAATGGATGGAACTAGAGACTATCATGCAAAGTAAAATAAGGCGGTTGCCTAAAATCAAAGGCCTAATGTTCTCTCTCTTATGTGGAAGCTAACATACAATAAAGGGAGTGGCTAGAGAAAAGTAAAAGTTCTTTGGATTAGACAAAGGGGAATAAAGGTAAGGGAGGGGGATAGATATAGGAAAGACAGAAGAATAAATTGTGAATAACTTTTATGTGTTCATGTATGAATACATGACCAGTGTAACTCCACATCATGTACAACAATAAGAACAGAAACTTATACTCATGCATGTATAATATGTCAAAATATACTCTACTGTCATGTTTATCTAAAAAGAACAAATAAAAAATTAAAAACCCTAATCCCTGCCAAAAAGCAACAAAAAGATAGGAGCAAATTGGGGTGTGACATGAGTGGGTAAGGGGAGTGAGGGGGAGAAAGAGACAGGGGGAGAGAGAGAGAGAGAGAGAGAGAGAGAGAGAGAGAGAGAGAGAGAGAGAGAGAGAGAGAGAAATATTCAGAAAACAGACCAATAAGCCAAGACAGGACTGACTTACTCTTCTGAATGACTTCCTTGTGTCTAGTGCCATGTCCTGTGAGTCTTCTTTTATTTGATCTAGTGTGGAGGATGCTTATTTCTTGTTTGCAAACTAGATTTCACTAAAATAAACACACAGAGGTAGGCTATGAAACTGCTTATAGAAATGAGATGTGTCCCAGAGAAAGAAGTTCTGAAAAAAATCAAAGTATCGTGAGCATCATGAAGAGAATTTGACATGAATGCAACACTCATGACATGTATCAAGCTGTGAGGGGTCAAAAAATGTGAAAGTATAAACACTACTGTCCCTAGATATTACTTTTATGGAAATACTTGTAGGGTCAGCAGTCAGCAACTTTGGAAGCTTCTTGCAGCATATTGGTAATTTTAGCTGACTGCTGAAAACTTGGCTAATAATTTTTATGTCATCTTTTATTTGGTATTTTATAGTTCCTTAACTGAGATATCCAGGGGAGAGAAAATGTATTCACAATATAATGAGAGAGACAGGAGCTTTTAAACCTGTACCTTCTCTGGAAGGTTCTTTTCATTACCAAGTTGGTGACATGGGGAGGGAGGAGAAAAGGCATTTATTACTTTCAGTGTGTGCCCAAGAGTTATGAAGATGATGACAGCATCATCTGTCAGCTCTGATCTTTTACAGTGATATTGTGGTAATTTTTTTCCTTTGGCATTATTTGGCAAAGGAGTTTTGTGAAAGAACTGCAACTCAGAATTCTACGCCTGTTTTTTCTACTGACTACTCATTGCATTAAAAAAAGAGATATTAATTTACTCAACAGTTGACAGTCCATTTCTATTGAAATTTAATGAAAAGAAGAGAAAAATAGCAACATTAATACAGTTGAGGATGTGGAAACTGTTTGAAAACAGGAGATAAAAAATTAGGGGTAGTAAGGTTTACATTGCTGGTGCCATAGACAGAGGCTTCTTCACCCTCTTTGAAGTAGTGTTTCCCATGTTTTGGGAAAAACTCTCCAGGGCAATGTTAATGATTTTAAAGAATATTATGTATTTCTTAGACCATTACTGATTTTGATATTAAATTGAAAGAAAAAAACCTATGTCTTTAAGAAATTAAAAGAAATATATTCTTACTTGAAATTACCTATTTCAACTTCTACTATATATAAGATGTTCCAAAAAAGAATTTCTCATTTAAAAAAATATTTTATTGTATTTTGATTAACATGGATAAATTGTGCATACCAATGGGGTTCAGTGTGATATTTCAACACCTGCACATAGTGAGCATTAGTCAAATCCAGCCTCCTATATCCACCCTTCCAAGTCTCCAGTAATGAGAGAGAAGTGTCAATGTTTGTCTTTCTGTAACCACCAATTTCATTTAACACCAAATACTCCGTTCCATCTATCTTGCTGCAAATGACAGGAATCATTCTTCTTCATGGCTGAATAATTCTATTGTGCATATATACCACATTTTGTTTATCAGTTCATTTGTCGATGGGCACTTAGGTTGATTCCACTTCTCAGCTATTATGACTAGTGTGCTACAGTAAACACTGGCACATAGGTCTTTTTGGTATGCCGATTTCATTTTCTTGAAATACACTGACAAGCGGATCATTCGATAGATCTATTTTTAGTTTTGTGAAAGACCTCCACATTGTTCTCCCTATTCTCACCAAGTTTACATTCCCACCGAATGTATAAGAGCTATTTTTCTCTACATACTCATCAGCATTTTTGTTTTGGTTTCAGATAACAGCCATTCCAACTGGGGTGATATGAGATCTCATTGTCGTTTTGATTCACATTTCCCTGATGGCTAATGGTATTGAGAACTTTTTGTTTTTGTGCTTTTTAAAAAAATTATTTATTTATTCTAATTTGTTATACATGAAAGCAGAATGTATTTCAATTCACAGTACACATATAGAGCACAAATTTTCATGTCTCTGGTTGTACACAAAGTAGTCATACCATTTGTGTCTTCATATATGTACTTGGGGTAATGATGTCTGTCGTTCCACTGTCTTTCCTCCCCCATTTCCCTTCACTTACCCTCCCTCCTCTTTGCCCTATCTAAAGTTCCTCCATTCCTTCCATACTCCCCCCACCCTCATTATGCATCAGTATCCACATATCAGGGAAAATATTTGGCCTTTGGTTTTGTGGGATTGGCTTAATTCACTTAGCATTATGTTCTCCAACTCCATCCATTTACCTGAAAATGCCATGATTTATTCTCTTTTAATGCTGAATAATATACCATTGTGTATATATACCACAGTTTCTTTATCCATTCATCTATTGAAGGGCATCTGGGTTGGTTGCACAATTTAGCTATTATGAATTGTGTTGCTATAAACATTAAGGTGGCTGTGTCCCTGTAGCATGCTGTTTTTAAGTCCTTTGGGTATAAACTGAGGAATGGGATAGCCAGATCAAAAGATGGTTCCATTCCCGCTTTTCCAGGGAATCTCCATACTGCTTTCCATATTGGCGGCACCAATTTGCAGGCCCACCAGCAGTGTATGAGTGTCCCTTTTCCCCCACATCCTTGCCAACACTTGTTGTTGTTTGTATTCTTGATGACTGCCATTCTGACTGGAGTGAGATGAAATCTTAGAGTGGTTTTGATTTGCATTTCTCTAATTGCTAGAGATGTGGAACATTTTTTAATATATTTGTTGATTGATTGTATATCATCTTCTGAGAAGTGTCTGTTCAGTTCTTTGGCACATTTATTGATTGGGTTATTTGGTTTTTTTTGGTATTAAGGTTTTTGAGTGCTTTATATATCCTAGAGATTGGTGCTCTATCTGATGTGTTTGTGGTAAAGATTTGTTCCCATTCTGTAGGCTTTCTTTTGATCTCACTGATTCTTTCTTTTGCTGAGAAGAAGCTTTTCAGTTTGAATCCATCCCATTTTTGACTCTTGATTTTATTTCTTGTGCCATAGGGGTCTTATTAAGGAAATTGGGGCCCAATCCAACATGATGGAGATTAGGTTCAGGGTCTCTTGTCTAATTCCTGAGTCCTTGATCCACTTTGAGTTGAGATTTGTGCATGGTAAGAGATAGGGGCTTAATTTCATTTTGCTGCATATGAATTTCCAGTTTTCCCAGCACCATTTGCTGAAGGCTATCTTTTTTGAATATATATTTTTCATGCCTTTGTCTAGTATGAGATAACTGTATTTATGTGGGTTTGTCTCTGTCCTCTATTCTGTACCATTGGTCTACAAGTCTATTTTGGTGCCAATACTGTGCTGTTTTTGTTACTATTGCTCGAAGATCTGGTATAGTGATGCCACTTGCTTCACTCTTCTTGCTAAGGATTGCTTTGACGATTCTGGGTCTCTTATTTTTCCACATGAATTTTATGATTGCTTTTTATATTTCCATGAGGAATGCCATTGGGATTTTGATTGGAATTGCATTAAATCTGTATAGTGCTTTTGGTAGTATGGTCATTTTGACAATATTAATAATCTCTATCCAAGAACAAGGCAGATCTTTCCATCTTTTAAGGTCTTTTTAAATTTCTTTCATGTTCTGTAGTTTTCATTGTAGAGGTCTTTTACCTCTTTAATTAGGTTGATTCCCAAGTGTTTTTTTTTTTTTTTTTGAGACTTTTATAAATGGGGTAGTTTTCTTTGTTTCCCTTTCAGAGGATTTGTCACTGATATACAAAATGCCTTTGATTTGTGGGTGTTGATTTTATATCCTGCTACCTTGCTGAATTAATTACTAGTTCTAGAAGTTTTCTGGTAGAATTTTTTGGGTCTTCTAGGTATGTAATTATATCATTGGCAAATAGTGATAGTTTGAGCTCTTCTTTTCTTATTCATATTCTTTTAATTTCTTTCATTTGTCTAATTGCTCTGGCTAGAGTTAGTTTCAAGAATTATGTTAAATAGAAGCTGTGAAACAGGGCATCTCTGTCTTATTCCAGTTTTTAGAGGGAATGCTTTCAATTTTTCTCCATTTAGAATGATGTTGGCCTGGGGCTTAGCATAGATAGCTTTTACAATGTTGAGATATGTTTCTGTTGTTCCTAGTTTTTCTAGTATTTTGAACATACTGTATGTGTTGTATTTTGTTGAAAGCTTTTTCTGCATCAATTGAGATAATTCTTATATTTAAGTCTACTGATGTGATGAATTACATTTATTGATTTTCGTATGTTGAATCAACTTTGCATCCTTGGAATGAACCCCACTTGATCATGGTACACTATCCTTTTGATATGTTTTTGTATTCGACTTGCCAGAATTTTATTGAGAATTTTTGCATCTATGTTCGTTAGAGATATTGGTCTGAAGTTTTTTTTCTTTGATGTGTCTTTGCCTGGTTTTGGAATCAGGGTGATACTGGCCTCATAGAATGAGTTTTGAAGTGTGCTCTCTTTTTCTATTTCATGTACTAATTTGAGGAGTATTGGTATTAGTTCTTTTTTGAAGGTCTTGTAGAACTCAGCTGTGAATCCATCTGGTCCTGGGCTTTCTTGGTTGGTAGGCTTCAGATGGCATCTTCTATTTCATTGTTTGAAATTGATCTGTTTAACTTGTGTGTATCATACTGATTCAGTTTGTACAAATCATATGACTCTAGAAATTTGTTGATAACTTTGCTATTTTGTATATTATTGGAGTATAAATTTTCAAAATAATTTCTAATTATCTTCTGTATTTCTTTAGCGTTCATTGTGATATTTCCTTTTTCATCATGGATGTTAGTAATTTGAGTTTTCTCTTTCCTTCTCTTTGTTAGCAGGGCTAAGGGTTTATCAATTTTCTTTATTTTTTCAAAGAGCCAACTTTTTGTTTTATCAATTTTTTCAATTGCTTCTTTTGTTTCAATTTCATTGATTTCAGCTCTGATGTTAATTATTTTCTGTCTTCTACTGCTTTGGGGGTTGATTTGTTCTTTTTTTTCTTGGGCTTTGAGATGTAATGGTAAGTTATTTATTTGTTGAAATTTTCTTCTTTTAAAGAATGAACTCCATATAATGAACTTTCCTCTTAGAATTGCCTTCATAGTGTCCCAGAGATTTTAATATGTTATATCAGTATTCTCATTTATCTCTAAGAATTTTTTAATCTCCTCCTTGATATCTTTTGCAACCCATTGTTCATTCAATAGCATATAATTTAGTCTCCAGGTGTTGGAGTAGCTTTTATTTTTTATGATACTATTGATTTATAATTTCATTTTATTGTGGTCTGATAGAATACAGGATAGTATTTCTACTTTTTTGTATTTACTAAGAGTTGCTTTGTGTCATAATATATGGTCTTTTTTTGGGAAGAATCCATGTGCTGCTGAGAAGAAAGTGTATTCACTCATTGATGGATGAAATATTCTATATATGTCTGTTAAGCCTAAATTATTGATTGTATTATTGGGTTCTATGGTTTCTTTGTTTACCTTTTATTTGGAAGATCTATCTAGTGGTGAAAGAAGTGTGTTGAAGTCACCCAGAATTACTGTGTTGTGGTCTACTTGGCTCTTGAGCTTGCGAAGAGGCTGTTTGAGGAACATAGGTGCTCTAGTGTTTGGGGCATGTCTAATTAGAATTGTCAGTCTTTTTGATGTATGGTTCCCTTAAGCAGTATGCAATATCCTTCTTTATTCTTTTTGATTAACTTAGGCTTGAAGTCTACTTTATTTGGTATGAAGTTGGAAACCCCCGCTTGTTTCCACAGTATATGTAAGTGGTATGAATTTTCCCAAACTTTCACCTTTAGTCTGTGCATGTCTTTACCTATGAGATGAGTCTCTTGAATGCAGCATATTTTTGGGTCTTTTTAAAATTTATTTAATCCAATCTGCCAGTATATGTCTTTTGATTAGTGAGTTTAGGCATTAACCTTCAGGGTTATTATTGAGACATGATTTGTATTCCTGGTAATTTTTGTTTTGGGTAATTTATCTTGACTTGGTTTCTCCTTTGATTCATTTTTCCTCTAGTGTAATACCTCCCTTTGCTGATTTTCATTGTTGTTTTTCATTTCCTCCTCAAAGAATATGTTGCAGAGAATGTTCTATAGTGCAGGCTTCCTAGTTGTAAATTCTTTTAACTTTTGTTAATCATGGAAGATTTTTATTTTGTCATCACATCTAAAGCTTAATTTTGCTGGATATAAGATTCTTGGTTGGCATTAATTTTCTTTCAGAGCTTAGTATATGTTGTTCAAGGATCTTCTAGCTTTCAGGGTCTGGGTTGAAAAATCTGAGAAGTTCCTAATGGTTATATGTAATCTAATTCCTTTCTCTTGTGGCTTTTAAAATTCTCTTCTTATTCTGTATGCTAGGCATTTTAATTATAATGTGCTTTGGTGTAGATCTGTTTTGATTTTGTACATTTGGTGTCCTTTAAGCCTCTTGCATTTGATTTTCCAATTCATTCTTCTTGTTTGGAAAATTTTCTGATATTATTTCATTGAATAGATTGTTCATTCTTTAGGTTTGAAACTCTATCCCTTCCTCTTTCTCAATAATTCTTTAATTTGGTCTTTTTATGTTATTCCATAATTCTTGAATGTTCTGCTCATGGTTTCTTACCATCTTCACTGTGTGGTCAAAACTTTATTTACAAGATTATATATTTTGTCTTCATTATCTGAGGTTCTGTCTTTTAAGTGATCTAGTCTATTTGTGATGCTTTCTATTGAACTTTCAATTTGGTTTATTGTTTCTTTCATTTCAAGGATTTCTGTTTTTTTTCTTTTTTTTTTTAAGAACCTCTATCTCCTTATTGAAGTAATATTTTGCTTTCTGTATTTACTTATGTAGCTCTGTATCAAAATGATTTTTTGCTGCCTGTATTTGCTGTCTTATATCATCCTTTAATTCACAGAACATTTTAGTTATGTATGTTCTGAACTCCTTCTTTGTTATTTCTTCTGCTCTTTTGGCCATGGATTCTAATAATGTAGCATCTTGGTTTGTTTGGGGCACCTTCTCCCCACCCCCTTTTCATGTTGTTCATGTGTCTTCCCTTGTAGCATTGTGGATCTGAGGTGTTATAGTTTTTACCTTATAGGCTTATAGTGTCCCTTCAGGGTTCTAATACCTCTCCTTTAAGGGGGAGAACAATATCAACGGATCCCAATATAAACAATATACAGCCTTAAATCAAATAGCTGATATTAATTAATATGGTTACCATTTTGTCACAATATACAGAAATGTTGAGTTCAATTATTATCTACAATATATATACAGTAGGTTTCCAAAAGGGTCTACAGTTTCTGATGGTGGACAAAGAGAGAATCAGGGTGGGGTGTAGGATGAGATGTTAAGGAGGTAGAAGGTGAGGATATAGAATTATTAGATCTTAAGAAGTTTGAAAGAGGAATCTAAAGAAGGTGGATAGTAGCAGGAGAAAAGAGAGAAAGTGATTTTTGGGGAGACAAGTAATTGGGAAGACAATAGAGAGAGTACAAAAAATAAACAAATATTAAGAAAAATAAAAAATGTAAAAATAGGTGATAAAAGAATATACAATACAGACAATAGTAATATACTATTCAGACACTCCAGTCCTCAGTAACCTAATTCATGAAAAGTACTTGGTTTCACAAATGTTATGTATGTGAGGGTATGAGGAGAGAGAGAGAGAATATAAAAAAAAAAAATCTCGAAGGAAAATACAAGGAATGTTTTTGTTGGAGTTCAGTATCTTTCCTGCTTCCCTTCTCATCCAATGGGTGGAGTTATCTGTTGTTTGCTGGTATCTCCACCCTCAGGATGGTGAAGGTTATTATGATGAGAGGGTTGGTCTTGGGGGTAGAGCTCCTGGAGGTGGGATACAGCACTTGCCGGTCCCCTATGGGAGACTGCACCCTAAGGATCTCCTTTGGGGCCCACTCATGTGATGTGGGTGCCTGGTCTTATCTCCTTATATTGCCTGTAGACCTCACAGTTTCTGGTATCTAATTTAGTCTCTAAACTGTGTTTTACTCCCTCTCTCCCTTTCTACTTCCTAGTCAGGAGCCTTTCTCTTTGGAGGTCTTGTGGGCTGCACTTTGGAGGCTGCACACATGTCGTGGAGAGCTGTTTTGTATTGGGCAGTTCAGGGGCAGGCTTTGTGAGCTATGGACCAGCTGCATAGCCACAAGCACTGTACTGGGTTAGGGAGGAGTTGGGATACTATAGGTACCTTGATATTGCTTCTAGGCCCCAGCAGGTGTCCCAAGCTGGGAGTTGCCGCCACTAAAGACGTGTCACAAAAGTGTCCCAAGATGGAGGCAGCTGCTTTCAGAGATGGGGTGTTGGGTGGTGTGTTCAGAGATGCATCTCTGTGGCATGCAGTGTTGTGGCTGGTGGCTCTCTCCAAACCCTGTCCTGTGTCCCCAGGTGCAGGCTACAGTGTGTAAGGGACTATGGCAGTAGTTGCAGTGTTCCAAGATGGAGGTGACTGGGGAGTCCCATGTTGGTAGATGGGGGTCCACAAGGGAGTAGCAGCCAGAGGTCCTGGGTGTGGGCAATGGCTGGGTATCCTGCATTGGCACAGCAGTTGGGTTTTGTGCATGGGTGAGCAGCTAGGGGTCCTACGCAGGTGCTGAGGTCTGGAGACCTTCACAGGTACAGCAGTTGAAATTCCTGCACGGTAGCAGCTGTCGGGGTCCTCTAATAACTCTCAGAGAAACACTATTCCCACTACTAGAATCCCAGGTCACTGAGCGACACAGAAAGCAGCCTCACTCTAGCCCACCAGTTTGGATGCCCCTGGGAACTTTTTTTTTTTTTTTTTTATATTTGTTGGCCATTTGTATTTTTCCTTTGGAAAAGTGTCTATTTAGCTCATTTGTCTATTCTTAAATTGCATTACTTTATTTTCCTTAAGTTTTTTGAGTTCTTTATACATTCTGTCATATGAAGTGTTGACAAATATTTTCTCCCATTCTTTAGGTTGTCTCTTCATTGTTTCCTTAACTGTGCAGAAACTTTTTAGTTTGATGTAATCCCTTTTGTATATTTTTGCTTTTGTTTCTTGTACTTTTGGGGTCCTATCTAGAAAATCATTTCTTGTACCAATATCTGGAAGTGTTCCCCCTATATTTTCTTCTAATAGTTTCAGAATTTTCTGTCTTACATTTAAGTCTTTGATCCATTTTGAGTATATATTTGTACAAACTGAGAGGGATCTCATTTCAGTCTTTTGCATGTGGATATCCAATTTTCCCAGCACAATGTATTGAAGAGCTGTCCTTGATCCAATGCATGCTTTCAGCACCTTTGTTGAGAATCAGCTGGCTGTAGACGTGTTGTCATTTATGAGATCTCTGTTCCACTGTTCTGTATGTCTGCCCTTTACCCCTTCTTCTGATGGCAGTATCAAGCTGTTTTGGTTACTGTGGCTCTATAATATATCTAAAATCAGGTTTTGTGATGGCTGCAGCTTTGTTCTTTTGGTTCAAGATTACTTTGGCTATTTGAGTTTTTTTATGCTTCTATATGCAATTTAGTATTGCATTTCTAGTTCTATCAAGAAGGTCAAGATGGGAATTGCATTGAATCTATGGATTGCTGATTCTTCCCACCCACTAACACGAGAGGTCTTTCCCTTTTTTGTGCCATCAGTTTCTTTCATCAGTGTCTTATAATTTGCCTTGTAGAAGTCTTTCACTACCTTGTTTAGTTTATTTATAGATATTTTATTAATTTATTTTTGTAGCTAGTGTGAATGGGACTGTTTTCATGAGCTTCCTCAGCAATCTCATCATTGGTACATACTGATCAAAAAAGCATTTTTAATTTAAAATAAAGGACTGATTCAAAAGCCTGAGCATCAAGATCCTTAAATCTAACAGACTATTTCTGTGTATTGTTGTAATTGTGGCACTTCTGCTTATTATACAAATTTTTCCAAGTCTTCATTGAACAATTAAATAAGGGCTTTCTTGTCCTTATATTATATTATTATAATTTAATAAATAATCTTAAAATTTAAGTCATCTTGATCTTTTCTTTTTGATCCTTATGGGCATCATCTCATCCCAGCAACCAATTAATTATTCTATTACTGCCATATTAACAATAAAAACATCTAACATTTATCACACATCAACTTTCTAGGAATGTCCTAATAAATATTTAATAGCTGCCACAAAGCATACATGCACAAGTTTATAATGAATTTTACTAATATAAATAATAAAATAAATACTACTCTTAAAAGGGTCCTTAACCTAAACATTGAATTAATAGGGCCTTGGAAAAGAAAACTGAAGTTTTATCTAAGCTCCTTGACCACTGATCTTTGCTGGAATTGGGGTTACATGATCATCTAAGTTAAAGATGTTTTAATATAACAAAGCTATTTCCATGGCTTAGTGGATATGAAGTTTTTTTTTTATCGGCAGAACACTGATTTGGTAACAAAAACTCAATGAAAGAAACAGTGTGCTACTGATTTAGTTTCACTTTTAAACTTACTCTAATGGAAAATACATGTGACTGTGTGCTATTAGGAGGCTCCCACGTGTGCTGATCTTCTGAGAGAGAAATGAAAGAAATCAAACTTGAGCACAGCTCTTCCCAGCAGGCTAAAATGTCAGCTCTTTATGTGACCCTAAGGTCACACTTGGTCCAGTCCTTCTGTAGCTATGCCTTCCTGGGACTCAGAGACAGACTGAAGCAGTCATCCCGAGCACCTGTCTCTTTTGTGTTTTTGCTCCCTCCACCTGAAACAACCTCTCGCCACTTTTCTCAAGTCTGTTTTTTCAGGTAGTTTCTGTGTCCCTGTGCAGCCCTCCTTGACCCCTCCAGCTTCCTACAGTCCTTTTATTTGATGCACGTGGCCATATGGGACTTGGAAGGGAAACTATTAGTAAAGAGCATTTCCATTTCTTGAGTAAGAATAAGGGGATCAAGAGAAGTCAAGGCTTATGAAGGGAGCCTCATAAATCATGACTAATAGTATCCAGATCTTCCAAGTATAGTGTTTTATTTTCATTCCTCACACTGATCTGGAAAAGCAGGGCTGGTATAGAGTTTCACCTCTAGTTTTAGTTTGCTGGAATTGGTAAGCCTCATAAGACAAAACAATTTTGGAGTGAGAGTAAGAGACAATTCCTAGAGGAAAATTGAGCCTTATATGTGAAAAATATTATTTGGCACTCAATAGCCTACTATTAGTATAACTGGGGTTATAGACTGAGTAGCTATTAACAGTCTTCTTTATTAGTTTTTTGACTTAGGGAATTGCCTATATTAAAATCTAGGAGCTGGTAATGTGCTTCAGTGGTAGAACCTGTGCTTAGCATGTGTGAGGCCCTGTGTTTAATCCCAGCACCAAAAATCAAATGAATATAAAAACTAATCAACTGACCAAAGGAACAAAACCTAAGAAAACCAGCCAACCAACCAAACCACAAAAAAAATCAAATCACTTATATCTAGATCAGACTTATGCTGAAGTCAGTTCCTGGAGGAAAACATGGTAATGTTGCCCTTATTCCTGCACGTTTTCAGGGTTCTGGCTATGTAGCCATTACTTCATTGCCAAGGGCAAAGCTTTATTGGATTGTAGTCGATTAGCCATTTGTGGGCAATGAACATGATGACAACTACTTTCCTTGGAGAGTTGATTCTTGATATTTGAGACATCACTAACTTTTATTATTTTTTAATGTTATGCATTTCTTAATTGAATTCCATTTCTCTGAGTCATTTTATTTCACTAAACACCTGTTTTGTTCAGTATATATTTGGGCAGTGAAGTGACTAGATCTAGTGTTCTTCCTGTGGAAGAAGCTCTAATTTTTCAGTAAAGAATGTATATTTGACAACAAATTCACTGTCAATGGCAGCCTTCTTCAGGGAATGTTCTCTAAATGAGATTTCTGATTTTCTGTTCCCCAAATGCACAGAAGTGAGAGGATAAGGCCTGTAGATCTTCTTGGGCCACTCATCTTTTGTGCTTGGCAAATGGTGAAAAATGTGGGTGGGATTTTTGGACGTTGAAAATGGATTCCAGGGGTTCTGGGAGGATGGGAAGGAAGAGCTACCTGCTCCACCTCTGTGCATCTACCCTTCTTCAGAGGTAGACAGCACCTCAGAACCTGACAGATCCAGACTTGTGCTGTCCTCATGTGGCCACTGGAATGTGGCTGGTCTGAACTGAGATGTGAAGGCATGGTAGTTCCTCAGTGTGGGAGGACGAAGAGGGACATGATAAGAGTCTCTGATTTGCGGACCTGTGAATAACAACCCAGAATGACGAGTGCCAAGCTGTGGTCAAGAAAGATAACTGCAGTGTTCAAAGAAGGAGGAAGAGCAAGAGAGATTGTCTACCTAAAGAGGGAATGGACATCTCAGCTGATATTCAAAGGATGACACATAGTACTCAGCACAGCAATGGGAGAAGCAAGAATCTCAGGTCAGTGCCGGAGATGCTGAAGTTTAAACATTCAGAATCCAGTGAAATAACAAAAAAGAAAAAGCAGGAGAGGAGACGGAAGAGAAGGTGCAGGGAAGGAGGGGAAAGATCCTTTAGGTCTGGTTGCCTGACATTTATTTATTTATTTCAACCCAGAATCTCCTCCAGGAATTGATATATAGCTTAGATAAGCAGTCAGAACTTGGAAAGGAATATATGATAATGACAGTGTTTTTTAAGTCATAAGAAACAATTAGCAAAGAAAACAACAACAGCAACAATAACTGAAGAACACACTTGATTCATGGACTTTTCCTTAATCTGTGAAGAAAAGGAGATGTTTCAGAATTAGACTCTGCTCTTGGCATGATGGAATTCTTATTAGATTTAGATCATCAATTTCAAAAATTAGTCAACAGAAAAAATTATTAAAATTGTAGATGGTTGGTCATGGAAAGAATTATCTATTATGGGAGAAAAGGTGATTTTATTTCCCTCCAATATGTTTCAATAAAAGATAAACATCATAACAACCTTATCTTCAAATTATTTTTGCTTTCAGGAAAATATCTTTGTTGCTCAAACCTTGAAGATGCTCCCCACAATAAATAGCATTAATGCTAATAAGCAATGCAAATGAGCTTTTGACATTAGTGGAAACAGTTTCAATGTGTTGATAAACTGCAACTTAATTAGCAAGCTGCTATATTGTAACTAAGTCACATTTAATGAAAAATAATGCTGATGCATATTTACACTGCTCTAACTTTCACTCCAAACAGAAATAAATGCCCTGTAATAAGTTTTCTTATGAAGGTATTATAGCTGTATGAAATATACAATGATCCTATAAGAAAATAAAAATATTAAAATATTCTGAATGGTCACTCAAGGATGTGAATTTTAAACTGATATTTGTTATTTCACTGAATTTTGAATGTTTAAAATTTAAACCTGTGATTCCTGCTTCTCCCATTGCTGTGCTGAGTACTATGTGCCATCCTTTGAATATCAGCTGAGATGTCCATTCCCTCTTTAGGTAGACAGTCTCTCTTGCTCTTCCTCCTTCTTTGAACACTGCAGCCCCTCTCCCTTTTGTCTCTCTCACAATATCGGACTCATTCCACTTTTTGTGCTTTGTAGAATTTGTTTAGTTTACCTAGATAAGCTTCCTGAGGGTCATATGGTATTTCCTTCATTTTTGAAAATGTCAGGGCGGTTAATTTAATAAACGAGTGCCTCTTTATTCCATTTTCCTCTTTCATGTTCTTTAGAGATATCACTAGCTGAAATGACTCCATTTTTCTGTGACTGCTTCTTATTTATTATCTCTCACTCTTAATTCAAATAAAGCCCCTAAGGAACAGGGACCTTACCTGTTTTGTTCACTGGAGTATTCCCAGCATTTAGTATAATACCTGACACTTAGTAGGAGTTCAGTACAATGTTTTTTTTTTTTTTTACTTGTTAAGTAAATTGAATTGAATGTAAGGAGGTGTAAGTTACCCAATCAATGCAGCAGTAGATGATGATATGGGCAAGGGGATGTCAGGGTTCAATCATCTTTATTGGTTCATTGATGTATCTCAAACCTCAAACTCTACCAAGAAATTTCCATGATAATTCTTTCTCTTTATCATTCTTTTTGTGTATCATAAGCACCATTTTCCAGATAAGAAGTTAAAAGTGTTTAAAGGACCCAAGGACAAAACATGATACCTAGGAAACTGGTCACTTACAGATGTGAATTCTAAACTGATATTTGTGGTAGTAAAAAACTCACTTGCAGTTAACAAACTATTGATGGAAAAGATGAGATCAGAATTTACACTTCTGGATTTTGGTCCATGAAATCTTTCTCTCTGTCTCTGGTACCTTTACTATAAAACTTTAGACTTCAGGGTCATTCCTTCCAAGGCCTGGACTTAATTTTATATTTGTAATATTAAATTATTTTTCTTAAAGAGGACTCATCCACCCTCAATTATATAAACTTCATGCTCTATAAAATCTAGATCCATATATTTTTGATTTTGGCCATTTTCTGAAAATATCTTCCTGAATTTTATGGTTTACTGTTCTTCCAATGCTGAAAAATTCAGTAAGAAAAAAAAACACACCTTTTCTTTCCCTGTACTTACTTATGTTTTTCAGCTTCTAAAAATAACCCACACTATAGCAGCAGCTGTGAACACGAATAACAACACAATAATAAATGAGTTGGAGCTCAAATAAAACATTCTAGGCCAGTTCTTGCATCCCCTGTGCCAGCCTTGGCAGAGTTTTCCTGTTGCCAGGTCAGCCTGAGGGAAAGTGCCAGCCAAAGAAGGGAAGCTGCTGCTGCTGGAGCTGGTGGCTCCTCACTGCCCTCAGTGATGTTGGGCCAGTCCTGCAAACAGAGCAGGTGGTTAGCCAATGTCTGCTGAATTCATTGCCAGGACTAAAAATTTATGACAGTTGCACAGAAGAAAAAGAATCTCAATCGGTACAATTTACTGAGTACCTCCTCTATGTGATGGTCTGTATGCATTGGATGGAGGGGTGTGGGGCACTTTCATGAAGTTGATTTCACATAGCTACTTGGAGGCCATCATCATTTTAACAAACAAGCTGTGATATTTTTAGCTTGCTCTGTTGCAATTCATTGACACCATCACTCTGTCTTGTCTGTCTCTGAGCCGCAGTTACATTTCCTATATCAGGGCCTGGTCAGAGGTAAGTGTCAGACATCTTCTCTTTCCAGAGCACACCAAAGTAGAGTTCATATGATTTATATACTTGCTAAACACAAAAGCCTTCTAATGCCGTCCATCTTCCTAAAAAATAACAAAACAAAACATTGATTCATTCTTGGAGAATTCACTTGTGTATATCTTACAGTCTTAGAGTTCTTTCTTAGCATTCAATGGTCATATGCAATGATTTTTAATTTATTTATTAATGAAACTTGCTGATTTCCAGTTGAAAAACTACAGCAGTGAATCTCAGTGCTCCTAGAGGGGCATATTAGAATATAAGTTTTTTAAAAAAGGATATTTGATATGTAATATAATTTTATCTCTGGAGAAGGATAAAACTAATCATTAAAATATTGACTACACACAAATGAATAAAATAGCAAGCAAAAGTCAACCATAATTAAGGCAGGGGATCAGGATGGAGCAAGGAGCTCCAGTTTGTACCTATTATTTAGGGACCAAAAACAGCAGCAGTAGCAGCAGCAACCCCAACAAAAGCAAAACAGTGATCCTGCTACATCAGAAGCTAGCACAAATTCTTGCTCCAGTCTTTGAAATTGGATTTCATCATACCCACTTGGAGATCTTATCCAAGGTCACAGAGCTTGTGAGCCCCAGAGTCAAGCCTGCCCGATTCACAGGCCCTGCTCTTCTCTTGCTGCTTTTTGGGCTGATCAAAAGGTCTGAAATAAAGTAACCAACACAATGACAGTTGACTAAGGGCAACTTCTGGCACAAGGTGCCAGGTGTTGAAGAATGTGGACCTTGGCCTTGCCAGCTGGGCCTGAAGTTAGCATTCTGATCCTGTAAGCCAAAGATGTCTTCTGCCATTTTAGAGGCTTTGGGAAGCTGATCCTGGTGTTTGGGGGATATTTGTTACTTGGGCTGATAGTGCCATGGTTCTGACATCTCTGATCATCTGGTGTCACCTCATCATGCCATCTACGAGGGGGGAAGGATGGGAAGCAACCACACTAGTCAGAGCTACTACTGGTAGTTTTATAATGCTCAGGCAAAACCAGGCCACTGTAGTGGTTGTCTTAGAACAAAACTCAGCAACGGCAAGCTGTAAAATCATGCGGCAGTCTCTTAGTCTGCCTGCCATGGATAGAGAAATTGATATTCGTGGAACTTTTTCTTTGCCTGAATCAAAAGAATACACTTACCAGAGCCCTGCTGAGGGTGTATGCACTATAATATGTGATGTGGGTAATTGTTCTCTCTGCTAAAAGATTTCTTTTGTTACTGCTAAATAGATAAGCAAATCCACTAAAGGCTATGATGAGTTGATTTGGTTATGGTGAAAATCTTTGCTGTCTCCGCTGGAGAAGCTTAGGGACTTTAATATCTTTCTTTCTGAGGTTATAGGAGCAAATAGGCTTAGCTATTACTGCTGTCGGAGGCAGAAAATATTTGGCAGTAAAATACCATTAAATGAATATAAGATGTTCTGGAGACTAGGATGACAAAATATTAGAATTCTAAGGGAGGTAAGAGAGTAACTATTACTTTTTAAATTTCATTCATTCTGTCAATAAATATTTGTTGATCTTCTGCTATATGCATCAGACATTGCTCTGTGGGCTGGGCTATATCAGTGAGTAAAGTAGACAAAAATCTCCTTCAACTCTGCTTCTGTTTTACAGATAAAGAGGGTAAGTTCTAGAAAGGTCATATGGTTAAAGTCATAGAACTAATTAGGGGAAGAACAGGATTTGGAGCCTAGTTCTCCTGATCACATGTCTACAATATCACATTGCCTTAGTTCTGGCAATAGATGCGTCTGCATTGAATAAAATATTGTGCTTATATTTTACAGCAGACCTGTGTTACAGAGCTCTGACTCTGTGTGTGTTCTAACATTCTTTCTTCCCTCTCCTCCTCTTCCCAAATCATTTTTGAGCCCCTATTGTGTACCTGGCATATAGCAAGTGCTCCACTATTAATAAAGGGACACAACAGTGAGAAAGAGATCCCTGCCCTTGTCGAGTTGACAAGGGGATATTAATCATGGTCACAAATTCTTTATAGCTTTTCCCATTGGGAGGTGGAATCTATTTTCCCACACCTAGAATCTAGCTTGGCCTTGTGGCTTGCTTTGACCAACATAGCTTGACCTATGTGATGTCGGGGGGCCTCCTTGAAACTTCTGCTCCTGCCCTCTTACAGCACTTTGCCACCCTTGAGGAAGCCCAATTTAAGTTCCTTGAGGATGAAAGAGCACATGGAGAGAGCAGCTCAGCGGCAGGCTGAGCCCAGACCCAAACTACTCATGAAGTGGCATGAAGAACCTGGAGCCAAAACCCAGAATCACGAAAAAATATTAAAATCATTGCTTTTCAAGGCATTTTCCAGCAATCAACTGATGTAGGGGGAGAAGAAAATCATTAATGAAATAATCATGTGAATTATAATTCCAAATAAAAATCAGGAGGGAAAGAGCACATACTATGAAAAAAAAAAGTGTAAAAGAGGAGTTGATTTTTTCTGGGGGAATTAAGGAAGATTTATATCGAGAATAATATTCATGTTGAGATCTGAAAGCTGAGTTAAAGGTAAAGATGGAAGGAGGGAAGAGCATGTGTAAAGGCACTGTGGTGTGAAAAAAAGTGTGATGTAGCCAAGATCTGAAAGAGGGCAGTGCAGCTAGAGTTGAGGGCCAGAGAGAGGGTTAGGCAGAGGTTCTGCTTTATAGGACTTTGAAGGTCATACTAATGATTTTGGTGTTTATCCTAGGAGAAATTAGAAACGTTATAAGCTAGAATATGGGTAGGGTGGAAGGGGTATTGACATGGTGGGGTTTACATAATGAAAACCAGCGGAATGTGAATGGAGAATTGATAGGTGCAATCAAGACCCGAGGAGGAGGACTGGCCATTACAGCTATGGTGTAGCTGTAGTTCAGGTGGGAGGCTCTCCTGGATGGGTCATGGGGATGAAGAGAAATAGACAAGTAAGATCTACTAGAAAAGATGTGAAAGGCAAGGGGCAGGGAAGGCTCAAGAATGATCCCAGGTTTCTGCCTTGGATGACTGTATGGTAGAAAAAGTGTGAGAGAGAAACTGTGTGTGTGTGTGTGTGTGTGTGTGTGTATTTGTGCTTCTGTGTGGAAGGTAGAGCAGTAAGCAGAAGGAAGAGAGGAGACCATAGGGTCACTTTGAAATACTTAATTTGAGGAATCTTAGTTCTCTTAATGAGACACAAAGATAGATCACCCATAGACAACCAGCCAAAGGGTCTCAGAGAAAAAAAAGGAGCGAGACCATGCCATCCAAGTCTGGGGAACATCCTGTTGTTTCCCTGACAGCTTCCTTAGTTACCCCCACCCCACCCCTAGCAATGGCCAACCACAACATCTTCTCTAAAGCACTTCCTTTTGTGTCAACAACCACTCATCTCTACCCTTATGCTAATAAAGGCTTAGAAACTAGTCTCTGGGTTTGCTAAAGAAGACAAAACAGAGTTGATTGGCCCCTTTATGAACGCTATGTTTACATGTCATCACATCAATCACCTATAGGGATAGATCAAGTCCATAACAACGCCTAGACAACAGTCGCCCATTGACAACCCTCTCTTGGGGTTCCTCACTCTTCAGGAGCTCTGCTTTCTTTGTTTCTATTATTCTAATAGATTCTGTCACTTTGTTCTCATCCTTGTGTCTGTGGATTTCATTCTTTGGATTCACAGACAGAGAACCCACTCAACCATGCTCCACGTTACAATAACACATCCATGTGGAGAAGTCAAGTGAATTCAAGATTGGAACTTAGGGGAGAGGTTAGATACATCTGAGCACCATCGGATTACAGGTAGAAATTGAAGTCATGAGCATAGATAGAATTTCCCCAGCAGAGTGAGAAGCAGAGCCTGAGTTTTAAGGGGCTCTGATATTTAAATTAAGCCTACATAAACGGCTGAGCAGTGGATAAAGGTGCTGGGAATTTCCTATTTACTTGTCCCACTCACTCTCAGCCCTTCTCTGTCCAGCTCAGTGCTGGAAGCTGTTGAGCTCTTCTGACTGCACCATCTGGTCCTTCCTTGACTTCTAGCCTTTGGTTGGCCAGTAACTGGTGGGTATTTGCAAGTGGGAAGAGAAAGAGGTTTGGGATTTATTCCCCACCCACTCTTTGTTCACTCCCTCCCTCCATGTGCTTCTGAAGAGGACCACGCTTCTCTGTGACAACCTCTCTTACGTGTCTTGTCTTCCAGGTATCCATGAGGTCTCCATGCTTGGGTAATGGCATTCTATCCTCTTGCCTCTTCAAACATGGGGGCAGCCGTGTCTTCCTGCTGACTGCTCCCTGAATGCCCATCACTCCCTTAACCCTGCCCACACCTGCAAAGGCTCTTTCAGTTAACTATTTGATAACCCCCTAAACTTCCTTAAGTCAGGGCTATGAGGATTGGACAAGTTTCTTTATCCTGCCCTAACAGACAAAATTAAGAGTAAAAAATCAAAAAGAGCAATAGGAAGTTCTGGCTAGTTATTAACTGTATATATTTAATAACCTGTGGCATAGATTGCTAGTTAATCAACTGTATTCATTTTCTTTTGCTTTGACAATACCTACATTTTAGCTGAACACACATTTTCTGCTTTGTATTGGCAGTGTAAATAAATCATGGCCAATTAGAGGTGAGCATACAGCTTCTGGGTTATCTCCTTTTTTTTCTATTGGCTGAGAAATACCCTTGATGGAGCAGCCCTCTTGAATGCAGACATGCAAGAAGTATACTGAGGATTGCAGGATATCTCAAGGGCTTAGGACCATCCACCTGTGAATTACATGACAGAAATAGATTTATCTTATCTAAAGTGCTTTTTTTTTACGGGAGTTGTACTGAACTCAAGGATACTCTACCTCTAACATTACATTACCAGCCCCCACCCCAACCCTTTTTGGATATTGAGACTCTGAAGGTGTAAAGATGTCTCAGTCTTTGTTTTTGAAGGCCCATGTGCTAAATGATTTATCGCTTCTGATGTATACGAGGTACTCAATAAAAGTTTGGTCATTCATAAGATGTAATTCTGATCACAAAACCATATAACATAATTTTGAGGTTCCATCACATTGTTTTCTTCTATATGACAGGTTTTAATAATAAAAATGGTAATGGAGAAGATATTCTATGAAAACAAAAAAAATTAGAATTATTACTAACTCAAAGTTTGAACTTTTGGTATCTCCACTTCTTCAGCATACACACTTAACCCTAGGAATACACTGAACATGTTTTTGTTATAAATTGTTGTTTAGTTGAGAAATAATATACATTTTAATCATTTTGAGTCCTCAGTAGGACTTCATATAGTTGTCTCAGAATTCTGTATATGGAAATAAAAATAGAGTCATATAAGGATAGAGTCACAGCAGCGGACCCTCATATGGCAGATGACGGAGTCAGTAGAAATATAAAAGCCACTCAGCCAAATGCACATGGCTGTACAATATCTGACAGCTTCTAGTGGCATCTCCATATAATATACTGCACATAACAATAACCCATGTTCAAATCAAGTGTCCACATTACCAGGAAAAGATGAATCGAAGAGCAGCGTTTTCTGTTTAGTAAGACAGGGCTTGATGAAGATACTTTAAAAAGAATTTCTAACAAGAATGGTCCCAATAAATCTTGCCTAGGAGCAAAACTTCAGCCAGCTGGACATTCTGCATTGGTGGGGTTATGCTTCCCCCAACTATTTTGGGTCAATGGGGCATTGCTGTTATATATATCAACTCAGGGAACAATAAATATATTACCCTGAGGAAAATCACAACTTTTCTGGCTTCTCTTTCTGCAAAAGGACATTATGATATCTCTGTTGTTATCCTTTTATGATTTTGAAATTGTAATTAGTCAGCGTCCTGGAACTTGTCTGAGAAGTCATTCAGATGCTGATGAGGTCTGGTCCCTTTGTTGTGGAGTTCTGAGAACGCTTTCCAAGCAGTATTTAGATTTGCCAAGAGGCTTTAGATACTTGCCCTTTTAATATGGGATTGTTGAACTTAAAATAGTACTGACATTGTGCCATTTCTTTTGCCTTTCTTTGGGGGCTTTCATTAATCCTTGCTACCACCGAAAGCCTAAATAAACCCCCAAGCCTGACATTTTACACTTGGAGAAATTAGATAATTACTTCCAGAGTTCTAGTAATTCATAGTCTTGAGCAAAAGCACATAGCTTGGGGAAATTAGATAGCTGAAAATGAATAGAAGAATTAAAATTTAATTATGAATTATAAAGATATTCAAGTGGAAACGTGTGCTTCAGAGGCAGACAAACACAATTGTACAGAGGATACACAACACTCTCAAACTTGTCCTCAAACCAGCTACAAAATAATGACAATCAATTTCAAAGGACAAATTGCTTGGGTTGTACAAGTTCAGACTTCTCATGTAGAAAAAAAGGAAATAAGAAAAAGGTTTTAAATTCTCCTGAAGTCAGTTTCCTCATGAAAGCTTCAAGCCTTAAAAAGAACAAAAGGTGAGATTCACTCTGATTTATGATTTTATGATCTTATAAACCAAAGCTTTCATTGGAAATTTAGACTGATATGATTTAATTATGTAATGATGTGGAAAGATGCTCTGTTAGTTAAGAAGGATGTCTAATATTTCAATACACGTACAGCTGCCCATGTTTCTTTGTAGGTTGTTTGTCCACGGATATTTGTCTTGTCTATTATTCTGATTACTACACTGTTCCCATCATCAGGTTTTTGTTTTTTTTTTTTTTTTTTTAATCTTCTTGTCCCCTCACTGGAAACATTTCACAAGGCTTGACTCTACATTATCTGGTCTTTTCTTTCCACACTGTGCATTGAAAACCCCATTCACTGAAGCTTGCAGTAACTGCCCCATCTTTATGAACACACCCAAATATGCTCGAGTAACTGAATTCTTAACCAAGCTCTACTTTTTAGTTCTAAACCTTTGTTGAACATAGACTGCTACGAACAGGAGGGGAAAGATTGAAGGATACTAAGTGGTAACTATTAACATGCATCCCCAGATGAAATTCCTCCAGTGATAGAAAAATTTTTGTGTCAAATTGATATATGTTAGAATCCCCGTTCATTGCTTATAAACTGTGTGACTTTCATTAAGTCATGCACCTTTTCAGCCTAAGTCTCCTCATCTGAAATGAGGATAATACCCTTTATCATAAATGTCCACAGCAAACACCTGGAATGGCTCCATCCATTTTAGCTATTCCGATTTGCCTTTCCTTTTTGAAGTTCTTATTGTTTACAACTGGTACTTTCATTTCCATTTTTTTTGTAGGTACAAATACTATCATCTCTCTCCTAAAACTTACATTTTCTAAAGGGAAAAGCTATGTATTATTCATTTTTTAACGCCACAAACCCACAAACTAGGTTTCTCAAGATCAGATCCCCTTAACTCTGAAAAAAATTTGTGTTAGTCTTCAGCTGAATGAGAAAATAAAATTTCCCTTAAATCTGAAGATGCAGAATTTAAAAGATTAATTTATTTTGAGACTAGTTTTTTTTTGTTGTCAAAATACCTTTTATTGGAAGCATGAAATGACATTGAGATTAGATGATTATTGCTTTTAAATTTTAGTTTTTACTTAGAAAAAATTAAGCGATGAAAATTTCTTGTCATCCCCCATCATTAAAATAATTTTGAGATTTATAAAATTCAAGGTGTTTTAGGATGGTGTCCAATGTAGTTGGGGCCCAATAGCTGTCAGTTGATACCCAGGCTTCTTGATATTTACTCAGTTGTCATTTTGCTTCTCCTGTTGCCTGCACTAGAAGTCTAAGGTGAGAAATAAAGAAAATGAGGCAAAAATCGACTATTTAAAAATATTCAACTGTCTTAACTGATGACTTGGTTAGAAAATATGAGAGTGAAAAAATGAAACCTGAGTGGTTAAAAAGCATTATTTGGAACTACCATGTATTTCAATTTTATCTTAAAACATTATTTCTAATTAGCAAAATTTGTTGATTTGTAGCTAACAACACATCTAAAAAGCAATAAATAAAAATATTTTAGTTACCACTTTTATGTGGAAAGATAAAAATGTGTTTAAGAAAAATGCCAACAGATTAAAAATGATTTTAACAACTTAATTAAAGTCTAAAAATATATTTATACTTATGCAAGATTTAAAATGAAATTTAAAAAGCTTACAAAAATTGGATATTAGCAATTTAGCCCCTTTGAGAAATACAATGTAAACTTTATGAGGTCTGCAATTATAATTTTCAAATTAAAAAATAAAACTACAACCTGATGTAGTCATGAGGAACTAAAAATTTATTATGGTGCTTTTTTTTTTAATCATTTTGTATTAGAACAAAATGTTGATGGGGTTTATTTTCACTGAGATAAATAGAATAAGGAAGAAATTTAAGTGTGTATCTTTTAAATTCTTTCTTATTTGTCAATAATGTTCTATTAACATAGATTTAAATGTTTTTATTTATACATTTTTAAAAATTGTGCATTTTTTTCTTAAGATTTATTTTACCAAAAGTCACTGAATGGTCACAGTTGACTTTTAAAAGGTTGATATCACAGGGCAAGTGCTGATCATTTTCTGAGACACTACTGATTTTCATAGATCAGAAGTTAAGAAGACGGATGCGGTGGCGCACGCCTGTAATCCCAGCAACTTGGAAGGTTGAGACAAGAGGATTGAGAGTTCAAAGTCAGCCTCAGCATTGGTGAGGCACTAAGCAACTCAGTGAGACCCTGTCTCTAAATAAAATACAAAATAGGGCAGGGGATGTAGCTCAGTGGTTGAGTGTACCTGAGTTCACTACTCTGAACCAAAAAAAAAAAAAAAAGAAAATCAAAATACATAAAATGTTGGCTTTTGCAATATATGTATAATTATAATGAACCAATAAAACTAAAAAGAAATGTTGACTTTTGAAAGGTTCTCATTCACTGAAGGAAAATGTACACTTAAGTGTTTCATATGGGTC
Source organism: Callospermophilus lateralis (assembly GCF_048772815.1). NCBI lineage: Eukaryota > Metazoa > Chordata > Mammalia > Rodentia > Sciuridae > Callospermophilus > Callospermophilus lateralis. The sequence continues at coordinate 76,301,214 of NC_135310.1, read as the reverse complement.
AGGGACTGCTAATCCATGCTGGTCCCAATAATAGTCAGCATTAAAACACAAACGAGCAAAACACCTAAAACACCCAAAAATGTCAGACAGAAATTTTCAGTTGTATGGCAATTATCATTTGTTCTCCCAGACTGTGTCTGTCTCCAATTCTTACTTTGGAATTATGCCCATCCTTTCCATGGCAATAACTGCCATATTTGAAAATCTCACCTCAAAGTCATGTCTTCCATCAAACACATGAAGTTCATGCTTGTTCCTTCTCTTCTCCCTTCTCCTTCTCCATTGATTTCTTTTTCTATCCACCCTGTCCTACTTTCTTCACTTTTTTATTTTTGCCATGAGAATGTACAAAACCTTTTCTTTCAGAAAAGGTTTTTTATTTGTTGTTTTTCAAATGATTTAAACCCAAATCTTGAAGTGCACATGTCATGTCAATGGAAATAATAACAGTTATAGATTTCCTTAAATAGCCCAAATTACACACTTTTTTGATATGAAAATAAAAATCTGTCTGTGTTCAGTTCGATGAAAAACTCCCAGACCCACTTCCCTTGTTTATAGTATACAGATAGATTACTGAAGACAGCAGTAATCAATGTTAATTACCATGTACACAAGTTGTTAATTTCAGAGCTAACACTTACTTTCATTGAAATTTGAACCACATACACACACACACACAAAAGAAAGGACCCAGGATAGATGCTATTTTGAATTTTATTGTTTCAAGAAAATTAGGACATATTACATTTACTTGGGTGACAGTATTTTCATAAATAACTCTTTATACTTAATTAAAATTATAATTACATCTCATTCATAACCTTTGTGAAAAATGCACTTTTAAAAATATTTTGGTTGATAAGTTACCATCAAATATGGATATGTATCACATATCCATAAGTTTACTACAAGTGTCTTAGTCCATTTCCTGTGGCTGTAACAAAATTCCCGAAACTGGGTAATTTGTAAAGGAAGAAGTTTAGTTTGGCTCACAGTTCTGGAGGTCCAGGAGCATGGACTAGCATCTACTCAGCATCTGGTGTGAGATTCATGCATAGCTGAAGACAGGCCAAGTGGGTTACACACAGATGTGGGGAGATGAGAAGGAGCCCGAGGCCTTTATAACAATTTGCCCTCATGATAACTAACTCAGTTTCATAAATGCAAGACTCACTCCTATGAGAAAGACATGGATCCCTTTTAACAACCTAATTGCTTCTTAAAAGCCCATTACCTCTCATTACTCTTACTTTGGAGACCATACCTCAACATGAGTTTTAGTGGGGGATAAAACAAAAGTTTTGGTGGAGAAAACTCACATTTAAACCATGGTAACACCTTAATTTGATATGATTAGTTGTTCTCCTTGAGACCTATTGAGTGTGTGTGCATGCACACGCACAGATTCACCATAAAAGGGTTTTATTAATGGTATAAATGTTATGTCAAGCCTAAAATTTTTTTTCATTACATACTTAATATTTTATGAGTTAATGCTACTTCTTTTTCTTTTTGTTTCTGTTTTAAATGAAGACAAATTTTTAACAATTTGTAATAAAAAGTAGACAATTTCTCTGTGTCCAACCAATACTGACTTTAATTTATAACATTTTCCGAGAAGTTGTGTGTGTGTATGTTCTTTATATGTATATATATATGTATATGTATAATATATTTATAAAATATGTTATATATGTATACATACATATGTAAATATATGTGGTAGTGATATTTAAATTATTCAGTGATAAATAATATTTTCTCTTAAAGATAAAGTAGTTTTGGTGGCCTGCAATTTGTACACGTGGGAAAAATAAGAATTCATACCCCATTTGATTCAAATGTATGATATATGATATGTCAAGATCATTGTAATGTTTTGAGCAACTAATAAAAAAAAGAGTATAAAAAAGATAAGGTAGGTTTATAATTAAATATGTAAAAGTGAAAAAAATCTCCCTATTTAGTACCATTTTGATTTGGTCCTTTGAACCTCTTTACCAAAAGTCAAAATTAAGTAACCACAACCACAGGCAAAATCAGGTGTCATGTTGGTATATACAATGAAACCCTTTATGAGATTTTATCTAAAACTTATAAAATGTGTTTGGCATTTTATGTAGTGACTTCAAAAATTATAAAAAGTCTAAATGAATATATTTCTTATTAGAGTTTGCTTCTGAGTGAAAGATTAACAATGTATTCTTTGTGAAAAAGTGAAGAAATATAATAGATTATATTCTTTTTGTTCTACCAAATTTTTAATTTTATTTTTCTTCTATTCAAATAAAATTTCAAAACTGATAAATCAATTGATAAATCAATTCTTACACTATTCTTCTTTTTTTTTCCAGCATTGAATGGAGTACACTTTGTTGGGAGACTTATAGACAGAAGCATGATTGTAGGTGGCCGTGAGACCAGATGGAACCCAGTTTGGGTGAGGAGAGTGTGCATATAGGTCAGGAGGAAAGTAACTTCATCTTAGCTGGAATGCATCTGGTTTATCTCAAACTAACATCAGTCAGGCACATTCCTGGCACTAGGGTCTGATTGCAAATCTCTGCATATCACTCTAATGGGTTGGCCTACCCATGCTTTGCTGGGAAAATGCTTGCACTCTTTTTTTCTTAAGTGATAAAACAGTCTTCTCAAGATCCATAGTAAGTTCCATAGAAAATTAGGGAATGAAGTAAGGGCAGGTTTGAATATTATTTATTGACTGTCATTCAACACAGTTCTCCTTCAGAAAGTGCTAGAAAGGTGAATCAGTGCTAAACTTCTAAAGACTATTAGCTTTTCCTCACTATTAATCTTCCTCCTTTCTCAATACCACTAAATGAGAAGTGAAATTCATTAATACGGCTTTCTCTATGTTAACAGTGAGTCTTCAATGGGCTTTTCTTTCTTGAGCTTTTGCTGTATATTGGGAATTTTAAAAACAATCACAAAACAATATCTATATGTTTAAATCTGGAAAACTGGTTTGTCTATATTCAGAGCAAAGAGGAAGGTTACAAAGGTGCTGATTTTCAGGGACTTAAGTTAACTCCAGCAGACTGACAATTAGTCATCATCAAAACAAGCATCCCATGTTCTGGCTGCCTTTCCATTCCTCACAGGTGAGACATCTGGAGTCATATTTGCTTTGGTGATAAATGAGTTGTACAAATGACATATCCAAGGGTTATGCTTTCATCATTATAAACTCTGTAATGTTAATGAAATATCAAAGCCAGGTCATTCTTGATTTTTCAAAATTATCAATTGGATAATTGTAGCTAAAAGATTTAATTGCTTGTTTTTTACCCTCTTCGTTACTGTTTCTTCTACTTATACCCAGACAAGTAAAAAACTGTCTCCTCATGTAAAGACAATCTTGCTAATAGATAGTAGTTCTGAAAATGTGGAATTTGCATTTCATTTTCAAACACATCTCTCCGTATCCCTAAGGGATTGCTACCAGGAGCCCAGCGAGTACCAAAATATGTGGATGCTCAAGCCCCTTTTATAAAATTGGTGTAGCATTTGTGTGTGCATATCCTCTTACATATTTTAAATCATCTTTAGATGAATTATAATACCTAATACAACTAAAGGCCATATAAATAGTTGGTATATTGTATTGGTTACAATACAATTCTGTAATATTGGAATAACAACAAGAAAAAAGTCTGTACAGGTGCAATACAGATGCAGCTTTCTTTTTCTCAATGTTTTTGAACCAGGATTGGATGTGTACATAAAAGTGGAACACATGGATGTAAAAGGCTGACTGTAAAAACAAAATCATTGGATCAATCCAATCAATTGTCTAGTGTTCTTAATTTAGGGCAATTGGTCTTGAATTACCCAATGCACTTATCCCCAGTGTGGAATCAGCAATACATACTCCAGAGCCTCTTTATACATAACTATTTATTGCAATAACTTTTTATGTTGTTGAAACCTGAAAAGTATTAAAGAGGGTAAGAATAAATTAAAAACTTATAAAAATACCACACATAGTGTTGATATTTATTAAACTTAAAAAATGTTTCTTCAGTCTGTTTTTTGGATGCTTATTTGAAGAATTTAAAATACTAGTTATTTTTAGTGCAATTTTTTTGTCCTACTCCTTCATTTAGCATTGTATCTTGAACATTTTTCTTAAACATTCTTCAAAATTATGAATTTTTAATGACCACATTATATTCCATTTTGTTGTTTCCTCATTTATTTAGCTCTTTTGTTTTATTGGTAAGTGCTGCTTTATTTTATCATCAAATATGATGTCATTATGTTGGTTTAAGATAGACATTCCTTATTGCATCAAAGAAATATTTACTTCACATTTTTTGAAGTTTTTGCTTTTATTACTAATTGGCATTGAAAATATCGTTTGGTTAGAGTATAACTAGCAAAACCTAACAGAAAGTCAGCTGTCAATGAAGAAATATCCAGAGTCCAACTTCAGTATCACATAACAGGATAAAGAGGAGTGGAATTATAGCTAATAGGCAAAAAAGTAATAATGGGTACAGACTTCTTAGCACCTTACACAGATTTCCACACATCTTGTAACTTTCAAACAACAAACTCTGTATTTCCACCTAACAATATGCAGCTGTCCATTATACAAGTGAAGATGTTCTTCACTCTTCCCCAAAATGCAGGATTGTATAATCTTGGGTGGTTATTGCACACATTGCTGCCTATTATTAATTACTCCTCAAATTTAGTTCCATCCTCACCAAATATTTTGTTATCTGAAGACCAAGTTATAAAGGTTGCTTCCAATAAACTTGTATAATTAATAAGGGAAGAAGGAGAGAAAGAAAGAAAATAGGTATTTCATGTAAGTAAATATTTAGGCATAATGAGAAAGAAAAAAATATGAAAAACCATGATACAGATTGAAGTATTTTGGACAAAATTAATTGATGTTGGTGATAAGTTGTTCATCTAGATCATGTAGATAAGCAAATATTGCAAAGCATTATCAATTGCTCAATTAGGTGGTGGCTATGTAATTTCTTTTTGTGTTTTCTTTTTCCCCATTTTTCTGTATGTCTGAAATTTCATCAAAAAATTAAAAACTTATTTTTATAGCAAAAAATTGAGTTTTTATTATTAATTGACATACTTTTTTTTCTAATATCTTTGTATATACATGTCTTTCACAGTTTGCTTGTTTCCTTTTTTTATGTTCTCTCTTTCTATCCTCTGTTTTCCATCTCTCATGAGATTTACACTAGTGTCAACTTTTTTTTTAATTCAAAAAACTTTATTTGATGTAAATAAATGTACTTATTTTTTTTTTTGAGTATTAGCCTTGGATCCAAGGCTTGATTTTCATCCAAGAAAATGAAAATTTCAAAGATTCACTTCTCTGAATCATTGCATAGAGTAGATATGTGACTGGAATCAGGAGTGGGATGAAGGTAAGGGCTCATCTTTCCTAAGTACTAAAGCCTTCTTACCTATCCTGTCATTGAATGCCATTGCACTTACAAGGTATGTCAATACATTAACCACTGAATAGAAGCAGCAATGATTTTATCTGATCCCCATTTATTTCCTCTAAGGCATCCAAGTCACCTTCTAGCCCTAAGTCCAGTTTCTTATGGCTCGAGTATTTCAGTCTACTATCAGTTCATTGTTAATTTCCTGACTATGGACATTATCACTCCTCCCAATTTGTTCGAATCTTAATCTGTACCACTCTAATCAATTTGAGGTGTGCTTAAAGATGAGAAAGGAGTTATGTACGACCACAGTATGCCATTTTTATTAAACTTCTCAAGTTTACTTGGGTATTTTATGTCTCTTTTTAAAAGAACTTGGGAAAAGTTCTCATCTATGGCCATACGACTCAGCAGGGAAACCATGACACGTTCTAGCCAACTATAAACTAATGACCCAAGATAAAGCCCTTGTGCCTGACTTCTTCCCAATTCAGGGAAAGTTATTGGTTACTTCCTTCCTGAAAGGTTGGAAGACACCACTGAGCTACTTTTTTTTTTTTTTTTTTTTTTGAGTATTAGCCTTGAATCCAAGGCGCTTGATTTTCAGTCCCAGAGCCTTCTGTACGTTTTTTTCAAGAGTCACGATGTGTTCCAGTATAAATAGTGATTCTACATACCTATTCTGATTCCTCTGTGCTGCAAAGTGATCACTCCTGTTAGATTATCCATCATTGCCTAACCTTACTTCCTCCTCCAGCCCACCAAATGATCTCTTACTTCGTAAGGATGACAAATCGTCTAAGGACTATAAGACAGCTCACAGAGAAGATTCTTGCTACTTTTATGGGAGAATTGGATAGTTAAGAAAAATATTGTCTCAATATTTAAACTAAACTTCCACTAATATGGGAGATTGATTCTGGAAACACTTCTTTTAATCCTTTTCCATTGAATATTTCTCTGAGGATCAAATAGCTTATATCAGAATTTCCTGATGTCTGCAGAGTTATTTATCTACTGGATCCATTAGAAAAAACTGACCCACATTATTCTGCATCAGTTGAAATGTACTCAAATAATGCAAACTAAGAACAATAACTAATCAAGTAGTCATAAAAATTTGTTATTTTACTAAAAATTGTAAGATGCATTATTATCAGATAGTTCTTTTTATACCACCCCTATACTTATTAATTACTTAGACTATCAGTTGTAGATATCATCATGAGTAAGAAATTTCTTAAAAGTCTTTTTGTGAGAATCTTTTTGGAGGATTAGGAAAAGGAAAGCCTAAAGTAATTTGTAGAAGAATAATTTGCAAAATGTTGATATGCTCCATTGGGAAATCAATGAAGGTTGTATTTAGGGTTAAACATTAAAGATGGTATAATCATTGAAACCTATTTATAGGAATAAATTAATTTTGAAGTGTGATATTGTGAATCCTTAAGTTTTCTTTAATAGAATACAGTTATAAGCTTCACTTCTTTCACTAATCTCAGATAGAAAGAGGACAAGGAGAGATCAAAATTTTGTTTGTCATAAAACAATCTGAATTTAGGTAAATAAAATACAAAATAAGGCTGGGGATATGGCTCAATGGCCAAGTGCCCCTTAGTTCAATCCCCAGTACCAAAAAAAAAGGGGGGGAGGGTTTCAAATTTACCTTCAATAAACAGGAAGAAGGGCAAAGAAACATTATATAATGAAAAATGCCAGGATCTGGGGATGTGGCTCAGTGTCAGAGTGCTTGCCTCGAACGCATGAAGCCTCAGATTCAATCCCCAGCACCACCCCAAAACAAAACAAACACACAAACAAAAGAAAATGCCAAACATTGGATTGACTTTTATGTGACCCACTTTGTCTACTTGGCTGAAACCCTGGAACTGACTTCTCAAAAGAGAGATCCAAACCAACAAGTATGGGGCCCAGTGCCACCACTCCCTGGTCCAAAAAGTGTAGGTTATTAATTTCACATTTTCCTTCAGCTCCAGTTATCTTGGTAGAGAATGTGTAGAAAAATGAAAGCCATCTTCTCTTGCCTTGGAACAAGGAAGGAAAACAAAGGGATGACCACTATCTTATTTTCTTCTATGGTACAGTAAATAGTCAAAACATGTTGATGATCTGGGAAAGGTTTAAATTATTTCCTGATTCTTCTAACTTGTCCAGGAGTCATTCTATAAACTACAATTTTTCTAGGCTTTTATGTCAAGCCTTCCTGTAAGGCTGCAGACTCAATAAACACAGCCAGGGCTTGCTGAATTTCTCTAATTTTTTTAATATACATTTCTGCTGAATAGGTTGGGTAAATGGACAGTCAGAATTCAGTGGTCTTGTTTTCAAATCAGATGAAATTCAGGTTTGGAAAAAATTCAAAAGTCTATAGAAATAATCAAATAAACAATATTTGCATAAGTAAAGCTATTTATATTGATATACTTTCATATGACAAATGTAATAAAGACAGATCAATATGTGGTTTGGAGGTCCAGAGCAATTAAATCAGTGAGCAGTTATTACCACTTAACAGGACAGAGAGGCAATATAAAAGGAACACAAAACCAAAAAGCAAACAGACAAAAAACAACCAAACAAACAAAGAAAAAACATCCCAAAGCCACAAAACATACTCTATACAAGTGACAGAGGTAGTTTAGTGTGGGGTTGCTATTTATTCTTTTTCACATTGTGCAGGGTGGTGGATAGTTTTTACAGTTCTGTTTGTGATAGTTTTTCCTTGGGGCTGGATGAAAAAGGTAAAGCATTTTTCAGCTCATGTTGGAGAACTTCTCTTTACAGATGAATTTTCAATTGTTCAAAAGCAAAAACAAGGGCATACTCATGTTAGGAATTTGGAATGTAGACATGCTTGAGTACCAAACTTTGTACAGTGCAATAAGACACAAGAGAAAAAATGTTCTGAATTATTAAAGTTGCTTGCCTTTATAGTTAAGGCAACAGTACATAGAACTCCCTTTTCTCTGCCTTATTTTTAGAAGAAGGCAAATCAATGGGAATGACTGCCATCTTTTTTTCACCAGTTTCCATCATTTTGCATATGAGCTTTCGAGTTTGAAGGCATTGTGGAAACCAGTTCAGTTTTAATAAACAAGAGTTAGGACATTGACCCTAAGAGGAATCTTGACACAGATTGGGGCTGCTACTGGGTTCATTGTGTTCAACCTGATGGAACTATGCTCTGAGACTCAGCTCCACTTTTTAAATGCTCTCAAGGATAAAAAAAAATGGGGAATTTTGCAGTTCATATTAAGTACAGGAAGAAGCATTCCCTACAGGGAAACGTGTAGACCTGTGACAATCTTCCATTAGTGATGGCGGGAGGAAGATGGGGGCAGTGCTGCTATCTTTTTTTCCTTTTTGTTCCCTTATCTAATAAATGAGACATTTTTATTTTTAAAAGCCTGTCATTAAAAAGTGGTTTTAGTTAAGTAGAATTATGTGTAGAGGCTTGGGGAGTTTAAATAAGGCTATCAATTATTGATATTAGCATAATGAAATAATTTTTTAAGAGTCAGTCAGTGTCAGTATATTACTGTAAATATATTCTTTACAAGGAGATCAAGTGGTAAAGTAGAAAATCCACTGACCTTAAAAGTCACAAAAATAAAGTTTGTCTAGTTGTCATGAATTATCTGTGTGATAGTGGTCAAACCACCTAATCATTTTGGTGATTTAACCAAAAGTGAGGTGGTGAAGAAAGCTCTTGGATGGTTCCATTTCTAGTTTTTTGAGGAATCTCCATACTGCTTTCCAGAGTGGTTGCACCAATTTGCATTTCCATTAGCAATGTGTGAGTGTGCTCTTTTCCCTATATCTTCACCGACATTTATTGTTACTTGTATTCTTGATAGTTGCCGTTCTGACTGGAGTGAGGTGAAATCTCAGTGTAGTTTTAATTTGCATTTCTCTAACTGCTAGAGATATTAAACATTCTTTCATATATGGGTTGACATTCATATATATATATATATATATATATATATATATATATATATATATATACACTTAGGCATAAAAAGAATGACTTATGACATTTGCCAGTAAATTGAAGGATCTGGAGACTATCATGATAAATGAAATAAGCCAATCCTGTCAAATCAAAGATCGAGTAGTCTCTGTGATATGTAGATGCTAACATACAACATGGGGTTGAGGAGGGGGAGAATAGAATTTTAGTGTTTTAGACAAAGTGAATGCAGGGAAAGGAGAGGGGATAGGAATAGGAAAGAGTATAATGCATCTGACATAAATTTTCTATGCACATATAAAAATATGGCACAGTGAATCTCAACATCATGTACAACCACAAGACTAGGATCCTAATTAGAATATGTTATACTCCATGTTTGCATAAATATGTCAAAGTAGACTTTACTTTCATGTATAACTAAAAAAGGAAAGAAGAATGCAAAATGCTATAGTCACTTCAGAAATCAGTTTCCTGTTTCTTTTAAATGTAACATATGCTAATAAAATTTTAAAATCCCCTCCTTCCAAATTAAAGAATGCTCTTGGATTTTGCATTTTTAAATAAGGTTAGATAGAGGATGGTAGTTGCAAACATGCTTCCAATTCCACATGGAAACTTGATGAACTGCTCTACAAACTTTGGATCAAGCATATCTCAATCACCAGAGTTTAGCAAAGTTAAGAGGAAATAAGTCCAATATCCATAGATAAAACTGTCAGAGATCTGAGAGGTTTCCTACTGTCACTGGTTTTCAAGGAGGATCACTGTGCTGTCTGGAAGACATGTGCACACTGATATCCTGATGCTGGGCTAACCCACTTCTCACACTGAAAGCAGTTGATTTTCATGGGAGAGTGTCTCAACTCTATATAATAACTAAACTAAGCAAGTAATACATGTAGAATTCCATTATTACCCACTGTTAGTGCTTAGCTCTTTCAAATACAAGTGGCTATGGAAAAACTGGATGAAAGATACTTCTATCATTCCCAGCTTTTCAAATTCAAACTATTAACAAGACTTAGAATAGCATTTAAAACTTATGAATTGTATATTTTCAGACTATGGTTGACTATGAGTAACTGAAACTGTGGAAATCAAAACCATAGATGGAAGGGTAATGTACTCTAGAAAAAGGGGAAACACAACAAAGATTCGCTGTGTCTTCCACATGGTCCATCTCATTTTATAGATCTAATTTAACCTTGATACCCAAATCAACAAGAACACTGAGAAACACATGCCAAAAATTATTTAAAACTTTACCAATAAGGTAATATGCTTTGTCCAATTTTAATTTATTCTGGAAGGCAACATTGATTCAATATGAGAAAATCTGTTGATATATTTGATCACCTAAGCAGATTAAGAAGAAAAATTTGACTATCAAATAATTTGATGCAGAAACAATTTGATACATTCAGCCATATTCACATTCATTTTTTTTAGAAAATAAGAGATGGAATATTTTTTAACCTGATAAATGATATCTACAAAAACCTCTAACAAACATCACACTTAATAGTTAAATATTAAAATTATATTAGGATATTACAACTGAAGTTTTGGCCAAGGCACAGTAGCACAGTAAACGCTTTATACCAACTTAGATAACAGACAAAATCCAAAAGTTTCAAAGAAAATAGATAAAAACCAATCCACAAACTGTTGGACATCTTCAGCAATATATAAAAAGTGATGAGAGTATAGAGAGGATGCAAGATTCAAGTATATCTTTTAGGTATGTTTATGCTATGAGTCTCTCACCATTTACTCCTCCCCGCATCTCACCACTGGGAGGAAGGGAGGGAGGTATGAGGGTACCCCTCATCTTTAGCTTAGTGAGGTGGACCTTCACGAAGCATGACTTGGAGAGCTTGGTGTATGGTCTTTGCTGTTTGAGAATAGTGTATCATAATTGACATCTATCTGGAAACAGTGGAGCAGAGAGATAATCCTGTTACTTACACTGGTGGCAATTCCAAGTGAGTTGCTGTTGTATTAGGATGGATATTTATAGGATTGTTAAGTGCTTCCAAAGACTCAGATATGAGCGAAGAGAGAGAAAGGGGGAGGGGTGCTGCTGCTAACCTCAAGCTATTCTAACTTTTGTCTAAGAGAACCACCTACATAGAAGAGGGACTCCAATAGTGAGAATCTGTCAGCACAGTGGACTGACAGAAAACCAAGGGCAAGGTGTATGGGAATGGCTGACCAAAGGAGGAGCATTGCCCACATACCAGGAACGATGTTAGAAAGAGACTTCCAGGGCCTTCCAGCAAGTTTATGGGAAAACACATTGGAAAGAAAGTCAGCTTTAGACAGTACATCCTTGAGGTACACATAGCTTAGAACTCATCCTACTCAGCACTAGTTATTTGCATGAGATTAGGTTCTAAAACAAATATGCATGGCAAAAATTGCATGTCAATAATTCTTTATTTTGCTTGTTGGCTTAGTCTCTTGCTCCTCTTCTCCTTATCCTTGCTGTGTTGAAATTGTCCTATCTGGAAAGTCTTGACTCTTACTATTCACTTTGGGCTCTTTTTCTAGGGAACTTGAGGTAAAACAAATGTCTACTTATTATAAAGATCACAGAAACAAAGCTCATAAACATGGTAGGCACTCAATACATGCTGGTTGTTTTACTTCTTTTTGTCTTTCTCTTCCCTTGTCAAGTAAAAACTTATCCATATTTTTCTCTATTTCCTACATTGTTCTCACATTAAACAATTTTGGAGTGTCTCATATGGTGATTATAAAACATCTCTAAAAACTTTTTTTAACATGAAAAATATAAGGAAATATCTTTACAAATAGATAATGTATAGGACGTTCCATATTTTCTAGAGAACAATTATATGACTACCATTAAATCTCTGAGGTATATCAGAGAGTTGATCAGGTTTGGTGAAATACTTGCAAAGAAGGTATACACTCCAGGTGTTCTGTGTAAAAACACTGAGCTTGGTAATGACTCTCTGTCAACCTGAGATTATTTCAAAACAATTTCCTTCACAATAGACCATGGCGCTCAATTTCAGCAGTCATTTTATGTCTTTTTCAGAGAGAATTTTTTTATGCTCATTTTTGTCAGTTTGCTAATTATAGACTAAAGAGAGGTGCTTTTACTTGTTTACTCTCAAAATAAAAATTTCAAGCTTTTGGGATTATTATATCTTGTTATTCAGTTCCATAATAATTTACCTTTCCCCTCAGATTCCAGTGAGTTAGAATTACTTTTAAAGTACAACTCTTGTTAACTCTTTGAACAAATTTATCTCATTATGAAAAATTTTCAGGTTAAGTTTATAAACCACAGCCTTAGTAATTAAATCTAGTCTGTACACTTAAAAATCTTCTCATTTTTCTCCATCTAGAGGGTTTACTTAATTTAAAACATTTAAATGTTAAAATGTTAAATTTCTATTTTGCTCTTCTTTGTTTATTTAGATATTATATATTTTTCACAGATAAATTTTTTCTTCTCCTTAAGAAGATTCAGTTTTTATTTTAATCAAGGTTATACAATTTTAAAGTTTATAGTTGAATATTTCTACAGTACTTATGAGGAACAGAGGACCTCGGAACACTCCATCTTCTTGACCCAAATTCTTCCTGAGTAAAGTACTTTTAACTCTTTTGCTTATTATTTGGTATTATCTCCTTAGCTCTAAAACACATGCATTGTTCATTCTTGGGTGTTCATTTCAAGTATTATTCACTGGCTATGAAATATAAGGATTGAATTGTTCCTGCCCTATTCTTTTAAATATCCAACACAGTTCTATCTCCCTTTTCCATCTATTATGGCTTACATCTTTATTTTGATTGGCTATGTACTTCAGTAGCACTGAGATGGATGGACAATTAGCTTTTTGAGATCTTATTACCTAAGATTGTTCTTTTCTATTCAAATTTATTTTTATGATTTTTAGGCATATCAAATTTTATACTAAATAATATCATCTCAGAATTTCCTATGGTATTTTTTCTACTTCTTTTTAGTTTGGATAATTTCTATTGTCTTCAAGTTCACTGATATTTTCTTTTGTAGTATCCAATGGATGTTAATCTTATCCAGTAATTGAAAAAAATTTAGATATTGTATTTATAGTGCTAGAAATTTGGTCTAGAATTTTCATATCTCTTTTGAAATTTTTTATTCATTAAATACATTTTTCCATCAATTAAAAATATTTACAAAGGTATTCCAAGATCCTTGACTGTTAATTCTATCATCTGAGTCATCTATTAGTCTCTTATTAACTATGTTATATTTTCCTTCTTTGCATTAATCTTAATTTGCCATTAATTTTGTGTAATTTGTCATTTCATTTTGTGTATTGAATATTGTGGATGATACAGTGTAGAGATTTGATTATTTTTTTCTGGCAAGTACTGTTGATTACACTGACCTATGAGAACTCTTTTCTGAACTTTGTTGGGGTACGTTTATTTTAGTTCTGATATATGGTCCTTAATTTTAAAGTGTGATCTCTCTGATATTTCAGTAAAAGCCTCCTGCAACTTGATCTTTGTTGCTGTGTCCATGACAACAGGCAGCTGACAAAATCTCAGCTCTGTTCTCCTTCCAGCTACTGCTTCCCATTGGGTTCTTTAGAGTCCTGCTCTTTGCATGTCAGTTCAGAGTCTGCAATAATTTGAGGGGAATTTATATACAAATTTTGTGACTCTTCCCACTGTACCTACCTCTCTCCTTTTTGGAATTCACTTCCCACTCAATTTCTGTTTCCTTAGAGACCTTCGCTTTCTGTTTAGGCTCTTTCCCCCTGCTTCTTGGCAACTAGGAAGCGATGTTAATGGAAAAGCCTATTAAATGTAGGTCTAATTAGTTTGCTTCTTTCAAAGCTCGTGTCTTCTCATGAGTACCTGCTTTTCATTGTTTTCTAGAGACTTCAAAAAATGTTTATATTTTGTCCAGCACTTACAATTGTTATTAGTAGGAAGGTACATCAGATTTAAGCTCCATTGCTTTAGCCAATAGTCATGAAGGCTTTGGAATAACTCAATGCGATAAATTAATAGGACAGGAACTAAACTACACTGAATATTAAATATTATTGCTATTCAAAGGTTTCTTGGCCATCTTCGTGGCCATTTTTCTTAGGTCTCTTTCACTCTATCATCTTCTCCAAGCTCCAGGGACTCTAACCTCTGCCTTTTGGTCTTGCATACATAAATTAAAAACTCCCATTATGTTTTTTCTTAGCTATTGACTCTGAATACCAGGACACAGAACTTATCCCCTTTGAAAATTTCCATATAAACTCTTGTTATGACATCCTTTTAATGATTTATTGGTGAATAATTTTTATTGAAAATTTTTGGGATTATAAGGAGCTGTCATGTCCCACCATTCACATGACCTCCATTAAAAACATCTGCATACCACATTGCTACATTCCCAATCTTTTCCTTCCAGTTTTCACCAGATAGTCTTTTTCTCTAATATTCCTTTATTTTTGGGCATCTCTCTCCTCCCCCTCCAATTTTTCCTATTTTTTCTTTTACCTCCCTTTGAAGATTAGTAAATCATCTTTGGTTAGTTGAGATTTCCTTGGATATTTACCCTCGGTTCTCAGTGGCTTACCAACTTCCGAACAAGGCAACTTCTGAACACATAAGGTCTTATCTTGAAAGGAATTAAGGTGAACTCATAATTCTCCTCCATGTCACATAGTGGTATCATGTTCTCTTGATCTTCCAGATTATCCTGAGTCTTGTTTTTATTTTGCTTTACTGTTTTTTTTTTAATTGAAAAACTTGCCTACAACTTTTTATAAACAAAAAAGGCCATTTCCACTCTTTACAAGAGATTTGAAAATATAGTTTTGGTGCTTTGGTTTTTGTGAATCAGTGAATTGATTTTGGTGAATTATCACTGAGACATTGATTACTCTAGATGATGTTATTCTATTTCACAACAATGTGAAATAGAAACACTTAAACTTTATTTCATTCTTGGTTATGTAACTGTTAAATACTAGGACACAAAGTAGTATGTTCTCTAATGATTCATATTTCTGACACTAGAGAGTAACTGCACTCTCTTTTGTTGTTGTTTGCTTCCTTTTAGTTTGTTCTTATCTCTGGTCACATTGATGAAAAATGATAATTTTTCCATCTTTATGTATAATAACAAGACAGCCTGTGTGCAAAATGGAGCCATAGAGACCACGCACTGATGGGAACTCTTTGCTTTGCCTAGTAATGACTTACATGGGGGACAGAACAGCAGCAGTCAGGTATGTAAGATGAAAGGCTGCACTCTTTGGGATTTGCATTAATTGACACTGATTTTTTTCAGAGTTGGTCAAGATATATATCAATCACCATAAACTTCGTGTTCCATTTACTCTGGTAGAAAATAAACACACAATATGGCCTCTAATTACTTTGTTTTCTTCTTGTTATATGAAAGAAGCAGATATTTCAGTAACTGAAATTTCCCTGATCTCCATAGAGCAGAAAAGAGCAATACAAAGATGCATAATCCATTCCGTCTATACACAGGGTTGGGTTTCAGGAAGAGTATTAAAAAAAAAAAACTCTTTAAATTATTGCCATGTTTGAAGATTAAGACCATTATACATCAATGATCTAATACAGAAAGTGATGGTTTGTTGGTGATCCAATAGCTAAGCTAACAATTATTGTGTACTTACACACCAGTGTATAACATACACTTTAAATCTCAATTACTTATAATAATAGCCTATAAGGTAGATAGTTTTGTTATCCTTATTCACAAATAAAACAAATAACAAAGGGGTGACGGTTTCCAGAAAGCTTTCATTGTGACACATCTAGTAAGAGGTGGTGCTAGAATCCAGATCCAGGTAACCCTACACCACAGACCAGAATGGACAAATACATTTAACTTGCACATTGGAGCTACTGTCAACTTAAAAAATGAGAATGGTCGGCTGATTTTTAGATACCTGCTTCTAACCATGGATAAAGTCTTCTAGGACTCTGTGGGTCTGTTGCCATAGACTGCTGTCCCCAAATCCATAAGCCTTCACTGTTTGAGATTGCTTACAAAGTTTATGCAGACTGGTCTCTCTTTTCTTTCCAGTTCTATGCTTCTTGTTCAGAACTATTTTATAAGTTACCATGGGTCTTTCCTTCCCACTGTGTGAAGCATTTGAGATTTTAGGATGAATGCATTAGACAGTGGAAATAGGTTTTAATGAAAAGAAGCTACCTTTTTTAAACCGTGGGAAACATCCTAGAGGAAAATGCAGGGTGTGTAGGTGAGAGCTCAGTGGAATCAGGGCCCAAAACTTGGAAAGACTTGTGATTTCTCAGTAGCTGAAGATATAAGGCTGATTTCATATAAATGGCCTATAGCTCCCCACTCTGCCTAAACTGAGTTAGTAGATACTTGAGTTGTTGGTTATTGCTCTGCTTTATGTGCAAATAATTTGTTTTATTCATTATTTCTTTTCATGACTTACATTGCTGGAAATTGTTGTGTTCTATTGTCTTCTTTTGTTCTTAGTTATGAAGCCAAAGAAATGTGCTATTATGTGGTTTTTGATTCAGATTTAAAATAACCATATTATTTGGTGGGACTTATTATGATTTTGTTTCTAGGTTGCAGGGGAGATTCTGGATGATTAACTTTCCTACCAGAAATTCAGGAAATTTTTTTTTCATCTGGAAAATGTCCCAATGACTACAGGAAATAATTGGAAATGTCTATCTCTGTGGTTAGAATAAAAATCAACAATCGATGCTTTTATCATAAAGTTAATTTAGGATTAATGATAACACCATCAGGAATACAGGTGTTCCCAAAAGCAAGTGATTACTTTGATTCAATGTTTTTCTCTTTCTCTTAAATGGGAACAGAAGCAGCAGCAGTGGTTGTGCAGATCACTGTGGTTCCTATCTTCACCAGGGAGGAGGTGGGAGAGTGGACTGGTTAGGCACACTTAGTCCTAGCCAGACTGTCTCTGTTTGAATCTTAGGTCTGCTATGTGCTGAGATTCTGAGCATGGTATTCACTTTTTTTTTTTTTTAAATTCATAGAAAGTTCAGCTACTTGCATTATCTTCAGCCTGCTGCAGTTCGGCTGTAGCAAAGTAACCGGGGGCGGGGGGTGGGTGGTGACAAGCAACTTGTGTACATTGATACAGCAGGAGTGGGAGCCGTTTACTGTAGGACAGGAGGGGTATATATACATTCCACACAGCTTACCTTAATTAACATAAACTAGATACAGCAGTCAACCAATAAGGAGTCTCCATACTTAATGGCTCCCTGGTGTTACTTCACAAACCACTCCCTCTGGCAAAATGCCAGGTGCCATCCTGACTTGTTTACAGACCCTAACATCAGCCAATATTCAATTAGTAGATGACATAATTCCTATCCATTCCTTCTCTAGGTCACTGCTAAAGCCTATCATATCAATTTAATAAGACACATCTCATTTTATTATATTTCATTGTGCTTTTCAGATTGTACTGTTATTACTTTTCAAAAAGTGAATGTTTGTGGCAACTCTGCATCAAGCATGTCTAGAAAAACTATTTTTCTAACAGCTCAGATGATTATTAGAATTAATATAAGTATTTTTAAATTAAAAATACTTTTTTAGATCCAATGCTATTGCACATTTAATAAACTATAGTATAAGCATAATTTTTACATGCACTGAGAATAAAAAAATTCATGTAACTTCTTTTATTGTGCTATTCAATAATGACTTTATTGCAGTGGTATGGAACTAAACTTGAAATAGCACTGAGGTATGTCTGTTAAAAAAAAGTTCTCTTCTTGAATTCATTGGTTTTCAGTCCTGGCTATACATCTGAGTTGTCTGGACTTTTAAAGCCAGCCTTGGAGAGTCTGGTTTAATTAGTATAGTAGTTATTTTAAATTGTGTCTAGGGTTGGATTCAGTGATGCAATGCATCACAAAGCCAAATCTCTATGTCTGTTATCTCCTGCCTCTATTCATGGAGAAAAACATCTGAAGGCTTTATCTTTAGGGCTTCTCTTAGGATGTATTTTTGACAGGAAAGCTTTTCCTGAATTTGGTATAGATATCATTTTTAGTATGTGGACAAAGTTTTTTTGGTTTTCATAATTTTGTTATATCTTTGTTCATTTGGGCATGTGTTAGAGAAAAATACTACTCATTTTTCAGATACGGTAGTATCTGAAAAATGGTAATAGTAGTATCAAGGAGTTGATTTAAAGTGAGTTGGTTTAAAGAAAAGTATAAAGTAACAAGTAACATAAATGGTTGTACTGGGCTGTAGAGTGTCCTTTCTCAAAATTCATGCCCCCAAAATTTCAGAAATGACTGTATTTGGATAGTGCTATTGCATATGTAATAGTTAAGATGAGGCCTTACTGTGGTAGATTGGATTTTTAATCCATTAAGGACTTAATTCAATATGTTAATATGTCTTTTTTTTCAATGATTGGAATTGAACCCAGGGTCTTGCACATGCTAAGCAAGCACTCTACCACCCCAGCTACAGCATCAAATCTCAAATGTCTTTATGAGAAGAGACACAGAAATGGAGACAAAGGGAGAAAGCCAGGTGATTGATAATGGAAGCAGATATTAGAGTGATAGCCTGTAAGACAAGGAATGACAAGAATGGCCAGCATCCACTGCAGTCTAGGAAAGATCTTCCCCCAAATCCCTTAGTGAGACTAGAAAGCCTGGCCCTGCCAATTCCTTGATTTCATATTTCTAACCTCCAGAGCTGTAAGAGAATAGATATTTGTTGTTTGGGGGCATCTGGTTGTATACTTTGTTAAGGAGACTTAGAAAACAGATATAGGGACCAAACATAATGATAAACTTGGAAGGTGAATGACTGGATTTGGGGAACACTGTCATAGGGTAAAGATTTTTAGTGTGGTTTAAAAGTATCTCCACCAAATGGATTCTGATGGCTTTCCCAGGAATATTTCTTGTCATGGTCTCCTTTGCACCTTATTCTCAGCCTTACTGAGCTTCCCTTAGGCTCTGAATTTCTCTTACAGGAGCTGACAGTGTTTCTTATCCCTTCAGTACTGACCCGCTATTTCCATCTTGGTAAACCCTCCTTATCCTGCAGTTCTCAACTAAAAGTCATTTTTCCTGAAGTCTTCCCCAAAGTTTAGATTAAGTGAATTCTTCAGTTTTGCCCATAGTTCTCTGTAGTTTTCCTTTAATTCTATAGCTTGTTGATGATTGTTGAACTGTGTGTATACTTCATTAGAAACAAGCCTCATCCAGTATGGTCACCACCACTTCTCCAATTCCTAGCACAGTTTGTTATAAAACAGACACTCAATAACGTATCAGATAAATACTTACTATTCCATGTAAATCCTGGGGAAAGGTATATTTCTCATTGAACTCTGCTTGTTATTTACCTATATGTATTGTCTACATGGCCAAATATGAAATTGAAATGTTATTGTCATGTGCTTCACTACTTGTTTTCTCTTCAGGTAACCCTAGAGAGCAAAAAGAGGACTAGAATTAAGGTCAGACAGCATGATTCCTTTTCTTGCAGGAGCCACTACTGAGTATATAATATTCAGCAAACAACCATGCATCTCTGGTTCTGAGTTTGTAACCTGAAGGAGATGGATTGGTGACTATTAAACCCCCTTCCAGATATGACACCATGTCTTCAGGTCAATCCTTATATCTCCCTTGCTTTAGAATTCTAACACTGTTTTTTTTTAAAGGCAGAATGGCACCATTGTGGATATGGAAATTGATGCTTAATAATCATCACACTATCTTGACATGCAGATGCTGGCAAGCTAGAAACTCTATGGCAGACTTCCTTGCAGTTATTATAATAAATGTGATTTGGGTTTGGCTGGTCAGATGCGATTAGAAGTGAGATCGAAGCTCAGAAGTGAAGTCAAATCTCTGATGCTTCTAGTTTTTCTCCTGCCAAACCCAGTTATTAAAGCCTTTTGCTTTTTCTGGGTTGGTGTTAGCAGAGTACCCAGTGTCCAGCCACCAGCTCTGTGGCTATCAAAATGCAGGCCCTGGGCATTCAGTGTGCTTCCATGGATCGCCGTGAGCACAGCTCACTCAGGAGCTGGCAACAGGAGCAGAGGATGTTCTGACAATAACTGTTTTGTTATCATGGCAGCTGGATGTGATTCCAGAGCCAGAGGCTTCCTGATATAGAAGAGGCTCCTTGGTGGACCTATTCTGTGGTATAGTTTTGAGGGATGGATTCAATCTAAAGTCTGTTTCTTGAGCCTTCCCAAAGATTTGTAAGCTAAATATTTCATGCCCAATTCTGAATTCCTTCCTGCTTAAGATGGTTGAGTGGATTTTGTTTGTTTGCAGCTGAACTCTGGCAGATATGAACCTAGACATTTATGGAACTCAATCAAAAACAAAATAATTTCAGCAGGGTCTTATAATTTAATGAGGCTGTTTTCCGATTCACTTCAAGTCCACAGTTACTTCCAAGGCAGAGGCTTTGTCTATAAATGGTTCACATTAGAGTCATTGTAAAATAATTCCCAAAAGTTAGCTCCCTGAGAGAACATTCTGCCTTATCACTATGGCACTGATACTCTCAGACAAAGAGATCTCATTCTTTTTGTCCTGTTTACAATATTATTATATGTTGCTTGGCAGATTCAAATATGAATAAATCAAGGTCTGTTACCTGTGCTGAGAGAAACCTTGGGAAATTCTATCCCTACAAATTATAAAATAAGCAAAGAATCACTTTTAATCCTCTTCCTAAGCTATTGTGGAAGTCAAGGCTATAAATCCCACTCTAAAGTGTCCAGTCTACAGTCCACACCATTGCCATTTGGTTGCTGGCCCCAAAACGTAGTGGATAACTCAGCTTGAGAGTTTGATACACAGGACAAAGGTCTGAAACCTGTATATGGGTCAACGCTGTGTGATTTATCATGCAAATAAAAAAAATGGTTGTTAAGAGGGTCAGTGGATCAGAAGAGTTCTTTGAAAACACAGAGAACATCTTATTCTTTTCTTTGACAGTGTATTTCTGGTTAGAAATTAGGCTTTATAAAAGTCCTCCAGCCAATGTCTCCCATGTCTGTGATTCCCCTGCCCCAGGACAAATTACTCGTTCTGGGTGAAAGCGGACATTTAGTTTTTTATCCAATATAAATGAGATCAAATCAGTGGACTTTGAAAATATCATGTTATTGTCCCAGGGTGTTTCCTGATAAAATCAAGTGCTGGGGATGGGAGTAACTTTGTTTAAAGCATCTGGCTTCTCTTATATAGTGACACATATCTTCTAGAAAATAAAATCAGACTTAAAAGGAAATTGTTATGATGGTTAGATGAAGGGATAAGTTATAACATCTTTCTTTGTGCCCCTTGACAATGAATTGGTTTGTCTAGGCTCTGGCTATTGTACTATGTACTGTGATATATTAGGTTCTGGCCAATGACTCTTGTTGGACTCAAGTCCATCTGCTCAGTGCACAAAAGGCAATACTTGGGAAGGAAATAAGGTTTATTCAAGGGCCAGTACCCTGGAAGATGGGGAGACTATTGTCTCAGAGCCTTATCTTACTTAGAACTTTAGGAGCAAGGCTTATATAGAGGTTTGGGGAGGTGCAGCAGATAAGGTGGGCACCAGGGTAGTTACAAATTTCATGGTGGTCTGCTTTTATAATGCATAGGCTGCTGTTATTTGAAGGTCACCCAATGTCCTAGGTTCTGAAAATCTAGAGAAAAGTTACTGATTAGGAAGACTTATGATTCATGCCCTTTATGTTCCCATTTCCAGGAAGAGCTAATCTTTTAGTTCATCATTAAGATACAAAAGGCATCTTTTTGCTGGATAACAGGGGAAATGGCTTTCTGAGAGCAGTTTTACCTGTTAGGGGTTCCGGTCAGAGGTTCCCACAGCGAAGATAGTGAGAGACTAAGAATATATTGTTCAGCTATGTGATTTTTAAAAATTAACCAAAAACAAGTGAAACTAGAGGGTTTATTTAGGGTTTTTCTTGATTACAGAACCTGGATAGTATGGTTTTTCCTACTCCACTGCTGAGAAAGATAAAGTGATGTTAACAGACATTAAAGTCACACAACTGACAAGTGGGTCTTCTGATTCTTACCTTGCATTCTTTCTGCTACTGCTAGTGATTTTCCCGTCCCATTCCACAGGTGCCTCAGGCTGCCAGGGGAAATGCAGAGTGTTTGAGTGAAGGTGGATTAGAGGAGCATTGCCTTTATTAATTTTAGTTACTAGGATTCCACAAAGATTTTATTTAAAAATGATTTTAGATCCAAAAATGTTTGGACTGTCCAATACTTTCTTGATATTTCTGCTTCACCTTTCTTTGTTGTCTCTTTCCTCTTGTCTTAAACTTTCAAAATTTCCCTTAATTTTATGGGAATAAAAAAAAAAGTGTGTGTGGGGGGGAGGCAAATGTTTCCCTTGGGTATGTGAGTGGCCACAGGCATGAGGGTGTGGGTTCAGTTCAGTTTAATAAGCATCCAAAGATTATCCATTCCTTCCATATTCTTTTATTATTATTATTATTTCAGGGGTACCGGGGATTGAACTCAGGGAACCTTGACCACAGAGTCACATCCCCAGCCCTACTTTTTTTTTTTATTAGAGACAGGGTCACTAAGTTGGTGAGGCTGGCTTTGAACTCGATATCCTCCTGTCTCAGTTTCCCCAGCTGCTGGGATTATAGGCGTGTGCCACCACGCCTGCTCAATATTCTTTTATCTGAAAATACTGGTGGAGTCACTCATCTGGCAGGCTCTATGCTTTCTGCTGGGGACACAAACACAAATAGCACATGGCACTTGTCCTCCCACTTGTACATGTGAGTCTGGAGGAGGGAACCTGGAGATCAGGAAACATTTAGATTGAAAGCTTTTGTTGGCTACTCTAACTCACAGTGTTATCACCTAGATAAAGTTTGGCATATTGTCTGTCCACTCCTGTGTCAGCAGACTCATCTCTCACACAAGTTAGTGTAAAGGACACCCTCTTTATTCAGCACAGAGCTGAAGAGAAATCCAGCAAAGCCAGGATGGGGGGCAGTGCCTTCCTCTCACCTGAGTTGTGTCAAGAGAATAGGGTTAAAGCTTCAAATTGGATGGAACATTTCTCTCTTAAGCATGTTCTAGATGGACACTTCTGTAGCAAATTGTGTTGAATCCATGCTTTTTTGTTTTGTTTTGTTTTGTTTTGAGGGGGGAGCTGGAATTTGTATGTGAATACTTGGAAACTATCAACAGTTAATTTGGATTCATTTCCAATGGAAAAATAGTCCATTATATTCTGACAGTTTCAGGAGATGCCACGTAATAACAAGAAAAAAAATAATAACCCACATAGAATCCAGGATACATCCCATTTTAGTCAGCTTTTTCGCTGCTGTGAATATAAGATCTGATCCGAACAATTTTAAAGGAGGAAAAGGGCTCATGGATTTGGAGGTCTTAGCCAGAAAAGGCCAGTTCCATTCCTTGGGACTTGAGGTGAGGCTGAACATCATGGAGGATGGAAGGGTGGAGGGAAGTGGCTCACATCATGATCAGGAAGCAGAGAGAGGTCTCCACTTGCCAGATACAAATATACACCCCAAAGCCATGCCCGGATTCTTTTACCTCCTCCAGCCACACCCTACCATTTCAGTTACTACTTAGTTAATTCTTATCTGGGGATTAATCACTGACTGGGTTAAGGCTCTCGTAACCCAATCATTTCTTCTCTGAACCTTCTTGCATGTGAGCTTTTGGGGGACGCCACATCTAAACTGTAACACATCTGTACACTAAGTGCCCGTGTTTTTCTCAAGGTGCTATTGTTTGAGCATTATTAGAGTTTCCTACATTTTTGAGAACAACTTTAACCATAATACAGACCCATTTTATGTTCCAAAAATGATTAAATTTATCCAGCATTCTTACTTTTAACAGAAATTAATTTTCTTACCTCAGGATATGGGACAGCTAGGCTTCTATGGACATAGAATAGGGCTGTCTTGAAATTATTCATCTTAATAGTTCTTCAATTTCTGATGAGAATCATATTGCTCATGAGTAGGAAACTTCAGCTATTGGAACGTACTTAAAAACTCAGTCCTTGACTTGAGGGTTTGACTTTCCTGGGGGACTTAGGCGTCTGAAAGTCTGAGCCGGTGATAACTTCCACTTACTTGGAGCTCCAGGCTGCAGCGTGTGTGTTAGTGTGTGATTAACCATGACTAAATGGCTTAAATAACAGAAACCCATCTTCTCACAATTCTGGAAGCACTGGGGGTCTAAGTTCAAGGTGTAGTCAGGGTTGATTTTTCTGAGAACTGTGAGGCAAGAATCTGTTCCTGGATTTTCTCTTTGGACTGTTGATGCTGTCTCCTCCCTGTCTTCACTTGACTCCCCCTTGTCCCTACCACCCCTGTATGGGTGTCCTAATCTCTTCTTGTAATGACCCCAGTCATACTGGACTAGGACCCACCACAATGATCTTACTGAATCTTTATTATCTCTTTAAAGACCCTATCTCCTAATGGGTTATGACTTCTATGTGAATTTTGAGGTGACACAATTCAGCCCATAAGAGTGTGATTGAGGTAAAGACATCTGGTTAAAATATTTCATGTAGATATGAATTGGGATATTTCTTCATTTATAGTTTCACTTCATTAATAGCATGGGAAAACATGCTATAAGATTTTATTTTGATTTGTTACTTGAAGACTATTACATAGGTAACAGATTCATATACATGTCAATCTGTCAAGAGCCATAAGATACAATGAATGGAAAAAAAAAAAAACTCTTACAGAATCTTGGTGGTGGATACCACACAAAAAGATAACTAGATACTTAAGGGTATTTGTGCAATAAAATGGAGAGGTAATGGACACAGTGTTCATTTTAAGCCTGTACAACGAGAAGATTATTTTTATTGTAAGACCTTATTTAAAATGGCTTCCTGCTGGCTGATTTTCAGGAATTAAATATTATTCTGGCTAAATCAGTTATGATCATTATGGGATTTGTTGAAGCCCAAGAGCTGGTTTAGATTAAATGGTTTGAAAATCTAAACCACATCAATAAATATATCATTACGATGTCAGGCCTTGGGGGAGAGGTTCGAGTCACCTGCTACAATGACAGTCTGTTTTCTTGGATAGTTTAATTGTTGCACACTGCCTGAATTTCCAGCAACATATAACATCTTATAAAATGCAAATTAATTTATTTTACAAAAAGTTACATGCCACTTGTTATGTATTATTCTAATTACTTGATATCTATTAGCTGATTTAATCTCTATAATAACTTGATTGGGCAAGCTAGTGCCTTACAGAAGTCTATAATTATCAATGCCATTTTATAAATGGGGAATGAGAGGCACAGACAGATTAGGTAACTGGCCCACAGTCGAGCAGATACTGTTAGAGCTGTTTCTAGCTCTATGATCTGAGCGTTTGGTGGCCACGTTGTGCTACCAGGAAAGCATAGGAAATGAGGAAGGATTGAGGCATCACATAGACAAGGAGATAGGGGTGTTAAGGATAGTCTATTCAAGTGGGAAGATCAAGTGGCCTCTGAGGATAGGCTCTAAGGACGGTGGCCTGTGTCCTGGGTCAGAAGTTGTTTGCAATCTCTTCTCTCATGCTGTGATTTCCTCCAGCTACTATCAGCCCATTTCTCTGCTCTTAACAGTGAGCCCACTGGAAAAGCTTTTGTCTGTGTTCACAGATTCCGTGACTCTCCAGCCCACTCTCTGATCCCATCTCTTGTGCCCAGGGGTGGGGATCTTGCCTGTGTCATTTCTGTCTTGCCATTTTCAGTGTTCATTTGTTCTTATTGTAAATGTTCAGAAGCATGCCACCTGGTAAGAACTCCTTGTTTTTCCCTGAAACACTTGGTTCTCTTGGTGTCTGTCTTATAATACTCTCCTTCTCTCCTTTTATATTTCTGGATGCTGTTTCTCAGTCTCTATTCATGGCTTCCTTGTGTCTTAGATGTTGCAATATCACTTGAGGCCTCCTTCTAGGCCCTTGTTTCTTCTACCCATAGTCTTTTCTTAATGATAGCTGTGGACTGAATTCTGTCCTCCCAAATTCATGTTAAATCTCCCAATTGACTGTTTCTGGAGATGGGGGTCTTATAGGAGGAAATTAAGGTTAAATTAAATCAAAGGGGTAGGTACCTAATTCAGCACGACTGGTGTCCCTTTAGAAGGGGGAAGAGATGGTGGAGATGGGCACACCCCGAGAAGGTTCTATGTAAAGACAGTGAGAAGGTGGCCATCTGCAAGGGAAGCAGAGAGGCACCAGGAACAAGGCAAGCAGAGAAGCACTAGGAGAAATAAACCCTGCTAATAACTTGATCTGGAACATTCAGTCTCCAAAACTGTGAGAAAATAAATTTCTGTTGTATACACCTCTCAATCTATGGTATTTTGTTATAGCAACTTGAGCAGCCTAATACAGAAATTCCACTGATGATTTGGTTTAAATGCCATCCATACACTGATGACATCATAATTTATATCCTTATTCTTCTTTGCTAAGCTCTAAATTCATATATGAAGTTGCCTATTTGACATTTCCATTTAATATGCAAAATGATGTCAAAGTTAATCTCATTAACTCTGCATATATTCCTTTATCTATCTTCTTCTTCTCAGTAAATAACACCATATTCTAACCAACTGCTCAGGTCAAAAACTCAGGAGTTACTCCTGAGACTTCTTTTGCCCCTATTCTCTACATCTTTTCCAGTACCAATCCATGTCAGCTTCCAGAACAACTCAAATTCATCTATTTCATTCCAACTTTATTAACAACTTTTGCCTAAATCATTGTGCTGGATTGCTGTGTTTCCTTCCAGTTAAATATCCTTCTTCAAGTCTATTTCCCTGAAAGCAGGGAAAATTATCCTCTTAGAAAATAAGTTGAGGGCTGGGGATGTGGCTCAAGCGGTAGTGCACTCTCCTGGCATGTGTGCGGCCCAGGTTTGATCCTCAGCACCACATACAAACAAAGATGTTGTGTCTGCTGAAAACTAAAATAAATAAATAAATATATATAAAAAAGAAAATAAGTTGAATTATATCACTCACCTGTTTAAAAATTTTTAGTGCCCTCCAATTACCTTTAAAATAAAATAAAAATCCCCATCTTTGTTCTTCAAAGCTCTACTCATATACCCATGTGTCCCTTGGAGTTTAGACAGTGTCCAGAGCATAGTAGGCTCTCAATAAATTATTGTTAAATAGATAAAAGTCCTGGTCTTTATTTTATATCTCCAATCTCATTTCATGTATAGTTCCCCAGCTCATGAATTTCCAGACACACTTCACTTTTTCTACTCTTGAAACATGAAATATTTCTGCCCCCGAGCCTTTTCATTTGCTGTTATTTCTAAGGAGACTCCTCTTACCAAGATATTTGAGAAGCCGTCACTTGCTTATCATTCAGTTCTAATCCCAAGTGCTACCTTCTCAAATGGGCTTACCCTGACCCTCTAGACCCTTTCCCCTTTATCATATCATGTCTATATTTAGGGAAGCCAAAATCAGAGGTGCCACTCTTTCTCCTGAAGTAGAATGTAATGACATAAAAATTGCGTGGTACTTATGGACAGAAGACCTTTGAAGGGTTTCTTGCTCCAAGGTTGAATTTGTTACTATTCTGGAAAAAGAGGCAATTCGATCTGTGACAATTGGACACCAAGTACAGCTTATATTCAAGTGTCTGTAGGGAAACTCAGTGACTGTTTAGGGAAAGAAGGCAAAGATGTTCAGAACTCCTAATGGATGCTGGGAGGTGCCATGCAGATCTACCCTTCAATATAGAGTCTTCATTCCCCAAACTGCTGTAAGTCTACTGCTACCAGTCACCCCTTGCCCAGGAACTGCCCCCTTCCAAAGGAGCTGCCTTGACAACACAAATGCACCCTCCCCAGGTAGTTCTCCATGCAAACACTGCTTAGTGGAGGTTGGGCTTAACAAAGATCTTGCTCCATTGTCTCAAATGCCATTAACTTTACTGCTCCTAATGGCATAGGCAATTCCATTGCAGTTGAGATTTGTAATGGCCATTTTCCATGGCTGGAACAATATGCCTGATAAAGAACACACAACTTAAAAGAAGGAAAGATTTATTTGAAAATAATTGTACTCCAATAAAATAGAAAATATCAAAGTCATCAATAAATTTTTAGAGGCATATGATATGCCCAAACTAAATCAGGATGATATATACAATTTAAACAGATCAATTTTAAGCAAGGAAATAGAGGACACTATCAGAAGCCTACCAACCAAGAAAATCCCAGGACTGGATGGATACACAGCTGAGTTCTACAAGATATTTAAAGAAAAACTAACACCAATACTCCTTAAACTATTTCATGAAATAGAAAAAGAGGAAACACTTCCAAACACTTTCTATGAGGACAATATTACCCTGATTCCAAAACCAGACAAAGACACATTAAAGAAAGAAAACTTCAGACCAATGTCTCTAATAAATATAGATGCAGAAATTCTCAATAAAATTCTGGCAAACCAAGTACAAAATCATATAAAAAAGATAGTGCACCACAATCAAGCAGGGCTCATGCCAGGGATGCAAGGTTGGTTCAACATATAGAAATCAATAAATGTAATTCATCAAATCAATAAACTCAAAAATAAAAATCATATGATCATCTCAATACATGCAGAGAAAGCATTCGACAAAATACAGCACCTCTTCATGTTCAAAACACTAGAAAAACTAGGGTTATCAGGAACATATCTCAACATTGTAAAAGTTATCTGTGCTAAGCCCCAGGCCAACATCATTCTAAATGGATAAAAATTGAAAGAATTCCCTCTAAAAACTGGAACAAGACAGGGATGCCCTCTTTCATTACTTCTATTTAACATAGTTCTTGAAACTCTAGCCAGAGCAATTAGACAGGTGAAAGAAATTAAGGGATACACATAGGAAAAGAAGAACTCAAACTATCACTATTTACTGATGATATGATTCTATGCCTAGAAGACCCAAAAAATTCCACCAGAAATCTTATAGAACTAGTAAATAAATTCAGCAAAGAGCAGGATATAAAATCAACATCCATAAATCAAAGGCATTTCTGTATATCAGTGACAAATCCTCAGAAAGAGAAACTAGGAAAACCACCCCATTTACAATAGCTTCAAGAAAAACAAAAACAAACAAACAAAAAACCCCCCAAAACTTGGGAATCAACTTAATGAAAGAGGTGAAAGACCTCTACAATGAAAACTACAGAATGCTAAAGAAAGAAATTAAAGAAAACCTTAGAAGATGGAAAGATCTCTCTTGTTCTTGGATAGGCAGAGCTAATATTGTCAAAATGACCATACTACCAAAAGCACTGAACAGATTCAACTCAATCCCAATCAAAATCCCAATGACATTTCTCATAGAAATAGAAAAAGCAATCATGAAGTTCACCTGGAAATATAAAAGACCCAGAATAGCCAAAGTAATCCTTAGCAAGAAGAGAGAAGCTGGTGGCATTACTATACCAGATCTTAAACTATACTATAGCACAATAGAAACAAAAACAGCATGGTATTGACACCAAGATAGACTTGTAGACCAATGGCACAGAATAGAGGACAGAGAAAAACCCACATAATCATAGTTATCTCATATTAGACTAAGGTGCCAAAAACATACATTGGAGAAAAGATAGTCTCTTCAACAAATGGTGCTGGAAAAACTGGAAATACACATGTAACAAAGTGAAGTTAAACCTCTATTTCTCTCCATGCACAAAATTCAACTCAAAGTGGATCAAGGACCTAGGAATTAAACCAGAGGCCCTGTGCCTAATAGAAGAAAAAGTAGGCCCAAATCTCCATCATGTTGTATTAGGCCCCAACTTGACATCTATAGTGCAAAAATTAAAACCAAGAATCAATAAATGGGATGGATTCAAACTAAAAAGCTTCTTCTCAACAAAAGAAACAATCAGTGAGGTGAATAGAGAGCCTTTAGAATGGGAACAAATCTTTACTATAAGCTCATCAGATAGAGCACTAATCCCTAGGATATATAAAACACTCAAAAAAAAAAAAAAAAAAACCCTAATCAATAAATGGGCCAAGGACCTGAACAGATATTTTTCAGAAGAGGATATACAATCAGTCAACAAACATATAAAAATGTTCAACATTTCTAGCAATTAGAGAAATACAAATCAAAATTACTATAAGATTTCATCTCATTCCAGTCAGAATGACAGCTATCAAGAATACAAACAACAATAAGTGTTGGCAAGGATGTGGGGAAAAAGGCACACTCACACATTGCTGGTGGGACTGAAAATTGGTGCAGTAATATGGAAAACAGTATGGAAATTCCTTGGAAAACTTGAAATGGAACCACCATTTGACCCAGCTATCCCACTCCTCAGTTTATACCCATAGGACTTAAAACCAGCGTACTACAGGGACACAGCCATATCAATGTTTATAGCAGCACAATTCACAATAGCTAAATTTTGGAACCAACCCAGAAGCCCTTCAGTAGATGAATGGATAGAGAAACTTTAGTATGTATACACAATGGAATATTATTCAGCATTAAAAGAGAGTAAAATCATGACATTTGTAGGTAACTGATTGGAGTTGGAGAATATAATGCTAAATGAAGTAAGCCCACCCCAGAAAACCAAAAGCCAATTGTTTTCTTTGATACGAGGATGCTGACTTATAATGGTGATTGGGGGTGGAAGCATGGGAGGAATGGAGGAACTTTAGAAAGGGCAAAGGGGAGAAAAGGGAAAGGAGAGGGCATGGGGGTAGGAAAGATAGTGGAATGAGTTAAACATCATTACCCTAAGTAAATGTATTGAAGACATAAATGGTGTGAAAATACTTTGTGTACAACCAGAGACTTGAAAGATTGTGCTCTATATGTGAAATATGAAATTAATTACATTCTGCCATCATACACAACAAATTAGAATAAATAAATAATTTTAAAAAGAATACTAGTCTTAGGATTTTATCTTAAATAACAGCTTTAGATGCTGAGGCTACTTACTGAGATGGGGAGGCTGCCAAAGAGAATATTGTGCTTTTATTGAGTTGTATTAGGTTTGCGATGCCTGAAAGGAGATGTCACATGGGCAACTTGTTATACAAATTTGGAGCTCAGGAAGGAGTTTTGGATTGTAGATGGAAATGTGCATGTCAGCCACATAAAGATGACATTTAAGATGATGGAACTTGACATGCTCACCTAAGGAGAAACTCGGAGAAAAAAGGTGAAATTTCCAAACAAAGTGTTCTAGGCAATAGAACATGGGAGGGAGTATATACTTTCCCAAGGTGAATATTATTGTACGATGTCAGTCATTTAGTTTTCACATTTTTGCTAAAAGAATTCAATAGTTTCTTTACTTGATTGTTAAAATCCATATAAATATAAATCTCACTCTTAATATTCTCATTCAAATTTTATCTATGTGTAAATTATATGGGTTTGTGTAAAATAAAATGCAATTCAGCATGCTCATTGTTAAGTGCCTGCAGCATGACGCTCTTTTATCACAAGAGATTATTTGCTCAAAAGTCCTCCATTTTTCCCCCCAGTTACTTACCATTCATTCCTGTCTCAGGGAAAGTGAGGTCATTCTAACCTTAGGTGTTGGCTTGTAAGCTTATGTTTTTGCCTGTGATGAGTTCAGTGATTTGTATGTGACTCAATTCAGGCTGAAGGAATGAAAAGAGAGGTTTTTAAGGGTTTCTGTGAATTCTCTTCTAGGAAAGTTTTGGGAAGTACCCCATTGTTTTCTCCAAAGTCAGTCCACATGATTATAAGACAAAGAAATGTGAGGATAAATCTGTTCAGATTACAAATCTTAGGGAATAACAAAGAAAAAGACCCTGCAGGAAGCCATCCCGAAATATTGTATTATCTGGACTTTGAGAATTGGACGGCGATAAATCTCATTTTGGTTTAAGCAACTTGGTATTGGGTTTTTGATTACTGTGACTGATAGCAGCCTTCTTGTTACAAAGGCTTGTGGTTTATACATAGCTATATAGTGCACTGTACATTTGGTCAATATCCCTAGTCTCCAGCTTTTTCTTTAGACTAAATAATGGTGGAAGCTACTGCAGAAGAAAAAAGAAAGAAACTTGTCTTTTCAATAATCTTATATTAAAAAGTTTTTACTTTCTTATTTAGCTGTCACTGTCAGGCCTCTTTGATGACTGAGAGGTGCTGATTCCAGAGTCCCAGATTCAGTCTCCTTTGATATCACTGTGAGTACTAACTCTGTCAGATCCACGAGTCCTGAGTTTGAACCGTGCTAGGAAGCATGAGGGAAGCATGAGAGTGAGGAACAAAGATCAAGAGCACAGGTAGAGTCAGCAACCTGTGAAATGAATCCTATGATGTTTGCTCAGGGCAAAAGAAATAAAAGCAGGTTCATAGGTTTAATCTTTCTTATCAATAATGGTTGCAAAAATTAAAGCCAACATTTTGATGGGTGCAGTGTCGCAAACCTGTAATCTCAACTACTTGGGAGGCTGAGGCAGGAGGTTCCCACCTTTGAGGACCACCTCTGCAATTTATCAATACCATGTCTTAAAAATAAAGAATCCAAAAGGATCTGGGGTTGTCCCTCAATGGCAGAGTGCTTGCCTAACATGTGTGAGGCCCTGGATTCAATCCCCTGTACTGTAAAAACAAACAAAACATTTCCAGTAGCTACTATTTTCAAGGCCCTCTGAGATAGGGCACACACACCTGAAAGGACTAGAGATAGGGATAGGACACCCTCCTGAGGGCATTTTTTATCTCTTGCTTGCATATTGGGAGGCATTCATATCTTAATTCTCAAGTCCTTGAGGTGCTACAATTCCTATTTTTTTTTTTTTAGATGATGAACAGAGGCACAGAGGAGCTGAGTAACTGCCCTAAATTCACACAGCTGATTGAATCAAATCAAATTCCTCTCACTTCCAAGTCATTCTTTTCATCACATTATCCACACTTCCTTGCATTCAAATCTCTGTGCCTCCTGACTCCCACCTGTGCATTGCTGCTAGATGTGCTGTCTTCAGTCTTCTTGTCCTTTACGAGAGAACAGGGGTAGTTTGGGGTCACACTTTGAGGCCAAGGCAATAGGCACCGGATCTGGAGAGAGGGTTTCATAGACAATTCTGCCTTCTGGATTCTTTGCACAGCCTCACTGGAGGTTTGCTGGTCATCTTTCCTGACAGATGTATTGGACAATCCTTTGCTTCTAATCCTACCTCGTTTATCTGTTTCCTCCAATAGCAGCTTGATTCTATTATTTTCTCGGCAGAACCATTCTGGATCCAAGTCATATTTATCAACTCAGGCATAGACACGGGCCACTCTTCTAGTTTATTTTCTGTAGTTGTTGGAATACTGGTCTTGGAAAGGATGGTCTCAAACAAGCCCACCCTAACTGGGCACAAGGATAAATGTGATTTGAATGGAAAGGTCTTTGGTTCCCTTATGCGTCAGATAATAAAGGCAAATATAAATGTTTAGCATGGGACATAACTGAATTATTGGATCCTTGGTAATGCACTCCAAGTCAAGGGGCACAGGACCAGAAGTTATGGAACATGAAGAAATAGAGGCTGCCAAGCAGAGGGAAAGAGAGGTGTGGGTCTGGGTATGAGAGCCGGAAACTGTTAGGAAGGAGGGCCTCCATTGGGGTAGCCTATTTAGTAGATCTCTGCTAGGATAGAGCCTTGGATGAGTGCCACAGTGTGGTATCCTTGGGTGAAGGTCTATCTAGTTTAAGATTCCTAGAGGAGACGCAGGTTCTCAGGCTTCATCTGAGGACACAGTCCTTACATAGTCAGTAGATGACATGGTGGTTAACTTCATGTCAACTTCTCTGGTCCACAGGGTGCTCAGTGATTTGGTCAAAATGATGGTGCATATCTGGGTGCATTTATGAGGGTGATTTTGGATAACAATGGAATCAGTAGACCGAGTCAAGCTACTTGTTCTCTCTAATGTGGATGGGTCTTATTCAATCAGTTGAAGCCTGAATAGCATAAAAAGTCTGACCTGAGAGTAAGAAGGAACAGCTTCTATCTGACTGAGTTTAGCTGGGATTCCACTACTGGGATTGCAAATCATCAAAAGAGGAATCCTTTAAAACTCTTGGGAAGTATAGTAGAAAACTTTTTAAAATCCCTTCCTGTGTAGTGATAGAAATAAATAATTTATCTAGCATGATATTCCAACGCAGTTAGGATACACTTAAACAAAACAGGCAAAAAGCATGTATTAGCCCCCAAAGAAATGGCGAACATTAACATTCTAAATGGATAAAGAAAACATACAGTGAATGAGCATTTTTCCATGTGCCTATTTTCTTTTTAAGTAAAGTTTGACTTACTTCCACATATTTATAATACTCTCATTTCTACAATCCTCAGTAAGCAAGTTAATTTTTCAGAACTTAAAACTTGCATGTTTTAAACACTTGGATTATTTTCTTCCTGATTGCGGAAACACAGGCTACTAACTGATAATGATGTTCTCAGTGGCTCAGGCCACACTTGACCAACACCTACTCTTGAGTGATGATGCCCTTAGGAGCTAATGCGATGTAGAGGGTCATCCATGCTTATGGGGTGTGACTCACTGCTGTTCTGCTTTTAGAGCTGGAGTGCTCATTCTTCCCCCTCCCCTCTGCTCTCACCGGCTCTCTCCCTTTCCTTCTCCTTCTCCTTCTCCTTCTTCTATTTGCTATTGCTATTAGAACCCCGTGCATAAAATCAACTTGTCAGTAAATCGCAAGTGAAGATCAAAGCTCTTGGCTTGGGAAGAAAATGTAAAAAGTTTAGTGTTTTAAGATATTTTTCCTATTTTGTTTGCAGATTCCTGTCTGTGGGCTGTGTGACTAAGCCAGAGTTATAACAGAGTTGATCAAAATGTAGTAGGTCTTAGACCCTGACAGCCGAGGCTCAGAGCCCAGGCTGTCACTTGAGACCCTGGGAAAGTCACTCATTCCACTGTCCCTCCAATCCCCATTGGTGACAAGCAGATACAGTAATACACTGACGGTGTTATTGGGTGATTTCAATACATAGATACTTGTAAAGCTCCTAGAAGAGTACTTGTTAAATAGTAAATTTTTAGTCAAACTTAGTTTTTAAGTAGAATCTGTTGATACACTTTATACATAGAGATGAGAAAAAATACATGATCCCTCTTCTTTTAATTCAATACACACATATTTTTTGAACATCTACTCTTTGCAATCTGTCACACTACGTACTATGGAGGATGTACACCCAGAAATGTCTGAGGAGTTTTCTCAATGATGTGGGGTTGCTGGTCTTGGGTGTAGAGGATGTAAACACAGGTATGAGGATGCTTATGAATGGAGAGAATGCTCACAGAGACTGCAAGGATTATAGTCAGCAGGGTGGGACCCAAATAAGATTCTAATTATTCATTTTGGTTAAATTGTGTGACCATGAGCAAGACAACACAGCCATACTTATAATATTAGATATCAGCTATTCTGAGTGGGTCTTTGGGAGAAAATAAGTCAATGCCAACGGAATCCTTACTTTAGGCAAACCAATTCTAGGAAAACCTACAACAAGTGGAGATCCTGTTGCCAGGGTCCTGTTGCTATATGGGGCGGGGCTTCTTGGGTCTGTATAGAGATTATGTTTGCTCAGTGTATTAGTTTGTTAGGACATAATAAAGTACTATAGACTGGGTAGTGTAAATAACAGAAGTTTATGTTTTCACAGTTCTAGAAACAGAAGGCCAAGATCAAGGTGTTGGCAGGGCTGGTTTTCCCCAAGGTCTCTCTACTTGGCTTGAAAATGGTCCCCTTCTTAATGTGTCCTCACGGGCCCATTTTTTTTTTTAATGCATGCTCACCTTTGGTATTTCTTCCTCTTCTCAAGAACATTTGTCCAGCTGAATTAAGGTCTCACTCTTGTGATCTTAAATAACCATCTCCTTATAGACGATATCTCCAAAAATAGTCATTGGGAATTAGGGATTTTCTAAATAAATCTTGGGAAAGATACACTTCACTCCATAATACTCTATAAGATTATAGATTTTATCAAAGAAGAACTATTTCTCTTGCAATTGCACCAATAAAGTTGATAGACTCTATACTAAAGAAGTCACTACACACAAGCTGAGACTGGGGTGAGGTTGGAAAATAGCATGATTTCTTCAAGGTAACTCATTCTTGTCTAATATGTTAAAATTCTCCTAGAGAATGAATATATAGATAAAGAATGTACATAAATAACAGAGCTACAAGGAATTAGGAGAGTGTTTAGTTCAATCTTCTGCCAGGACTCAGGGGCCTTGCCTGAGGCCACCCAGCTTGATAATGGTAAAGCTGAGAAGAAGTGGCAACAATTTGCCTCTCCATAACTGGCCACCTTTAAGCACACCTGTGGGGAATTCTTGCACAGTGGTGTGACTGGAGTTAGCAACATTATCCTGTACTTTTTAAAAACTTGGAAGAAAAGATTTTGAAAGTTTTCACAATAAAAATGATAAATGCTTGAGAAGGTAAATATGATTAGCCCAATTTAAGCATTATACCCTATGCATGTATTGAGACATTACACGGCACTCCATTAATATGTTTTTATGTTACAGCTAACAAATAAGTTTCAAATAAATAAATACAACCATGGATAAGGAGGACCAGTGGATATAACTCTCAGATTTGGAAAAATGTTTGACAGTTCTCAGTTTTAAAATATGAAAACATAGTGCTTCTAGGGATTAGTTTTATTGCAGTATAGAACTGAAAATTACAGGAAATAAAAGATAGGGAGAAATGAGCATCCATCTTATTAGATATTCACATTATTCACTAACTATTAAATGTCCAGTTGGCAGTGTTGAAGTTGGGCTTTTAAAACATAAACATTTTAATAAATGGTTTAGAAAAGGCCAGCATTTCACTAAATCAGTGTTTGTTGAGGAGGGATATTAATAAGGTTATGAGGAAAAGTTTTGAGTGCACAAACATGTTTAAAAACACTGAGTTACAGCAAAATGATTTCTTTGTTGTGGATCTTCTCTGAGTCATTGCTACAATAATTAAATGTGAAGAGTCAGTGTATTTCTAAACTTTTTTGACCAGAAAAACTCCACTTTTTTAAAAAAAATAGAATTAATTGTGGAAAAAGCTGTGAAGCAAATCTGTATAGTAAAAATACCAAGTTGGTTAGGATAAAATGTAGAAAGAATTGGATGCTGAGGACACTTATAATTTGTAAACTCTGCTGTAGTATATGCTGCATGCTCTTGTTATCTTTTTTTGCCTAGAAGTAGTACTCTCAACTTTACTTTTGTACATGTTTCTGCCTGAGGGGAGATGCCTATTTTCTATCTCTTTTGTATTCTTTGCAGTTCCTAGGATTGTTCTCTATACATAGTAGGTGCCTAGGAGATGTTATTAATTGTCAATACGATTGTAGTAAATGAATTTCCCGGCTGATGACTGAGAGGCAAAGCATTTAGGGAACCAAAGCAAAGCTATATGAGGTAAGCAGAAAAATCACACCACAAATAAAAAATATCACATATTAAATTTTTCTTAATATCAGCATAATTTTGACTATGAGCGAAATCTTAATTAGGAAATGGCTTTCTTCCCACTTTAAGTGCTACACAAAAAATTTAAAGCTTATAAGATGCATGGAAATTGGATGAAGGACCTTGAATCTCCAATTTATCAAGATAACCCATGATGACATCATTTGCAAGCCTGATTTATTCAAATAATCACAGCCTACTTATGAGAGGGAGGTAGGAGAATCAGAGTTAGAGGAGAGGAATGACTAGGGAAGTGGAAGTAGAGGAAGAGAGAGAGAGAGAATCAATTGAGAATACAATGTTGCTGGCTTAGAATATGGAGGAAGAGGCCATGAGCCAAGGGATGAAAGTGCTTTTTTAGAATCTGGAAAAGGCAAGGAAATAGAGTCTATTCTAGAGTCCCCCAAATGAATGCAGCCTCTTTCTATTGACATCCAGGTTTTAGACAAGTGAAACCCACTGCAAATTACTAATTCCAGGCTATAAGATAATAATTTTGTATTTTAACCTATCTTTATGATGATTTATTATAGCAGCAACAATTATAGTTAATACAGGTTTATAGTGTCTTGAAGCTTTGTGTTCCACTTTCCTATTGAGTGGGGACTAAAGTGGGACTGTGGATACGGGGTTAGGTTATTGCTGTGACCTGCATGGACATTCAATTTCTGAATTGAAACCATGGGGGAGATTTGGGGGAATTAGAAAAGATAGGCACTTTTAAAGAGAAAGATGGGACCGGGTGGGACAACATCTTCTGATGGAGAAACAATGACTCAGAGCTATCTCAACATGTTTATTATATAGGTTTTATCATCAAAAGGATTTTTGTGAGAAAGTTTCTTTAAAGCAGGCAGCTGAAAATCAAAGTACTGGCAATCAATTATAATTATCTACTTGTGCTCATAATTCTCTGTCCCCAGTAGCTGGTGTCTGAACTCAGGGTCAAGACTGATAGCTCTGTGCCTAGCACAGAACCTCTTCAAGTGGGGCATCATCATAGCAACTGGGCAATCTTGACCTGCACCTTTGCATAGGAAATTTCCAGCACAAGTACAGCCTTCTGCCCTGAGGCACTCAGAGATCCTGATCTGAGTCACTGCTTTACACAGGTTGTTCCTTGGTGTCATTGCCCTTTGTCATATCTGGAGATATTGTTCATAGAAAGGACTACTCTGTGGATCTACAAGGATTTTTTTTTTTAATTTTCCATTTACCAATTCAACTTCCTTTCTCTATTTTCCTTCCAGGAAAAATATCTTTATTGATCTTAAAATTATGAAGAAAATTTTGTTAGGATGGAGAAGAAAAATATTTTTCAAACAAATCACACATCAATAGTTTGACAAATCATCCTACCAATTGTGTACTCAGCTTAATAAATTCTAAGGAGCGGGCTTTGATCCAGAAGAGAACCTCAGATGCCCTCAGCTGTTGGGTTTTTATTGGCTCACTTGCCTTTGTGTTACTCACCAGTGAACTGAAAACTCCTCCTCTACCGCCTTCTCTACTTCCTTCTTTATCTACGTATGTATGTGTGTGTGTGAATGTACGTGCATATGTCAAATTAATACTTATATCACTTGATATAAAATTTTATATGTAAAATTACTATACATAACAATCATAGGTTGAAGAAATGAAGAGTTAGCTATATTTAGTTATATTTTTAATTGGTAATTTTTAGTTGTACATAACATTTTGATATAATTACAAAAGCATGGAATATGATTTGCTCTACTCCGTGTTCAGCACTTCCCCTTTCCCTCCTCTCCTCCCTCTAGTCCCTTCATTCTACTCTATTGCTCTTTCTGCTATTTACTTTTTAAAATAGTGTCTTGTGTATATAATGACGAAATTCACTGTGGTATACTCTTACATGTACATAGGTCATGTTCTTCCCTTATTCTGTTCTTCCTCCTTCCCCCTCAACTTCCTTCCTCTTAATCTTTCTTCTATTTTTATGGAATTCCCATTCCTTCTTTCTTTTATATTTTCCCGTACTCTGGACTAGCTTCTGCATATCAGAGAAAACATTTATCTTTGACTTTCTGTGTCTGGCTTATTTTACTAAGTATGATAGTCTCCAGTTACATTTGCTTACCAGTAAATGACATAATTTCATTCTTCTTTATACTTAAGTACTGCATTATTGTATGTGTGTGTGTGTGTGTGTGTGTGTGTAATATTTTCTCTATCCATTCATCCGTTGATGGACACTAAGTTTGGTTCCATACCTTGGCTATTGTAAATTGTGGTGCTATAAACATTGTTGTGGCTGCATCCCTATAGTATGCTGGTTTTATATCTGTTGGATATATAAGGAGGAATTATATGGTGTTTCCATTCTTAGCTTTTTAAGAAATCTCCATGCTGCTTTCCATATTGGTTGCACCAATTTGCAGTCCCACCAGCAATGTGTGAGTGTACCTTTCCCCCCACACCTTTGCCAACATGTATTATTAACATTTTCTCATATATTTGTGGGCCATTTGTATTTATTTATTTATTTTTGAGAAGTGTCTTTTTAGTTCTTTTGCCCACTTATTATATTTTTATGTTAAGTTTTTTCAAATTCTTTATATATTCTGGATATCAATGCCTTATCTGAGGAGCAGGTGACAAGGATCTTCTCCCATTCTGAGGCTCTCTCTCTTCATCTCATAATTAATATTATTATTTTTTCTTTAGAGAAGATTTTTAATTTGATGCCATCCCTCTTATTGATTTTTGGTTTTATTTCTTGCACTTTAGGAGTCTTGTTAAGGAAATCAGTCCCGTGCCAACATGTTCGAGTGTTGGGTCTACATTTTCTTCTAGCAATTGCAGAGTTGCTGATCTAATTTCTAGGCCTTTGAACCACTTTGAGTTGACTTTTGTGTAAGGAGATAGATAGGGGACTAGTTTCATTTTCTACATGCAGATATATAGTTTTTTTTCCAGCACCATTTGTTAAAAAGGAGATTTTTTTTCCTCCAATATATCTTCAGATTGGAAGCCTAGAAATTAAAGAAATGATAAATTATTTGGATTGGGGGGGGGGAAAGGGGTTCAGATAGAAGTTTCTTTACTGGACAACAATTAGGATATTTGTTAAAATTAGTTTTCTTCTCAATCATCCTTCTGAGTCAGGCTCTAGACAGAATTCATTTTTTTTTCTACATCATAAATTATGCTTCATTATAAAATCTGCAATAGATAGTGAAGACAATTAAGACCACATAATCTTGCCTGTAGTAGCAAAAGCCACCTCTCCAAAATGCTCTCTTTGGTGTTTTGTACCATATATTGAAAACCAAGAAGCCCATTAACAATAAGCATGTATAATAATCCTCAAGAGGGGTTATTTTCTCAAGCCATATAATTCCCAATCAAAGAAATCCCTAAAATTAGTTTTCTTTTCTTGATTCTACACATTAATGTGTTTGACTCTTTTGGTCTGGTTATCCCCCCACCCCCCTTTACTCTTGGGCATTTGTTATCAAAGTCTTCTTTCCTCAGTCCTGGTACTTGCTTTATCAAGTTCTCATATCTTTCTCAATATCAGTTCATGACTATTTAATTAGCCCTGATAGTTTTTTCATAAATAAATTTATAACAACCAACTATATTTCGCATCTTGCAAAGGCTTTTCTGGAAGTATGTGCCCCCCGCCCCACACCAATTCCTGGTGATCATGTTGCCCATATGTAATTGTGTAAGTAGGGAAAGCATTGGGAATTTAGCACAGCCACAGTTTTATAGCAAACCCTAATTATGAAACAGACTGTCAATTAATTCAGCAAATTACCTATCTTCATATTGCTCTCTAAGGAGCACATAGACTACAGTAGATTTTAATGGATATTTATAAGCTAAAGTAAGTAATTTATTACCAATCATTTGAAGATAACAATGCTTTCTTTGGTACTGTTTTCAATATAAAAATCACTTTTGTGTACATGATCTCATTTTGTTCTGACTGAAACCCCAGAAACAACACTGAGAAAAGACAATTATTTCTCAACTTGAAGAGGATAATCACCAATCCCAAGGACACAGGCCCCTAGTGGCAGAACACCACTGGCTCCTATTTCTTTGCCTGCATCCTACTCATCATCCCTTGCTGCTTCCTGAAGTTTTTGCAAACACTTGTCTATTTCATTTTTGTTTAGTTTTACAAAAGCAATAGTTTTCCTCTGCTTTTATCTGATTGAGTTTCTAGTTCAAACAGTTTGAAAAAGTCGAGAAACAACATCTAGACCAAATTTATTCCATCTTTGGAGTAAAAAATATTTCCTTTAGGACCACATAAACCAATCTTGCTTTCACTGAAATTTTAACCAAATTGAATGCCATTCTAATTGAATGCCATTGAATTTTCTGTATCTACTAAAGTTTTATACATGAAAGTCTTAAAAATCCTGTTTGGATTCTTCAGTATACAGCAAATTTGTAGATTCGGGAACAATGAAGGGGGAGATATCCTGAATACAGCCCTGATCTGCATGGAAGGTGGTCACTGCTCTTGTCCTGTGCTTACCACTGACCCCTATGCTCATCTGAACTCCAGTTTATTATTCTTTAATATGAGATAGTCAGATTAACTGATCATGGAGGGTCCCTCAACAAACACAAACATGTAGGTGAGAAATAAACTATTGGTCCAATGAGATTATCTTTTACTACACTTGGTACCAGAGTGTGATGATGTTATAAATACAAAGAAATCAAAATATGTATCTTGGCTTGGTGGCCAGGTGGTTGGAAACTATGAAGAGGTATAGCTATCTATAAGACTAAAGAGCCATGGAAAAATATTCTACAAAAATATTACCAGTGGCAACTAGGAAGATACAAATATATGTGCTCAGAACCTGTAGCATTAGCAGAAATGAGGATTACTCTGATTATGTTGATTATTATCAACTGTTTTGAGAAAAGCATCATGATAAGGAAACATTTGGACCGTTCTGAAGCAGAGAATCAAGGAAAAAAACAAGTTTCAGATTTCAAAATTTTTATGGGTCTGGATCCTGAATAGTAATATTTAAGACTAAAAGGACTCAATTGAAAAACATCAGTAAAACTCCTCAGTTAGACCCAATTGATTGTTACTGTCCCACCAAATTCTGTTGTTTCAGAATTTGCCTCAATGTAACCACCAAGGCGGGGGGAGTGTGAAAAACTAAGAAATAAGTCAGGTTTAAGAACCACATCTGAGAACAAGTTGTTTTTTTTTTTTTTTTCTATTTTTAGAGAGAGAGAGAGAGAATTTTTTTAATATTTATTTTTTAGTTTTTGGCGAGCACAACATCTTTGTTTGTATGTGGTGCTGAGGATCGAACCCCAGGCCACACGCATGCCAGGCGAGCTTGTTACCACTTGAGCCACATCCCCAGCCCTGAGAACAAGTTTTGAATATGATTACTGGCACTTGGAAGTGGCTTATTGGAAGTAGCTTCTGTTCTGAAAACTTTGAGCCAGAGAAACTTATTAGCGAAGGAATTATGAACTTCTTCTAAGTTTGGAACTGTTTAGAGAACTTAAAACCACTTTGGGCTGGGAGCAGGGTGTATAAATGATAGTCTACAAAGAAGCTCTCAGAGGGTAATGTGTGTGGAAACTAATGGACGAACAGGTACTTTCCAGATCACAGAATCAGTGTATAGGCCAAGTTGGGGCCTTCACAATGGCTGCCTGTCAAGATTTTTGTTTTTTCCATTAACCAGGGACTGCTATGAACCTTTCTTATTTTGAATAAAAGATTTTATTATAATTATTCTCTCCTTACTTCAGTGTTGTATATTGGAGGTTTGCAAGGGGGACAGATAACTTGATATTAAATTTTTAAATCATGGATTGTTTTATGTCCTGGTTGCCAGGCTACAAGGAGCTAGCTGCCTTTGAACTGAGATAAGGACTGCATCAAGGTGACAGCCATCCTAGTAAAATGGATCCAGTCACTGCATGGGGCTTGGGAAGTACTTTTTAACTGGGGGACGGGGACTGATAAAAGTGTTCTGTACATAAGGGGAGTAAAAATTGATATTTGGGGACCAGAAGGTGGGGCATGAGAAACTTGCTCTGTATTAACAATGTTAATACTTCTATCTTTGCCAAATGTCAGATTACTTTTCCTATTCTTGCTTTGTGTGGTCATGGGACAGGTCTGGCCAATGTCGTCTGCATCTTTCTGGTCTGGGCCTTAAAAACCTGGTGCATGTGCATGCATACACACACACACACACACA
The DNA here is from genome assembly GCF_048772815.1 of Callospermophilus lateralis. Classification (NCBI taxonomy): domain Eukaryota; kingdom Metazoa; phylum Chordata; class Mammalia; order Rodentia; family Sciuridae; genus Callospermophilus; species Callospermophilus lateralis. Next base: position 76,256,909 of record NC_135310.1, on the reverse strand, counting down.
CACACACACACACACACACATACCCATAGACACAAACATGCATACTCCAGTAATCTATGCTGTCTCTTTCCTTGTCAGTTGGCCAATAGCAAAGGACTCTGAGATTCTAGGGCAGGTGTTGGCAAATGACAGCCAATGGATCAAACCCAATCTGCTTTTCAAGAGGCTTCCCTTGGAACACCGTAGTGCTTATTTGTGTAGGTATTATAAGTGCCTACTTACTGACGACAGCAGTAGACTTGAGTAGTTGCAATAGGAAATGACTGATTCACAAAGCTAAACTATTCCTCACTCTCCTTTATAAAAAAAAGTTTGATGCCTCTTTAAGGGATGGGGAATAGAGGATCTTGAATTGCTGTGTCACTTCATGGAAGACCACCTACTGCATATCCTATTAGACTTTGTTAGAGTAAATTCAGTTGTGTTAGGAATTGAGCTTTTAGAGATTAACCTGGACAGCTGCTAGACTTTCTTAACTAGTCTCTTGTGACTCCGATTTAGATATGGAAGGACTTTCCCTGTCTTCTAACCAGGGTCTCACCGTAAAATTTGTGTCTATTAACGGTAAAAATGGATCAAATTTTTCAAGAGTGAGCTTGTTTTCATGAAGGAAGAGAGATTTATGCATTATTCCAATACAATTCTGTTTCTATCTGTGTTTTTGAGGATTAACTTTTTTAGAGTGGAGAATTGTCTTACGGTTTATGTTGAGTTCATTGGTGTTCAGAAGGAATTTAAAACATGAAATTCATATTCTATCTGTCTTTCAAACAGCGCTCTGTAAGAATAAACAGACTCTCAGACTAAGAGCATAACCTTTGCTTTGCCTTTAAATGGCCCCCCAGCAGAGCATTTGTCTGATAACTAGTAGTTGAGCTACCCTTGCTTTTTTCCCAAAGCACACATTTATAGGAAATATTTAAAAAAATAACCACTATCCTTAACAAATCCATTTGGAAGTGTTAGCAGTGGAAAAAATTTTAAGTCAAATATTTAAAATCTATTTTTAGAAAGATTTATAATTCAAAATTATAAATCTTCCCCCAACATCTCTAAATACCCAGAGGTTATGAGGTTATATAATTGAAAGGTTTTCTGGGGAAAGTTGTAATGTGAAGGGAAGTGCCTTGGATTAGGAAAACAAGGAGTGGGGATTCAGACTAATTTGCAGTGTGACCTTGTACAGGTCATAAACTTTTCTGAGCCTCAGCTTGTCATTGATACATATTCTCCAACATTCCTTTCATGTCTGTGTTCTGTTGAATCACGCAAGCTATCTTCTGTGCTGCTTATTGTTCCTAAGCTTCCAAATCTTAACTGAGAGCACGATGCTCTAAGTAAGTTGCTAAAACTGTACTTTGTGAATTTCACAGTCTTTCATTTAAAGATGCTGTTCCTGCCATATCTGGAGATGAAAGGCAGCTGACTTCCACCTGTTTTCTCATGTCCCTTAGTAGCCAAGTAGAAAACTTGAGGATCTAGCCAATTTTACATTTCTCTTCCTTCACTTTGTTTTCTGGTTTAATCAGGAAAGTTTTTAGAGCTCCAGTCCTTTTCAACTGGTGAACACTATTTCTTAAGACATGCTTAGGCTGGTTTATAACCTATATGGCAAGTGTCACTTATTGTGTTCCAATCCTACCCTCAAAACAATAAGATTGTATTTATATTTTATTTTATATATTTACTTAAGCATTTTATAGATAATATATAAATGAGCCAAAGATGGTCTCTGTGTATTGGCACCTGTGTCATTTATTTCTTCACTGAAGGCTGAGATTCATTAACTCAAAAGCCAACTAGTGAGAAACTCAATTTTTGCACTTTCAGTGGTTTAAAAAATATGCCAATCATGTCTATTTTAAAGCTATTTAGAGACTACTTGCTTTGCATGCTCTGTAAAATTTCACCCAATAACAGTTACCTATTAGAACACAGGAACTTGTGTGATGATAAGTCCCCAGGCTGCTATGACTCTTCAGAGTTCTCTGACCCAGAGAGTCTCTGCCATGCTACTGAGCAACACTACCTGACACATAAACCCCCTATTTGATCCCTCTGTCCTCTGGTTATTCCCAACGCTCCTCCTCTTTTGACGAGGGCCCCTGTGCTGTAGCTTCTGGACAATTTTGTGGTGAGGGACATTCCTTTTTTGCAGTGCCACCCAATAAAACTTATTATAAGTTCTGCCCCTCATGGTTATATTGTTTTGTTTGCTCAACCCCAAATCCCTCCAATATGGACTAATGTGTTTCCCCTAGAATTCACGCATTGCAACCCTAATCCCCAATTGTGATGGAATTTAGAGGTGAGACCTTTGAGAGGTAATAAAAGTTAGATTAGACTGTGAGAGTAGAGATTCATGTTGGGATTAGCACCTCTATAAGAAGAAAAAGAGACATAAAAATCTCTCCTGTGTACAGGCACCAAGGAAAAGCCATGTGAAGACAACCAGAAATAGAACTTTCACTGAGAACCAAATTGCAGTGGCACCTTGATCTTGGACTTCCAGCCCCTGGAACTATGACAAATAGACGCATAATAACTGGGTGTTTAAGCTACCCAGTCTTTGGTAATTTGTTATAGCAGCTGGAATGACTAGGGCATTTCAACCCCCCCCCCCAATAAACCCAAAACTGAGTTTATTGATTATTGCTATGCTGAGAAATAGCAGCCTTCTAATTGATTGACACTGCATTGGATTTTTATGTTCTTTACATAATTCTCAGCTTCCAGTGTGGTTACTCATTATACATCATTCTTGGATTTCTCTTTTATATTAATAATTATGTTTGTTTTCTCCATGCCCCACTAGAAGACAAATGTCATGAAAGAAAAATTTCTCTGTCTTGTCCACAGCTATTTCTCTAGTGCCTAGCATAGCTCCTCCACTTAGACTATAGAAGATATGCTTTTTGAATAAATGAATTAATAAATAATTAACTTTATTAATACTAAACCCTGTGCAATTTTTTTTTTTGTATTCCATGGTAGATATTCAGGCTCAGCTAAAACTTTCACAGGTATAAATTTGTAATCCAGAGTTCATAACCCAAAGCAATAAGTCTTTACCACAAGAACTTATTAACCACACTTTAACTGTTCTTTTTTGGGAAGTCTTTATTATAATTTACAGTGCATATATACTAATGAGGAGAAACATTATTTTTGTGATACACTCTCAGTGATAGCTAATTGAATTCCCCATTAAAGGTGGCTTAAACAATTTTCCCATAGCAAGGAGTTAAGAGGTAGCCTATTCTAAGCTATTCATTAAATTTGCATCCAAGGTCTGTCTGCCTTAGACTTATATACCTGGCAAGGAAATGACTGTTTTTCACTTTGTGATATTTATGATTTTGGGATTCATAAAAGGGCTGGGAGTTCCAGATGAGACAGGAAGCTTGTCTTGCTTCTATGATATCTCCAGGATGGCAGCACACTCAGAGTGACAACAATGACTTTGAGGATCTTGGAGCTGGGACAAAGCATGAGGTTTGACCCCAAAGGTGGCAGATCTTTCTTATCTCATTAACAGCTATAAAACCGGTGACCTCAGGTTTGGGAGCAAAGTTATGCGAAGGCTTAGTGCATGTATTTGTGTGTGTCATATAAGCCATCAATCTCACCACGTTGTCCTGTTTGTGGCTTGCATAAATCACTACCAATGATATCTGGCTGCCTCTTTAGGTTTTATTTCTGTTTCAGGAGATATAATTCCTGCTTATTAAAGGAGTTTGAAGTAGACCCTATTCTCAGGTTAAAAAGTCCAGTACCTTTCTGTCTAAGGTTGATCCACAGGCCAGCAATATTGGAATTATTTGAAAATTTGCTAGAAATGCAAAACACTGGGCCCCATTCTAGACCCATTGAATCAGAATCTGCAATTTAATAAGCTCCCCAGGTGATTCTTGTGCATACTCAAGTTTGAGAAGCCCAGGTCTAGTAGACTTTCTGCTTGATTATTGTCATATATCATCATCATCATCACAGTCACCATCATTGTTAAATACATAAAATGGCCCCCACAGAGAGTGTAAACCACACAACTCAAACATGGGCACTCCTTCTCATTGCCTGCCATCCTTCTCAGCTGGTCCTGTGTGAGGAAATTCTTTGAGAACTTGAAGGAAGGGTGCTTAATTAAAGGGCAGCATGAGATGGGGCCTCAGACATTCTGAATCTGCCTCTGTATAAAATTTACCTAGGCACTTTGTTTTATTAAAAAAAAATTCTGAGCATCATACTAAATCTCCTGTATCAGAATCTCCTCCTTAGGGTCTTCCAATCATATCAGGAATTCTTATACAGCCATTCTGGCACATGTTCATGTGATAATATTTGGGATCAGCAGTTTGGGCCTCATTTCTTACATTTTTTTTTTTGAGAGAGAGAGAGAGAGAGAGAGAGAGAGAGAGAGAGAGAGAGAGAGAGAGAGAGAGAGAGAGAGAGAGAGAGAATTTTAACATTTATTTGTTAGCGGACACGACATCTTTGTTTGTATGTGGTGCTGAGGATCGAACCCAGGCCGCACACATGCCAGGCGAGCGCGCCACCGCTTGAGCCACATCCCCAGCCCTCATTTCTTACATTTGATACTAGAAAATACACTTGTAACTCAATGTCATCAACTTCAGATTAAGCATTTCTACTATTAAAAAATAGGAATACAAATATAACTTGGATGCTCTTGATCTTCTGAATTCTAATGCTGTAACAAGTCTAACCTATCTAACATTCTTTTCCCCCATTTTTGTGTCCTTTGTGGAAATGTGGAAAGAACTTTAGACCAGGTCTTTGTTCTAGTTGCATCATGGTTTGAATTCATTTGGGGCCAGAAGTGTTATCACTTGACAGAGAGGATCTGTGTAGCTAAATGTGCTGCTGATTTATGGGTAACACCTGCTAAACCTTTCTGGTTTCCTTAACTATAGAGTAGTGTTGAAGTTCCTTTTCTTAAAAATTCATTGTAGGACCCAGCTTCTAATCCAGCACTAACATTATTATAGAATGAATGACCACCCTACACAAGCTGAAATAAACTTTTATTGCCTCTGAAGAGATTCATATGCATTAATATTTACTTGGCACAGTCGACATTTAGAATGCATTTTGATTAATGTTCCTGAAAATAAATTCCTTCTATCAGCCTGAGTCTTGCAGCGTGTATTTGTTTTGGGATATAGAAAGGTAATTTTTTAGTTTTGTCACTGAGAAATAGTTTTATTTCAAGGATTTTTAGCAGATTTTTTTTAAAGGAATTTCATGTGATCTCTTTAGTAATTAGGAAATACTGCTGATCATCATATGAGATGTACTGTAGGAACTGAAAGGGTGTTTCTTCAGTTGCGCATATTTCTAAAAATAAGAGGCACCCTGTGAGTTGAGAGCATATCTTTTCAAGGGGAAAGTTAACTCGTCAAGAAAGTTCAAAGTCATAGTCATATGGATTCCACAGTGTGGTTTATAGAAATGCCAAGTGCAACCTAGAGAGTCTTTGGCTGATATTAGGTCTAAAGTGCAGACAAAGCAGGAAGTCACAGTAGAGTAAGAAGGAAGGGTGGTGTGCACTCAGCTGCTGCTGTACCTTTGCTAAGGAGCCCAATTGGACAGTCTGTGCCAGGCATTACCACCCACTGCGCATCACGAACTTACTGCTCAGTGTGTTCTTGTTTGCACTCCTTGAATCTCATACAGCTTTCTGTTTGGGCTCAGGAATTGTGTCATTCCACAGAGGAGCCAAAAAATGCTGGTGCCTCAGTAAGGTTGGAATGTGTAGCTGTGAATTCTCTCTCTCTTGAGAGAATGTAGAATCGTTACTTGCTGTTATTGAAACATCAAAGATAAATTTCCTAATACTAAATTTCTCAAATGTTTAAAAACCTCAACAAAATCCTCTCTATGGTTTTGAAAGAGAATTTTATGATGGAACTCTCTAACATGCTCAACCAAATTACGTTGGGTGGACGAGCAGGAGCTCTGCCTTTTTGGTTATCTCCTCACTTCTTCCTTAAGTCCTCATCAATCCAAGCAGTTTCAGTAACATAAATACAGTTTATAGATTCCTGACCCTTGACATCATCTTTGTAAAATTTATTTTTTGTTATTTGAATACCCTCAATGACATCTTTCAGCCATCCTGGAAAGTTGCTACATTTTTAAAAATTTTTTTTGTTTAATATTCATTTCTTTTAGTTGTACTCAGTGCCTTTATTTTTATTTATTTATTTTTATGTGGTGCTGAGAATCGAATCCAGGGCCTTGCACGCACCAGGTGAAGGCGCTACTGCTGAGCCACAACCCCAGCCCCTACTTTTTTTTTTTAATATTTAGTTTTTAGTTGTAGTTGGACAAAATACCTTTATTCATTTATTTTTATTCATTTATTTTTATGCTGAGGATAGAAACCAGGTCTCACATGTGCGAGGCGAGCGCTCTACCACTGAGCCACAACCCCAGTCCCGAAACTTGCTATATTTTAATTGGTATTGGTTTTGGGGGGCTCTTATCACCATAGTAAGGTCCATTTCCATTTCTCAATATTCAGCTCAAAATCCTTTTCTTGGGGCGTACTTTGCTAACTCCTATAAGGCTGATTTAAATGCTTCTCCCAGTGGCTCCCTGGAGTGATTTCTGTGAGCCTGCTTGCATTCTCATGTATCCTGAGCATGGGGAATTCTTGATTAGCAATCAGATCCCACATCCCTGCTTCCAGGGAGAGTCTGAAAGCTGTGCAATGAGAATTTATTTTCAGATCAGATTCCAGGCAGAAAGTGCCTTTTCTCAAGCAAAAATGGGCTTATGCACTTTGTGTAATCACCAGAGAAGAATAAAACTTATTTGGGCTGAGATTCATAGCCTCCTAACAGGAAGTCATGCCAAGAAAGCAGAGAGCCGCAGCATGGTACAGTCAGTCTGGAGTTGCCAAGAAGAGAAAGCAGCATCAAGGAGAGAGGAACTGCAGACTTTCAAAGGAGTTTCGTAAAAACTGTTCATTACTAAGAGATTGTATGTTGGGAATATTCACAAGAAATGGCAGCTGTTTGGGATTAGCAAGAAGGACCCAAAGGCAGAAAGCAGGCATCCAAGGGTAGGGGTGGGGTGAAAAACAGGCATGGGACATAAAGACAAGGATAAGAACTTTTGTCTTACCACCTCTGCTAGAATATTCTCCTATTCTTTATAGAGAGCTGGAATTGGAACAACAACAAAAAACAAAAACAAAACAAAACAAAGTTCCTGAATACATTCTGTGTCCTTGGGAAATCATCACTGAATGTGTATGGTGAAGTGTAGATATGTTGAAACTTGACCTTTTAAGTGATGACTTCAATTCAGAAGAGCTGGACGGGGTGCTGGTGTTTTCCTGAAATTTCCTTTGAAAATTTTCTGTTTCCTTTCTGTATCCTCCCCACAAAATCTTAACTGGGTTTTCAACTCCTGTGAGAATTTCAATCTAGAAGCAAAGCTGGCACTACAGAAATGCATGTTGAAACAGTTTCATCAACGATTTGTTTTTTTTATATCTCCACTTTGGCCTTGTTCGTATCACAGACACGAGTCCATGTGAAATGTGATGATATTCTACACTTACATGCCAGAAATCTAGCCCTTTACGAAACCTCTTCACTTTCTCTTTACCCCTATCACTAGCCTTAGCAGTTACCTGAAGTGAAAAAAAACGAGGCCCTCCTGCACCTTCCTGCTTGTTATCTTCAGGGGACTGTCTTCTGTCTGTGCATGCTCCGTGTCATCCTGTCGCATTCATGCTGCTCTAAGTGGTTGTCACTTGTCCTCCTTTCTCATGAAAGCGTGCAGTTGTAGGCAGCAGGGATTAAGCACCATTCATAGCTATCTCTTCACATTAAAAAAATAAAAATTGAATTTATTTTTAACCGATATATAAAAACATTGAAATGTATATTTTTATGGGGTAGCATGTAATGTTTTGATACATGTATATGTTGTGTAATGTCTCATCAGATTAAACATCTATGTTTCCAAACATTTATCATTTCTGTATGGTGGAAACATTCAAAATTCTTGCTTCTATCTTTTTGAAATATATAATATATTTATCACTAACTATATTCACCATTCTGTGCAATAAAATAGCACACCAGAATTTCTTGCTCATATCTAACTGTATCTTAGTACCCACTGATCAGTCTTTCTTTATCTTTCCCTCCCTGCTACTCTCCCCAGACTCTGGTAGCCACCATTCTACTCTCGTCTTCTGTGATATCAATCTTTTAGTGCCACACGTGAGTCAGATCATGTGGTATTTCTCTTTCTATACTGTATTTTACCTAACATAATGATGTCCAGTTCCATCCATGTTGCTGAAGGATTTTCTCTCTCTCTCTCTCTCTCTCTCTCTCTCTCTCTTTTTTATGGCTGAATAGTATCCCATTGTGAATATGCACCACATATTCACATAGGTTAGAGACCTCAATGCATGGAAATTTACAGAGAAAAAAATTATCAGATAGAGCCAGCTTTTCTCTCATACTTGAGGTTGGAAAGATTTCCCTAGCCTGGATAAAAAGGAAGAGTTGAGATCATGGGAAAGGTCTGTCATACTAGGAACCAGTGTTTCAGCAGGGTGTGACAGGTCAGCAGGGGCAGTACCAGAGTCCAGACATCACCTGGCTGGTCCTGTGCAACATCCTGCCAGATCTACACAAAGAGCTGCATTTTTTTGCGTTTCCTGTTTGTGCCAGGTGAGACCCTCCTTCCGTAGCAGCCACTTGCTTACCATTGATTATGCAGAGGAAACTGTCCCCATTGTGCTTTAAGAATCGGTGGGGATGCCATCTAAGGCATGAGCTTAGAACAGAAGTCACACTCCTTAATAGCCTCATGTCATTTAATGCCACAGCCTCTACTCTGATGCCATTTCCTAGAGCTTCTCCCGTGCTTACTACCTGGCAGCTACGTTGACTCCTTGCTTTTCCTTGAGAATCTAAGGCACACTGCTATCTTAAGGCCTTTTTACTGGCTGTTACCCCGGCCTAGAGAGATTTTCCCACAGAATTTACCATCTTTTGCTGAAATATGACCTCCTTAAAGCAGTCTGCATTAACCATCCTGCTTGAAGCTGCAGCCCAACCCCAGGAACCCCCCCCCACACACACACACACTCCTGATCCTTGCCACTTTGCTCTTTTTGTTCTGTCTTCCCCAGAACCACCTACCACACCTAACATTTTATGTGCCTTCCTCATTTACTACATCTATTAATTGTTTCTTTATTTTTTTACTTATTTATTTTTTGGTATTGGGGATTGAACTCAGGGGTACTCAACTACTGAGTCCAACCACTGAGCCATCTCTGCAGCCCTATTTTGTATTTTATTTAGAGACAAGGGACTCATTGAGTTGCTTAGCGCCTTGCAATTCCTGAGGCTGGTTTTGAACTTGCAATTCTCCTGTCTCAGCCTCCCAAACCGATGGGATTACAGGTGTGGGCCACCACATCTGGCTATTTATTTATTTATTGTGTCCTTCTGTTAGAAAACAAATGCAGTAAGGGCCAGATTTCCATTTTATTGACAGAGGTATCCCAACATCAGGAATACTGCCTTACAGAAAGCCCTCAATGAATATTTTTGAAATGGATGTGTATTTGAAATGTCTTCTCTTCAATATTTCAGGACCTTCTAAATGACCTGAAATAAAGGGTGGAGCCTGACGTGTGTGTGTGTGTGTGTGTGTGTGTGTAAAGTCCCTCTGCCTCCAGCTGTGCTTGGTTGGGACTGAAATCTTCTCACCTGGCTTCCCATCAGGCTGGCACAGTAGTATTTCTGTTATATGAGGAACCTGATTTTATTAATAAAAATAATAATGTTTTTTAAATAGTCAATATTATTAGTAGAGGCTGAAGCACTTAAGGCCTGGTGGACCACATAAAGTGTAATTGTTAGTCTGGGTTTTATAAATAAAAATGAATTTGTTTTTATTTGTTTATTGGATATTGGGGATTGAACCCATGGGTACTTTACTACTGAGCAACATCCCCAGCCCTTTTTTATTTTTTATTTTGAGACAGGGTCTCCTTAAGTTTCTCAAAGCCTTGCTAAATTGCTGAGGTTGGTTTCAAACTTGCAATCCTCCTACTTCAATCTCCCAAGTCACTGGGATTACAGGCATGCACCATCACACCTGGAGATAAGAATTTTCTTTTAAAATCACTATGATATGAGAGAAATGCAAATCAAAACCACCCTAAGATACCATCTCACTCCAGTAAGATTGGCAGCCATTAGGAAGTCAAACAACAATAAGTGCTGGCGAGGATGTGGGGAAAGGGGTACTCTTGTACATTGCTGGTGGGACTGCAAATTGGTGGGGCCAATTTGGAAAGCAGTATGGAGATTCCTGGGAAATCTGGGAATGGAACCACCATTTGACCCAGCTATTGCCCTTCTCGGACTATTCCTTGAAGACCTTAAAAGAGCGTACTACAGGGATACTGCCACATCGATGTTCATAGCAATGCAATTCACAATAGCTAGACTGTGGAACCAACCCAGATGCCCTTCAATAGATGAATGGATAAAAAAAAAAAATGTGGCATTTATACACAATGGAGTATTATGCAGCACTAAAAAATGACAAAATCATGGAATTTACAGGGAAATGGATGGCATTAGAACAGATTATGCTAAGTGAAGCTAGCCAATCCCTAAAAAACAAATGCCAAATGTCTTCTTTGATATAATGAGAGCAACTAAGAACAGAGCAGGGAGGAAGAACAGAGGAAAAGATTAACATTAAACAGAGACATGGTGGGAGGGAAAAGGAGAGAAAATGGAAATTGCATGGAAATGAAAGGACCCTCATTGTTATACAAAATTACATATAAGAGGTTGTGAGGGGAAAGGAAAAAAAAACAAGGGAGAGAATTAAATTACAGCAGATGGGATAGAGAGAGAAGATGGGGGGAGGGGGATAGTAGAGGATAGGAAAGGTAGCAGAATACAACAGTTACTATTATGGTATTATGTAAAAATGTGGATGTGTAACCGATGTGATTCTGCAATCTGTATATGGGGTAATAATGGGAGTTCATAACCCACTTGAATCTAAAGTATGAAATATGAGATGTCAAGAGCTATGTGATGCTTTGAATAACCAATAAAAAAAAATCACTATGATAAAAGGAGGTTCCATTCTTAGCCTCACCCTCCTAAGTGGATGTGTTGTAAGACAGACTAGGCTGGACACTGAGGAATTAGCAGGAAGCAGCTTTATTGGCTGCAGCCATGTCCAGAGAGGGCTTTTGCCTTAAATCAATTTGCCCCTCTGAACCCAGAGTTAGAAATGTTTAGAACTTTATACCCAGTGTGTAGTGGGAGGGGAAACTCAGAGGCTCACAATCTGCAGAAGTCTACATAAAATTAGATTTTTTCTACTGTTCTGGGCAATCAACCCAATCAACAGCCTGGAAAACAAATCAAGGGCACTGTGAAAATCAGTGACTGGGAAAGGCGACAACACCGCCCGCCCCCACAACTGGTTTCCAAGGAATCTTTTGGATTGTGAAGGACTTTCCCTACTAACCACTTTCCTTTGAAATGTAGACACCTCTGTAAAGGCTTCAGAGCAAGGAGGCAGTCTGCTTTTATAAACACACCTTTTGCCTGAAAACTTTTTTGCAGAAATTCTTGCTAATAGTCTAAGAACAATTGTGGTAAGGGTCTCTGGAGAAACTTAATTAAGATTTTCTGCGGAGGAGGGGGTGCCACTAAAGACGTAATTTATAAATATATCTAAACTATTGTACCAACAGCATTATTTTCTCTCCTCTTCTCCTACCATTCCATTGCCTTTAATGAATGGTTCAATGAAAACCTATTGGCTCAGGAAAACTGTCTTCTTTGTACATCTCTCTTTGAGTGGTTGCTTTCTGGTTTCAAACCAGTACAGGTAACAAGGCCATTTATTTTGGATAGAACTAATGAAAAATATTTTTTATTGAGTATGTCAGTCAGCATAACAGGGAAGGTATGAGCAGACTTATTCTGAAGATAAAGAAGTGAAGATTTTAAGTAAACTGGGTTTGTATGTTCACTAATAGGCTGAGCTAAAATTTGAGCCTTGTTCTGCACAATGCAAACCTATTATTTCCACTCTTGCTGATGGACTGAATGTTACTATTTCTTTAGTACCTTTAACTTTCCCCAATAGTGTCACATTTGTGATTTTAGTAAGTGCTCCAAAAACACTTTAGAGGATCCATAAGTTGCATGAGAATGGATGATCAGAAAATGTTTTCCATTATGTAAAGGGCTGAGCCTGTATATTGTTCAACTCCATCTTTAGAGTTAAGTCACCATGCTTAAGGAATGCAAATTATAGCCCTCTGGGCATTAGGTTACTGCAATGATGTCACTCCTGTACTAAAAACAAAAAAGTAAACCTCAAATCTTTTCTATCCACATCTGCAGACATCTAATACATGAACAGGTGAGCACATCCTCCTGGCACTGGGCATCTGTGTTACATTGGTCACTAACTTGTGTTTGTGTTTGTTTTTAACAATAATCTTCCCGTTAAACATTCTCACACCTTGCAAGTCTTGAGTTCACAAATTAGGCCACACATTGCAGTGGTTATTAACATTAGTTAGATATTAACCTTTTTAAAGAATTTAATTAACCTTATATTTTCTTTCTAAAATATATGTACTTATAAACATACCAAATCTTTCTGCATTCTAGAAGCATTCTTGGAGCCACAGGTAAGAACCTTACTCCAAACGGAGCAAGGAATATGCCCTTGATCTTGAAAGAATCATTTTATCTTTTGTCCACTCACTGTTCCTCCTTTATACCCAATGTATCCTAAAATAAAGGTCTTTTATGAACTGATGAGGTGATAAGGGTTTCTTTTGTAGACTCTTACCACCTTCATTTTTTAATTTAAAATTATCGATTCTCAGTATTGATTTTCTAAGGAAGTCAGAAGAATTCCAGAACTGTCAGTATTTTCAAATGCTGTTACTCAGCTGGGGCTGAGACTGTGTCATTCCATGGTCATTTACCACGTGCAGCTGCCCCTGTGCAGTCCATCACAGGGTGGTCTGGGATCTCCCAGTGATGCTACATCTGATCGCTCCAGGACTGTTGGCTTCATTCCTGTTAAGTGGTGAGTGCTCCCCCATTTAAAATTCTATTGTCTGAATTAACCTTACACAGGACTAAAATTTTAAAAGAGGAGCCTTAGTCTTTCTTGAAATGGGAACATTTCAAGTGATTTACAGATTTCCCTTAAAACTTGAGAAGGTATGTTTGCATTTTTTACAGAACAAATAAGTATAAAATTACTTTTATTTTGAAAATTTATAAGATTTTCAAAACATCTGTATAATTGTGAAGAACTGAGATGCCATGAAACATATTCCTGGCTCTCAGGGCCAGTAGGAGCACTGTAAACATGTGGGAAAACACTGAGACACTGCTGTGAAGACCCCAGTGGAGCTACTGCATCTGCCCCATTAAGCAAATGTCTAGATGAAGTAGACTGCATTAAGTTTGTAAACAGAGCTTCCAGGGCTGCAGGGCCATTAGAAACCTTTGCTTATTTAGCACAGTCATCGAATAGATTGTTGATTTCTCTTTTGTAAAGGAATGCCAAAATCTAATACTAATTCACCTAAAATGTAATATTTTTTTATTTTTTATTTTTAAGGTGAGCTTAATATGTATGTTCTCTGTTTGGACATACTTTGTAACCTTTTTATTTTTTTACTATTTCACCACATGTGATCCATCTCTTTACATGTTGTTATGCCTCATGTGATTTAACCAGTTTCTTAAACATCTCCTGTCCCTCAAAGAATTGTATTTTTAATATTACTTTCCAAAAAAGATGATGTTTCCAGAAAACTTTTAGATTCAGCACACCTGGTATAGTTTAAGGACAGTTTTCCTGAAGCGCTGTATCACTTCTGCATGGGTTCATTGGAAGACATCTCTCCTGACCATCAACACCAATAATCTTTGTTGGTTGTTCCTCCAACTTTCAGTGATGTTTATGAAGGTCAGAAAACCTTCACTAAATGTTTCATGATCTTTCCTTGGTCATTTCCGTAATTACATCATGGTTACTACTTTGGGGTATACATATCAGATACATACTTTTTGATTTTTTGTTATATATCATGGGTCAAAACTACTTAACACAAAGTAAGTAGTAGAAAGAACATCCACAGCAATGTAAACAGTACTTATTTTAAAACTTAGAAAAATAAGGTAGAGTACCATTTGACACAGGTGTTTGCAATATATGCACTAATACTTTATAGCCAGGAGCATATGAACAGTGGAGTATGTTGGATAGATCTCACTGGCTAAGAAGGTACCACCTACAGCATGAGGCAAAAATGGGGTAAGTGAATATACATGTACTTACACATATATAAACACACACATATACATATATACATACAAACTTACATATACACTTATACATTTATGCATGTATATGTATATTATATAGATATTATAGAAATGTGATGAGTCAACACTGTGTGGGACATTATCTAATTGGGTGTGTATGTATTACACTAAATATGAATTTGAGAAAATACTTAAGCAAATGCCCCAACAAATTATAATTAGGTTTAGATAGTACACTTAAGAGTTTCATTTCATTCTATAATAAGGTTAGTTATATTGTTATTTACAATTTGTAATCAAGAAAAACAGAAATATGAATTCATTGTCCAATGGTTTCCACTGGATACTATTGCCTCTCAGTATTCAGAAAATACTCAGGTATTTGGATAATAAAACAATTATTTATAACTTTAATTTACTTTTGCATGTTGTTCACCACAAGTCATCTATATGCCACCTTCTTAGTGTCATGTGCTTACTTTAAAAAATTTTTTATTCTAATTTGTTATTTATTATAGCAGAATGCATTACAATTCATATTACACATGTAGAGCACAATTTTTCATATCTCTGGTTGTATAAAATTATATTCACACCATTTGTGTCTTACATTACTTAGGGAAATGATGTCCATCTCATTCTACCATCTTTTTTTACCCCATTTCTCTCACCCTCCCCTCCCTCCCCTTTATCCTATCTAGAGTTTGACTAATCCTCCCATGCACCACTCCAAACCCTACTATGGATCAACCTCCTTATATCAGAGAAAACATTCGGCATTTGTTTTTTTGGGATTGTCTAACTTCACTTAGCATTATATTCTCCAACTCCATGCATTTAGCTGCAAATGCCACGATTTTATTCCCTTTTATTGCTGAGTAATGCTCCATTGTGTATATATACTAAAGTGTTTCTATCCATTCATCTACTGAAGGGCATCTGGGTTGGTTCCACAATTTAGCTATTGTGAATTGTGTTGCTATAAACATTGATGTGGCTACAGAATTTGTCCCTGTAGTATGCTGGTTTTAAGTCCTTTGGGTATAAACCAAGGAATGGGATAGTTAGATCCAAAGGTGGTTCCATTCCCACTTTTCCAAGGAATCTCCATACTACTTTCCATATTGGCTGCACCAATTTGCAGTCCCACCAACAATGTATGAGTGTACCTTTTTCCCCACATCCTCGTCAACACTTACTGTTGTTTGTATTCTTGATAGCTGCCATTCTGACTGGAGTGAGATGAAATCTTAGAGTAGTTTTGATTTGCATTTCTCTAATTGCTAGAGATGTGGAACATTTTTTCATATATTTGTTGATTGATTGTATATTCTCTTCTGAGAAGTGTCTGTTAAATTGCTTGACCCATTTATTGATTGAGTTATTTGTCTTTTTGGTGTTAAGATTTTTGAGTGCTTTGTATATCCTAGGATTAGAGCTCTATCTGATGTGCTTGTGGTGAAGATTTGCTACCATTCTGTAGGCTCTCTATTCACCTCACTGATTGTTTCTTTTGTTGAGAAGAAGCTTTTTAGTTGGAATATATCCCATTTATTAATTCTTGATTTTAATTCTTGTTGTATAGCAGTCTTTTTAAGGAAGCTGGGGCCTAATCCAACATGATGGAGATTTGGGCTACTTTTTCTTCCATTAGGCGCAAGGTCTCTGGTTTAATTTCAAGGTCCTTGATCCCCTTTGAGTTAAGATTTGTGCATGGTGAGAGATATGGGTTTAATTTCATTTTATTGCAAATGGATTTTCAGTTTTCCCAGCACCATTTGTTGAGGAGGCTATTGTTTCTCCGATATATGTTTTTTGGTGCCTTTGTCTAATATAAGATACCTGTAGTTATGTGGGTTTGTCTCTGTGTCCTCTATGCTGTACCATTGGTCTACAGATCTATTTTGATGCCAATACCATGCTGTTTTTGTTACTAGTGTTCTGCAGTATAGTTTAACATCTGGTATAGTAATACTATCTGCTTCACTCTTCTTGCTAAGGATTGCTTTAGCTATTCTGGGTCTCTTATTTTTCAAGATGAGTTTTATAATTGCTTTTTCTATTTCTATGAGGAATGTCACTGGGATTTTTATTGGAATTGCATTAAATCTGTGTAATGCTTTTGGTAGTATGGTCATTTCAACAATATTAGTTCTGCCTATCCAAGAACAAGGAGATCTTTTCATTTTCTAAGGTCTTCTTTAATTTCTTTCTTTAGCGTTCTATAGTTTTTATTATAGAGGTCTTTCACCTCTTTTTTTAGGTTGATTCCCAGGTATTTTATTATTTTTTTGAGGCTATAATAAATGGGGTCCTTTTCCTTTTTCTTTTCCCGGAATTTGTCACTGGTATACAAAATGCCTTTGATTTATGGGTGTTGATTTTGTATCCTGCTATTTGATGAATTCATTAACTAGTTCTAGAAGATATCTGGTGGAATTTTTGGTTCTTCTAGGTATAAAATCATATTGTCAGCAAATAGTGATCATTTGAGTTCTTCTTTTCCTATCTGTGTCCCTTTAATTTCTTTCATATGTCTAATTGCGCTAGCCAATATTTCGAGAACTATGATAAATAGAAGTAGTGAAAGAGGGCATCCCTGTCTTGTTCCAGTTTTTAGAGGGAATGCTTTCAATTTCTCTCCATTTTAGAATGATATTGACGTGGTGCTTAGCACAGATAGCTTTTACTATGTTGAGATATGTTCCTGTTATTCCTAGTTTTTCTAGCGTTTTGAACATGAAGAGGTGCTGTATTTTGCTGAATGCTTTTTCTGCATCTATTGAGAAGGTAATATGGTTCTTATATTTAAGTCTATTGATGGGATGAATTACATTTATTGATTTCCAGATGTTGAACCAACTTTGAATCCTTGGGATGAATCCCACTTGATTATGGCGCACTATCTTTTTGATATGTTTTGTATTCAATTTGCCAGAATTTTATTGAGATTTTTTTCCATCTATATTCATTAGAGATATTAGTCTGGAGTTTTTTTTTTCTTTGATGTGTCTTTGTCTGGTTTTGGAATCAGGGTGATATTGTCCTCATAGAATATGCTTGGAAGTGTTCACTATTTTTCTATTTCATGAACTAGTTTGAGGGGTATTGGTGTTAGTTCTTCTTTAAAGGTCTTGTAGACCTCAGCTATGTATCTATCTGGTCCTGGGCTTTTCTTGGTTGGTAGGCTTTTGATGGCACCCTCTATTTCTTTGCTTGAAATTGATCTGTTTAAATTATGTATATCATCCTGATTTAGTTTGGGCATATCATATGCCTCTAAAAATTTATTGATGACTTTGATATTTTCTATTTTATTGGAGTACAAATTTTCAAAATAATTTCTAATTATATTCTGTATTTCTGTAGTGTCTGTTGTGATATTTCCTTTTTTATCATCAGATGTTAGTAATTTGTTTTTTTTATTAGTTGTTCAAAACATTACAAAGCTCTTGACATATCATATTTCATACATTTGATTCAAGCGGGTTATGAACTCCCATTTTTACCCCATATACAGATTGCAGAATCACATCGGTTACACATCCACTTTTTTACATACTGCCATACTAGTGTCTGTTGTATTCTGCTGCCCTTCCTATCCTCTACTATCCCCCCTCCCCTCCCAGATGTTAATAATTTGAATTTTCTCTCTCCTTCTCTTCATTAGCATGGCTAATGAATTATCAATTTTCTTTATTTTTTCAAAGAACCAGCTTTTTGTTTTGTCAAGTTTTTCAATTTTTTTTGTTTTAATTTCATTGATTCAGCTCTGATTATTATTAATAATCTTTAATTTTTTTCCTGTTTTCAATTTCAATTTTTGATGTTTATTGTTTTTCTTTTTCTAGGGCTTTGAGATGTAATATTAAGTCATTTTCTGTTGACTTTTTCTTCTTTGAAGGAATGAACTCCATGCACTGAACTTTCCTCTTAGTACTGCCTTCATAGTGTCCCAGAGATTTTGATATATTTTATCTGTGTTCTCATAATAACTCTTAAATTTGGTCTTTTTATGCTATTTGATATTTCTTGAATGTTCTGCTCATGGTTTCTTACCATTTTCACAGTGTGGTCTATATTCTTTTCAAGATTTTATATTTTTTATCCATTGTCTTAGGTTGTGTCTTTCAAGTGGCCTAATCTGTTGGTGATGCTTTCAATTTGGTTTATTGTTTCTTTCATTTCAAGTATTTGGGTTTTTTTAAAGAACCTCTATCTCCATATTGAAATAATCTTTTGCTTCCTGTATTTGTTTATGTAGCTCTTTTTCAAAATGATCTTTTGCTGCCTGTATTAGCTCTTTTATTTCATCCTTTAATTCACAGCACATTTTAATTATGTCCATCCTGATTTCCTTCTCTATCATTTCTTCTGTGCTGGTCATGTATTCTAATAATGTGGTATCTTGATTTGTTTGGGGGCACTTTCTTCCCTTGTATTTTCATACTGCTTGTGTGTCTTCCCTTATGGCACTGTGGATCTGAGGTGGTACTGTTTTTACCATAAAGGCTTACAGTGTCCCTTTAGGGATCCAATACCACTCCTTTTAAGTGAAGAACAATGTTAACAGATCCCAATATAAACAACATACACCCTAAAAGCAAATGTTTGCTATTAAGACATTTACAGTTTGGTCACAATGTACAAAAATTGTTAATTCAATTATTATTTACAATATACACAGTAGGTTTGTAAAAGGGCCTACAGTTTCTGATGGTGGACAAAGAAACTTGGATGAGGAGTAGGATGATACGCTGAGGAGGCAGAAGGTGAGGATATAGAGTTATTATATCTAAGGAAGTGTGAAAGAGAAATCTAAAGAAGAAGATTAGAAGCAGGAAAAGGGAGAGGAAGTAATTTTGTGTAGACAAGTAAGTGGGAAGACAGTAGAGGACATAAAGCAAACACACGGATGTGTAACCGATGTGATTCTGCAATCTATATACAGGGTAAAAATGGGAGTTCATAATCTGCTTGAATCAAATGTATGAAATATGATATTTCAAGAGCTTTGTAATGTTTTGAACAACTAATAATAAAAAAAGAAAAATTAACAGTGTTAAAATAGTAGAAATTGGTGGGAAAAAAGAAAAAAGGATGTACAACACATCTGTTATATAGTATTCAGATGTACCGGTCCTCAAAATCCTAATTTATGCAAAGTACTTGGTTTCACATATGTTGGGGATGTGAGGACAGGAGAATAGAGAAGGAGAGGGAAAAAAAATCTTGAAGGAAGAAGTAGAGATTGTTTTGGGTGGAGGTCAGTAACTTTCCTGCTTCCCCTTCTCATTCAATAGATGGGGTCATCTGTTGTTAGCTGATATCTTAGCCGTCAGGATGGTGAAGGTGACCAGGGTCTCACTGTGCCAGGGTAGTGGTTATTGGGGAGACGAGGGAGTTTGAAACTGGGTACCTAGCTAACCAGCATTCCAAACTGGGAGTTGCCCCCACTGAAGATGGTGATGAAGGTGCCCCAAGATGGAAGTGCCTGCTTTCAGCGAAGGGGTGGTGTCGGGTCAGGAAGGGGGAGCTGGACAATCAGGGATGAGTTCAGAGATGAGCTCTGTGGTGTGCAGAGTGTGGCTGTCGGCTGACTTCACAGCTTGTGTGAAGTGCTTGCATGCAGACAGGCTATGCATGTAGGGAACTCTCTCCCCTGCTACAGAATCCCCAGATGAAGGTGATGGGGGAACCCCACATTGGTAGATGGGGGTCCACACAGGAGTGGCGGCCAGAGTTCCTGTGTATTGAAAGCTTCTGGGTGTCCTGCGTGGGAGCAGTGTCTGTGATTTCTGCTGGGGTGGGTGGCTGAAAATTCTGTGTGTGTGCTGATGCTGATGGTCCCACCCAGTAGCCTTGCGTGGGCCAGCAGTTGGAAGACCTACTCCGATGCTGAGGCCTGGAGCTCTGGATGGGCATGGTGACCATGATTCCTGCATGGGAGCAGGAATATCACTCACAGAGAAGCAGCAGTCTTACTCCTTGAGTCCAGGTCACAGAGTGACACAGAATGCTGCCTCCCTCTGGCCTGCCATCTTGGATCTCCTCCGAAATGTGATTTTTTGGGGGGATAACTTTTCCTAGTCATGGTCTAAAATATTCTTTACTGGGTTTTTGAACAATGCTTTGGTAGTTTGCATAATTGATTCTCACCTGGGCCCTGGGCTAGAAAACTTGGAAATATTGTTTATCGCAGTGTTCTTGTCCCTCCAACCCCTCACCCCAGTGTGTTCATTCTGATGGCTGTCCATTGACCTCCCTGTAATAAACATTTAGCATTGTGAAAATAATGGAAAAGATTAAGAAGAACCATATCTGCAACAACAATCAAGTTATGTTTTACCAAAGCATCTTCTTAGTAGAATTTAAATTCACTAAACACACATTGGGGTTTTGATGTTAATTTCCAGTTTATTCCCATGAAAAGCCGTGGAAATGCTGAGCCAGATTGTATCTCTGCCTGGAATAAATTTCTCCTGTTTTATCATCCAGATTTTGCTGACCTTTGCCTCCTCCTCCGTATCATTCTTGTCACAAGTGTTTGGGTGGGAATATTGTCTTCATGTTTCATGTTCTTTCTACTATTTTCCTTTTTCCCCTCTAATCTGTAAGATGTTCAAAGTTCACATTAAACATAATACTATTATGTTTCATCTAACACTAATTTCTTATTAGCATGGAGTGACTTCTCTCTCTGAAAGCCCTCCTGATGGGGCTTTGTTGCATGTTGGCTCTGGGTGCAGTCTCTCCATGATCCCTATGAGAGCATGGAGAAGAAATAGTGAGAAAAAAGGGTGGTTTTGCTTCTTTCCAAGGTGTATCATGCATCTTGTTGAAAGCTTTACTTATTAGAAACTTTAGCATTATATCAATCTCAAATCTATCTTCTGGAATTTTCAATAGCCACATTTTTACTAGACACATTGAGTCTGACCCTGCATATAGCTGTATATAGTCTATTGATACAAATAATGACTGTGAACCATCAAGGTTAAAAAAATTAGTTTAACATTGTTATAAAAACATTATGCCTAGTGTTTAATATTTGGAAATAAATCTATGTATATGTGTGTTTATGTATGTGTATATATATATATATATATATATATATATATGAAATTAAAAATAATTTTTTATTTCTCCAAAATGTTCATTTTCTTTTTAAATTTCTTTGTGAGTTTGTGTGTGTGTGTGTGTGTGTGTATGTTTTAACAGAATATCATTATTTTGTTTATTTATTTTTTATGTGGTGCTGAGGATTGAACCCAGTGCCTCATATGTGCTAGGCAAGTGCTCTACTACTGAGCTACAACCTTAGCCCAAATATTCTTTTTTATTTGGGACATTTTCCTGCTTCTATACATGTTTTCCCAACAGTCTGATAATAATGTATGTACAGGTTTAAGTCATCTTTTCTAAATGAGAAGTAAGTGTATAAATTTAACCACTCTGTAACAATAAATTCAATGATATACTGATTTCACACCTTTCTAATATTAGTAATTAGTACCTATATTAGTTTGGTCATATTTTATGATCATGCTCAATATTGTTTTCTTCCTATAAAGTACATGGTGGGGAATATGAAAAGTGAATTTGCTATAGACTTCTGCTGAATGCTAATCTGTTTCAGTAAAACAAACAAACAAACAACAACAACAAACCCTGTGTTCTGCTTTTTCTGAGCCAGCTTTGAAATTCTTGACATTCATTCTTTATGCTTGCATGGAGAGGCAAGCAGTGAGAAGTGATTATTTTCAAACACAGCCAAGAAAATTTCCATTTATTTATTTTCCTTTCTCACAATAGCATATTTCTGACAAATCCCAGGACCCTGCTCCCTGGCTAGTGCATGACTAGACAGACAGAGTCTGAATTAATTACAGACTGAGTTGTTTGCAGGTAGCCATGGCCAAGGCTTTGGGTGACTCAGCTGTGCTTTTGCTAGAGTCTTCCTTGGCAGTGTGAGCTCTGGGATCATTCTCTCTTCCACACTCCCCTTTCAAAGGTTTATCCAATACAGGCTCCTGGAGCCTCAAACTTGAACCCAAATTAATTTTTATGGGGGTCCTCTGCAATCTTTAGGACATACTAATTGTGTGTAGTCATTAGAAAAATGCAGAGATTTGAGAACCTCACTGTGATTTGAGAACATGGATTGTCAGGGAGTGAAGTTAGTTGAACTTCAGATAAGCTTTTCAATCCAACACCATCCTAATGTTACCAAGACCCAAAACATCAAGAAATTGGCTACCTTCAGTTCCTGAGGAAATTCCTAGAAAGAAAAAAAAATACGGTCGATTTTCAGTTATCTGGAGCAACTGTAATTATGGTTAGAAAACCGTTCAGTTTTGATTCCAACACTTGGAAAATAATGTGAAATAGGTCCAAAGAGGAAAAACCTGACATTTTCTGGCATTTAAAATTGTTACTTGTACTATTTCAGTTTTTTAAAAATACCCCTCAAGCAACTATTCAGCAAAAAATGTGAATATTTGGTTTGACAAATTGCAGTTTGAATATAGGAAATGTCTCCTTTAGTTATGTGATCTTAGGATTTAAAAAGATGCTAATATTAAATATGTAGAAAATATTTATAATTAACATATGTAGATGACATAAAATTTAATAATAAAGTGAACATTTTTAATTGATTTGCCATAGGATAATTGTTCAGAATATCTGTCTGCTATACTACCAGAAATTGACATTGGGTAATTAAAGTTTCCTTTTTTTGCTTATCATTTAAATGCCAGTTTCTCTTCAGGCATTGGTCCTTGGCTTCTTTTATTTATTCTCTCTACACAGTCTCTCTGGGTGATTAATTCATTCACAATTTGTTAATTCTATGCTTGAACTACTACTTTAGGCTAGTAATGTAAGTCTCTAGTAATATAAGTCTCTACCTGAGCTCCAACTTCCTATGGGCCTTTTCCATTCATATAACCCATGAAACCTCCAAAACAAAAATCGTCATCATTTATCCATTTCATATATATTAAACTGGGTGCCTGAAGTGTGCCAGGCCTTGCCTACCTTTTTAATCCCATTTCCAGTCTACTCCTTAGCTAATGCTCTCTGCTATAATTCTGTGACACTATGGAGTTCCCCAAATCCATCATGTTCTCTGTGTCTCTGTACACAGAAGAGAGGAGAAACTGTGATCTTGGGAAAACAGAAAATTACTTAGGTACTGACTTCCAAGATCCTGATTCCAGTCCTCATGAAATCTAGCTATGAAATAAATGTCCTGTTATTCTCCCAATTTCCTTTTAAGTTGGGTGGTGTGGTGGACTTAGTCATTGAGGACATTTGAACTAAGTGGGTCTTTTCATGGAAGAGATGGAGATGTAGTTCCAAGAAACTAATCTGCTGCCTTAGTAAACAGCCAGAGTTCTATGCTGAGTACCATAACTGCTGAAAATTTTCTTTATTGTAATCTATTTTCTGTGACCTTTTATTTCATTTTCTTTCTCATGCCAACCTTGATGCAAGACACACCTTTTAGAGTCACTATAATGAATTCAGCAGTGATGATTTCCTAGAGGGGATGAGGGAACAGAACATGTTGTATTTCCCTTGAACATTCTTATGGGCTTATTTCTTCTCCTTCAAAGTTACTCTTTTCTAGTGTTAGCTACCAAGTCTTCCTTTCTTCAGATCTTTCCTGTGTCTTTTACATTTTCCTGTGTATGCTTCCTTCTGGCCTCTTAATGTCTTGCCCTTTTCCTAGACTACTAACACTCTTGCCATGTTATGGAAAGGTGTTTTGCTAATAACTGAGATTAATTTTTTTCCTAGTAATTTCCCCTGCTCCCACTGTTAAAGGGAGGCAGAGGCTTTGGCATATTTTTTGTGGGGTGGGTGTACAAAAGGAAAAGGAAGACAGCTTTTTGAGTTCTAAAGTAGACTTTTGAACAACCCAGCCCCAAAGTAGAAGGAAAATATTTTAAGCATAAAAATCAAAGTTTATGTTACATGTTATACACTTGGGAATAATGCACAATGATGTCAAATTCAGTTTCTTGATCTAAATTTGTTCAAGCATTATGAGCTGAAGAGGAAAGGTAGAGAGATCAAAAATAATGGTTTGCTGAGTAGTTTGTGCTCTGACCTTTGCATTCACCCATTGACAACATTGTGTAGTTTGGGTGATCTGAGGTCAGAGGGGATCTGTGCTTGATACTTGGGCCTGACCAAGAAAAACAGTCCAATGCCATAGCAACACAGGAGCAGAATGAAGTGCTACCTGGAGTGTCCAGTATCAGGGACTTAGGGGCAGTCCCAGGCTGCAATAGCTCCCAAGTGGCTGGAAATCACTTAATAGGACACAGAAGCACCCACGCAGGCTGTCAGATCTAAGGGGACTTTGAAGTCCAGGGGAAAGGGCACGCATGATGGGAGGGGATGATCCACATCATGACCATCAGCCAGTGCTTGCTGTGGG
Organism: Callospermophilus lateralis; assembly: GCF_048772815.1. Classification (NCBI taxonomy): domain Eukaryota; kingdom Metazoa; phylum Chordata; class Mammalia; order Rodentia; family Sciuridae; genus Callospermophilus; species Callospermophilus lateralis. The sequence goes on along the minus strand of NC_135310.1, from coordinate 76,232,051 downwards.
GACACTAACTGAGAACCAGTGCTTTTTCCAAATCACAAAATGAAAAGAAAGGAAAGGGAGAGACTACGGAGGGAGATGCTGAGCTTCTGAAGGGGGACTTCTCAGTCGGCGGAGGACACTTCTGTGGTAGTTCTATTTTAAGCCTAAATTATTATTGAAAATTTATTAAAAGTTTTAGGTGGAGAAAAGAAAGACTGAGATTTGTTAAAGAGGTGGGGAATCTTTTGAGCAATAGAGGTTGTTTGGAGGGGACTAAGTGGTGGCCCCTAGGAAGGAGCGGTGGACTTAAGGAAGATATAAGTATTGTCTGGGGATTCCTAGAAAGACCTGGGGAAAGAGAAACCTGGTAAATTAAGCTTCAAACTGCATGGGTGGTTAAAAAATTATTAGAATTTACGTTTTGAAGGGAAGGGGATCTCCTGCTAACACTTAAAATGAGGAAATGAAATAAGGTTTTCTCTGACTTTATTTGTTTTGTTTTGTTTTTGGTTTTGGGGGCTGAACCGAGGGGCCTTTTACCACTGAGCTACGTCCCAGCCCTTTTTATTTCAAGTCTCACTAAAGTTGCTGAGGGCCTCGCTAAACTATGAAGGTTGACGTGCAAAGAGTGATCCTCCTGCCTCAGCCTCTCAAGCAGCTGGGATTATAGATGAGTGCTGTTGCACTGGATTGGTCCATTTGTTTAACCTGGATTTGAACAACTTTGACTGATCAGGGTCTTATGTGGTTTCTACTTTATCTATGTCACAGGAATGTGGTTGTTTTAACTCTGGTGTCACAGCTCAATGCCCAGGGGAACTAAAAAACATCCTGATTACGAGGTCCCCTTCTGCCGCAGTCTGGCTGGGCACAAAATAACCGAGCCACCAAACACCTTGTAGATTCAAACAGCAACTCTTTATTCTCGAACTGTCACCGGCACTCTACACGCACGTTCTGGGGAAAATCCACCCTCCACCGGGCTCTGCGTACCAAATACCCTCTGAATCCCGCGAGAACTCAACGGGAACTCAAGGAACGGGCGCCTGAGGCAGCAGGATACGCCCTATTCCCAGCAGGATCCACCCTAAACCCAGATCCACCCTAAACCCGGATCCGCCCTAATCCCTGAGCAAGGTCACCTTTCAAATCAAAACTCTCAAACATTCATGCAATGTCACTGCAAATGACCTGGGTCCAAGGCAAGCCCATTTCCACAATGGAGAGTCCTCCCTCTAAGCAACATTGGGTAGGCTGACAAGGAAATTGCCATGCGTCATTCCTACTTGGCTATGGCTCTCAGCATCTCCCCCCTTCTGATTAATTAAACAACAAGCAATGTGGCTTAGGGACTGTACCTGTTAGGTTGACCAATTCAACATATGGTCCTTACCCATCATCGAATGAACTGACCTCTAGGCATCAGCCTCCTGTCTTAGGTTGATACCACTGCAATTGGATCATACCCGTCACTGACTACCGGTCCAGCATACATCCATACTTGTGGATTGGCCTATGCACCAGTGGGGGTGTGAGGTTCTTTGCCTCACCTCTGTTGGTCCCCAAATTTGGCCTTTGCACCAGTTGGGGGGTGAGGTTCTTTGCGTCACCTCTGTTGGCCCCCAAATTTGGCCTTGGTGCCAGTGTGTGGGGGGGTGAGGTTCTTTGCCTCACCTCTGTTGGCCCCCAAATTTTAGACCATCACTAGCAGAAGGGAGGAGGATACAGAAATGTCACAACATCAAGCCAATTGATGGCTCCTTTGGAAAAATTGCATCACTGGTGACACCATCAGCAAAGATATGCCAGCACTACCACAATTCGCTGCACCAACAGATAGTTCACAATGCATACAAGTGATACATAGTCCAGGCAAGTTCTGCACACAGTTCAAAGCAGAGGAATCTATCAACATGTCCATTTCCTCCCAAAGTAAATTGACTCCTTGATTGAGCATTACTTGTTATTATTCATTGATGCATCAGTTTATACAGTTTACTGTGATAGCTATCATAGAAGCTGTAGTTTTGGTTTTATCTTTGTCTTCTAAAAGCATTTTGCCTTAGATTTTAGAATTACTTTAGTCCTTTGAATCTTTTGATGTGGTTTTTAACCAATTTCCTTCTAGTTTGATGTTTTCTAAATTGGCTCTTGTCTATACATTTTAACACCCTCATCTGAGACTTCTAATTTCTGCACCACCAGAAATTAAAGTTGATGGGCTTTTTGAAAAAATTACTAATAATCTCCTTGTTCTTTTATTTTATCCAATATTTGACTTTAAACTTCTCTCTTTTACCTTTTTCTATCTTGAATGTCTATATCTAATAGTTGTCTTAGCTTTTTGCATTTTTTATCTGAAATACCTTTACTTGGCA